>NC_083743.1:6964945-7283486 GCF_033458585.1 Syngnathus typhle
CAGTTGAGGCGAAGCGTACCTTCGACGCGTTTACACCCTTAAAATCGTCTTTTTTTTTTTTTTTTATTAACTACGATATCTACTAACATCCCATGATTAAATCCGACTATGCTCCGCTTATCTTTAGCAGCATCATCTTCAAAAGTATAAATCTGAGATATTTACGTGCCGCCGCCATGACAGCCAGACTCGCTCGGGCTTTGTAATGGAAACACAGATTACATTTTGAGTTATATTGCGGATTTTAAAGGTCCGTTGGGATTCGCGGGTCGGAAACGACAACCTCCCCCCTCCCCTCCGCCCATTCCTCCCTTGAGATATTCCCCTACGTTTAATTGATTCACTTTTGTGCGCAGTGACGCGCCCATTCACACGTGAATCCGATGGCGTCGGCGACACGTGCTGGCTGGGCTTGCGTCCTCTAAACAGATGGTCATCAGCTGGGACATGACAGCGTCAGGATGGCGGATTCCCAAAACGCTAAGAGAGCAGAGACCCACGCAAAATTGAATGTATTGACGAATGAATGAATAAGCCACTATTGAGGAGGGCATTGATTGTGAGGATTAATGGATGCCAATAGGTTGTCTCTGTCCATGAATAGTGGATTAGGCTCAATTAAAATGGCCGACAGGAGCCGCTCCAACAACCATCTGACCATTGTAGCTCGCTCGCTTGTTTTTGATTGTTTGACGGACAACTGATATTTTCGACTATATCGTAATGTTGAAACTTTCTCTTCCTCTTCGGGCTGATAGTCGTCCGCTTGCTTCCAGGTTTTATCATCGAACATTTCCTGTTTGGTTGTGTATTTCCTGCTACTCAAGCACGCAGAGGAAATAGTGGACTGTTTTACTGGATTTGATTAGAAGGAAGTGTGTCTTTTATACACTCTCTGTTTGACCTCGGGGAGACATTTATTGTTTCACTCTCGCTGCTCTTCTTGTTAAATGTACTGTTTGCTGTCGCACGGTTGCTTTTACTGATCCGGTGTGTTCAATGTCCAGTGCCAATAATCTTGCACAAAATGGATGTAAGAAAAAAAACAACATTGTGATTAATGCATTCAAACTACATAATTGAACTTGTAATTAACAGGAACCTCCCGCACCTAATTTGCTCCAGCGCCGGCGCTCATTAAAGCCCACTAAAAGACCAAATATGTGATATGAGGCGAGCATTAGCAAGCATTACTTTTTCATGTTAGAAATACAGCTTAAAGAGAAAAATATATTATTTATCGTCTCTTGCTTTCACGAGGGAGTGATTCAGTGAACACAGCGGTAATCGTTAAATATATATCTGAATGGAAAATTTCACTGACTCACGCGGAGGTATACAATTTATCGGACACAGGAAGATGGGATTTTTCAAGGGAGTATGACTTTGATACTGCACATTTACTGAAAACGTGGAATTTGGTTTCAGCAAGCTTCACTACCATCAGATATTTCATCTAAAATCTTTGTTTTAACCGATGGACAATCGACTTCACGCGAGACTTCAGCACAAAATTTTAGTTCAGCAATCACCAAAAGATGAATTGAATTAATTTGACTTCTGTGGCTCATTCCATAAGAAGGCGGAGCTTAAACATGAAGTGTTAAGAATAGAAGGAAAATTAAAATGAGTGTAGACATTTCTTTCTAAATACATGAAGAAATAAAATCGATTTGATTATTGTTCAATTTCATTTTTTACAATTTTATGCATGATGTACATTGATTTTCAAATATGAGCTCTGACTTAATAAAGTTTCAGTTGGGCTAAACTTTGCTCATATTGAACACAGAAGGCGGCCATATTGTGTCGCAAGCAGGTGTGTGTAGGATCGTGGCGGCAGATTGACCGCACACAAACACACCAACTGGCCAAACTAGATAAAAAAACACCTCAACATTTGGGACAGAAGGACAATAACATTCCAATTGGCAACAAACACCCACCAATACTGCAAGTCACGATCCTGCACACTTTTCTTGGACTTATGTCTCGTTTTTTTTTTTTTAATGATGTAGGCTGCATCCCGAGCGGCACAAGCTCATAACACAGAAGCCGTCTCACTTCCTGCACTCTTTTGTCACCTACTGGGGCAACGCTAAAACGGACCGTGACTTGATGGCGAAAATGGGAAACGGGTTATCGCCAGACTAACGGTGGCACCGCGGTCCGCTAATCAGTAAAGGAAGCTGGGTGTGCATGTGCTGAGTGAAAACGTGTGTGCGTGTGCGCGTGTGTTTGCCCACGACAGATTGGGGGCCAAGGGCCCTTCCGTGCGTGCCGTCGTCCTCGAGCGTGAGTCAGCTGTCCGTCGGAGGAGGGTAAATATTTAGGTCTTGTCAAGGAAACAAGTATTTCCCCTCCCTCGCTGCAGAACAATAATTGCCTCCTTCTCGTGCTCTCTGGGTCTGCTTCTCAGAATAGCAATAATTATCACACTTCCCTGCATTCATTCCAGGGCCTCATTGTCCCGAGCAGCATGGCTGCCGGCGAACGGCAAGGACGGACCATAAATGGTGTTAAGAGGGACTTGGATAAAGATCATATCATCGAATTAAATCTTTCACAGGTAACAGTTTTAGGTTTCTTAGATGAAGAAAATTCATCTGTGTGTTAAGACTCGATCTTCAAATATCCACTATAGAGGATGATCACTTAATGTTTTTTTTTTTTTTACATTCAAAAAGCAGAAATGCAATAGGCGCTAGTGATGAATACCAAAATCGATATCAGCGCCATGAAAGGAGCTCGCGAAGACAGAGAAAGTGTTCCGCTTTGAATAAATTGCCCTCCCTTTCGTAACAATCAGCACATTGATTGGAAAGCCAATACCGTTCAGCCGGCAGACTAAGTGGAAAAAAATGCCCAACGATAAACGAGGAGAATTATGAGCGCGGTGCCGGACGGGGCGTGAGACGCTGACAGGGTCAGATCAAGTGCGTGTGCGTGCGTGTGTGTGTGTGTGTGTGTGTGTGTGTGTGTGAGCGGGGGGGCTGTCACTCAAAGCCACACACACAATTATGAGTGTCTCAAAGATGCCTGATTCTGACAAGCTGATGAATCACCATTTGAAAGCCATTCTGTCGCCTTGCGCAAACACACACACACACTCCGACGCACACTCGCCAGGAAAATCTCATCTTATTTACAATAACCTGACTCTTCACGGCGGGCGAGAAGGCTATGAGATTCTTGATGACAAATAAAGTGAGTGAGGACGAGAGGCAGAGCGTGACGGCAATGTCGGGAGGCGGCTTTATTCGGGGAGCTTCATTCCTAAGTATGCATGTTGATCCTGTTTGGCTGAAATGCAATAACGGGCGAGCAGGTTCGCCGCGCAAGGAGCAAAGACCCTCCCAAGTCTCTCCGACTAGCATCTATTTATCATCCGCGCATGGACTGTCGCTGGAAAGGAGATATTGCTTTAAAAAGTCGCCGGCGTAATAGCATTGATCCAATTTCCATACATTTTCATGGTAAATTTGATATTTTCTTCATCGGCGTACAACATAAACTATTTAAAGGAGATGGCCAACTTTTCCTCCCATCCCTAAATTTGCTTTTGGATATTCCGTCTTGATGGATACTGTGGAAATAAAGCAGAAGAGAGATTCACATATTGGGCAGGTTAAGCAGGATAAGCTCGGGCATGCACACACACACACACACACACACACACACACTTATATTTTGTGCACATATTAGTGGTGGAGGAGGAGATGTCCACGACCTGAGCTGGTCCATTCATAAATCTTGTGTATTCACTGCCAGATCCAACTCTTCTCCACAATGTGTACAGATGGTGCCAATAAATGTCCAGTTGGTGAGCTCATGTCGTCCATTTGACACACTTTGCCTTCTATTGTAAAATCAATGTCTGATTGATGGATTGATTATGCGTCTATCTCTGATTCCATGAGTTACGATCAAGGCAAAAAGTTGAGTGGCTTCAGGTTTTTTTGTTGTTTGCCCTAAATGGCGTTTAACTGGTATGGCCTATTTTGTTTTAGGTGGAAAGTGTAAAGCTTTGTTTTTTTAGCATAGTTTTTAGGTTAGCTTTAGTATTACATTTAGTTTTTTATAAAATGTTTTAGTAGTGTAAATTTGTAAGTAATGTCAACCATATATGCAAATTAACGACCGCTCGAAATTGTTTCTTCTTTACCACCAAAATAATGAGTATATTTAAAATAAATTGCAAAAGCTCATGTGCAAAAATTCATGAAAAAAAACTAAAATGGAAGACATATTTGTGATTTTTAGCTAAATTTATAAATGTAAAATGTAATTTCAGTTACTTTTACTTTTCTTAAGCACTCATTTTGTTTCATTTAGGAAAATATTTCTCACTTTTCATTTTTAATCTTTAGTTCATAATAACTATAATAACCTTAGTTTCAGACCAGCCTTTTAATTTTAAACGTGGTCACATATTGAAGCAAATGAGATTTTCCCTCAATGGAATGACTTTCACCTGGCTTTTGCACCCAGCTTGAATTGTGAGCAATTTCGAGTGAACAGTCCAAGAAAAGTCACAAGTTAGGCCTTGGGAGGTCACATGACTGACAGGTCGCTGTGTGATGCGGGGGACACACTTTGCGACCCAGTCGGGGGTCCTGTGGGGCGATGTGAAGGAAGGACATTGGGAGGGGGAAGAAAGGGGAGCCTGGTCTGGGTGGGAGGGGTAGAACCCGGCCCCAGGTAAGCGAGCAGCGCCAGTGGGTAGGGGCCATTCATCTGTCCTGGGTTCAGACAGGGCCTCATTAGCGAGCAGTGAATTACACTCCAGACACGTCTTTATGTAGACTAATCATATTACAGCTAGCGTGCTCAGCTTCACCCTCGGGGGAGACAGTGAGAAGCCAGGAAGGGGAGGGGGGGGAGGAGGAGGTTGCAGAACTTTACAATCTGATTTGTTGGGGGCCAACTCAATGTAATCTAGCACCTCTGACTGACAGCGTTTTATCTATCTGTCCATCTAGCTGGCGGTGTGCGTCACGTGACTCCTCCCCCATACCTCCCCCCCCCCCCACGCCTCGTACGCTGTCACTTCTGACAAGCCGCTTTAATGGGCGCTGCGGCGCGTGCCTCTGACCACTGAGCACAGTCATTAACCTTCACTGGCATAATTGAATTCAAGGTTGATTGCTCGTGACCCCCCCATGAGCATCCCCCCCCCTTCCCCACACCGAGGTCTCTCTCAATGTACATATTCATTACAGGACCCCGGCTCTAAATGGATTGCACAGGGAAAGCTGTAGCAATCATCCAGGCCGCTCGGCGGGGGCAGCGGAACGCCGCTCTGGGGGCCCGCGAGGGGGAGCGGCGACGGCGCTCGGCGTGGAGGTTGGATAAAAAAGGAGGGGCACTAATTGGATGCTAGAGGAAGAGGATCAGATTATGAAAAGAGTGAGAGAATGAAGATGGATCTCGGTGACACTGTCAAATTAAGGGCACGGCTTGTAACGTGGCGAGACACCCAAATGTACAGTGGAAGCGGGGGAAGACGGAGGGCAGGAAGAAAGGCAGGGAGAAATGAGTGATGGGGAGGGGGGAGTGAGATGTGGGGAGGGGGTGAGGCTAAGAGAGAATTGAATGTAGAAGAATGAAGTCATAGACACACACACACAAGCTGGTTTCAGTGTGAGGGGACGCGTATATCATACCGCCCCCCCCCCCCCTCCCACACCCACCACCCCAAGCCAGCAGGTCCCTAACCCTACGCCCTCTAATAGCTGTCAGATTACTATCAGCCAAACAAGACATCCAGCCTCGCCCCCCGACCCCCTCCTCTCGCTCGCTCCCACCACGGCGTCATCTTCCACATGTCTCCCAGTCCCTCGCCGAGCATCCCTCTCGTCCGCTCTGCTCGGTGAAGACGTTCCTCCAAATGTGTGCAGCGAGGATATAAATAGATAAACACATCGATCCCGTTCAACTAATTTCCATCGGCCGGGCCCGCGTGGGCGCGTTGTGAAATGAGATGGGATGTTGTTTGATTCTCTTATTTGGGCCTAGCTATGTCATGGTTCCATCTTCACGCTCGGCTCGCAGTGAGTGATATTGATCTCGTCTAAAGGCATTTTCAAATCTTCACTTCATCTTTGACTTCACCGCCAATGCATGGTGAAAATTTGTATGACCGACGCCAGTTCCGATATTTAGCAGGACAAAATTCATACTACACGTAGACAAAACATCGCTAATGTCATTCCGCTAGTTCCCTCATGTTGACGATTTAAACGGTCTCTTATTCGTTTCATGATCCACAAAGCCATTAGTTGTAACTAAACCTTGCGAAAGGATGCATTGCTGAACCGCCATCTCATTTTTTCCGCCATCCCCAACTTCCTCGTTTGTCCTTTGTGTTGGCCACATGTTCCGCTACTGTCGTCTGGCCGGAAATCCCACCCGCCCTTCCACATCAGCCACCGGCCCTCAGAGACTCATCCGACAGTCTGTGCTTCCATACTGTTCCCCCACTTGTGTATTTTTGTGTGTGTGCCTCCGTGGGTAGGTGCGATCGTCTTTTATTTCCCCTCATCATCACTAACAGGGTTTCCCAGGCTCCGACCAGCAGAGAGCGGGTTACAGGGCAGGAATCAAACAGCAGAACAATGGAGAGGTTCCTCGACTTAACCTCCTAATGGGCTCTCGATGGCTCCCCTGGCTGCCTCAAAACTACCAGCCACTGGATTCACTTACCTTACCACACAAGCTGAGGAATGTGTGTGTGGATGAATGAGCGAGTGGAGGCATAAGTCTGGAAGCCAGACCACAGACTGGGAGACGGGATCATCAACTATTTTTGATGACTGTGTGTTTTTAGTGGGATGGCATGCGGGCGACTGAGCTATGTGACCCCAGTTCGCCGAGCAAATTGTATGTTTTCAGGTGTCTGTTTGCTGACCTATATAGCGTGGCACCTCAAAGTTCGACTATAATTCACAATGTTGATCGACAACCGATTTGCTCGGTATTCAAAACAATTTGGGACGATGTGTTCCATCGAACAAACTTGCCAAATTAAGAACTTTTCCTCAACCGTGAGGATAGTTTTTCAAATGAATATCTCACTGGAACACAAGTTTAATTGCAAGTTAACTGTTTTGTATGTGTGTGGCACTCTGGTTTTGATAAGTTAGCTAGTGCTAAAAGCTAATGTAGCCGTTTACTCGGTGCTGCGTCTTGTCAAATTCAACAAATTGACTAAAATGCAAAACACCCAAATCAACGACCCAAATCAACGGCTGAGAATCCTAATGGGAATGGGAAACAGCTATCAAGCTATCATCAGCAAACCATCAGCAGTAACAGCGCTAACCATTCTGTAAGCTAGCTAGCTAATTGTGTAACTTTACCCAATAAAAAATATAGTAATGACATAGGTGAATCAAATGTTGAGTTTTTAATAGTGTCCATTATGATTAATTCATTGCATCTCCTTCTGGTGTGTGTATTCCGGCCACCAGGGGCAGTATAATGTGATTTTACATAGACAAATGAAGAAGAATTTCACAACTTGGTGACTTAGTCGAAGAACATGCCTTTAAGTCTTGTTGTAATCAATTATTTTGGGATCATAGGATATATTTACGATTTAAACCGCAATCTCCAACCCTCGCGAATAGTGACTGCAGTTGTCAAAATATGTTAAGAGCATATGACTCGGTGTGGCGGCACTTGACTCTCCAAGTTGCACTTTAACAATAATTACTTGCAGCGCCTTCGCTGTCCCCCGAGCACCTTGCGGCCCTCAAACCCGCACAGACAAGTGGCCTCATTTATTTCCACGGAGGGAAATAATTTAGCAGTGTCAGCCGCTAACGAGCTCCAGCGCCGGGATTCCTAATTAGATTCACTTTGTTTGTGTCATTTTAATTACGTTGCGCTTTTCCCAACAGTCTCGCCGCCGAGTGATCCACGAGTCTCTCAGCACTGCTGCCATGCGCGGGTCCCAGCAGGGCCCCGCAAAATCCGGTGAGTTGAACCCTCCTAACTGTGGACCAAAGCTGCGACAGGCCCCGGTTTTATGTAAATGTGTTGATGCTGAATATATTTGGACGGCGCGGCGCTTTAATCTACGCAAAAGCGCCATAAAGGTCAGCATCTTCTGATGCAAACAAATACACCCTCTAAACTTTTTTGGTGATGAATCATTCTTTTTTTTTTGTCCTAAATGAAAGGCACGAGGGACAGCTTTGTGCTGCCTGTGTAGTCCTAAGCGGCGTGTTTATGTTCGCCGTTTTAAAAGAAGCGAACCACTTTGAGGTTCTTTTTGAAGTTCTCCCCCGAGACGCAGTTTGCTAATTATTTGCTGTTTCATGATGAATTCAGCTACACTTCATTAGATGCTTTTAACTGATGTTGCTGTCTTAGATCTTGTTTCCTCAATGCGCTCCGCGTACCATTTAGGTAATTGAGTGATTAATTGATGGCTAATGATCAACGCAGACCTTATGTTCCACTTTCATTTGCAACTCGACTATCCTTTTATTGAGCGGTTCGCAAGTGTGGAAAGTTTGGGATTGGATGAGAGCCGGTTTAGCTCCACAAAGACCACAAAGGGATTGTTACCTTTTAGGAAAGTGGATTTAAAAAAACCTTGAGGTGTTCCATCACTGGTGTTGTTAGTGAGAGTTCCATCATGATCAGTCTTCAGGGACCCACTGCCACTGATGAGGTCAACCTGAGCTGTCAATCACACTGCTGTGGGCCAAGGCCCCGTGCGCGAGGGTCACCTCAAAGGATGCCAAACCGCTTGATTTGTTAATCACATCAACTTTTCGAGACGATGATTTTTGTGATAATATCAATCATCGCAAAATGCAAGCAGTGCGGGACGTTTTTTTTTGTACGATTTTTTTTGTAAGTTTTGGGGAAATTTCAAACCATTACAACTTTAAACTTTTCAGTTTATACCTATTGATTCGAATAATCCGCCCATACCAAAAAATCTACATTACAAGACCCACAAATAGTTTCACTCTGATCTTCCACAAGTTTTAATTCAGCCTATTAGCCTTCACACACAATTTCTCCAGAAATTGCATTCTCTAGTTTCATTTAAAGCCACCACTGTACCTTGTAAGCTACAGTCGCTATAAACTGCTGTTCACCTCCGCTCACGCCCACCCACTCACACATCACTAACATCCCTCGCTAACATCACTCTGCTTCTTCAACCCACATAAATTATGTGTGGGATGTGAACGCTGTGCAAAACTAACAGAGGTGATGAGCTGTCTAAATATCAGTGCTGATCCCAGATATCCTTTTTGTCGTGGAAAAATATTTGAGACTTCGGGACATTGTCTGCGCAGCTGTGTGTATGTACACTGTTACCTCTGGGTCATCATTGCGTACAGTTTACAGTAGCTTCCAAATTCTCTACAACAGGAAATGTGAAATTTCACAGGAAACGTTAACATTCCTACTGGGGTTTTTTTGGGGGGGGGATTGACACCATTTGGGCACACTTTCAGTTTTCAGATTTACTTGCATGATCCATATAAATTTCAGTTAAACTGACATGGCCCCAAGTTTGAGGACACCGCTGATGATTTATAAAAGCATGTGAGGGACAACTTGAAGGTTTAATGTTCCTTTTAAATACAATCCATCAATTTGAAGAAGAAAAAAAAGTTGAGTTAAATGTTTTATTTCTCTCAGCGGGGTAATGGTATAAATCAGTTACACTTGAGAATAAAACAAAGCTTTCAAAATGATTTTTTATAGACAAGCGTCAGCGGCTCACTTTTAATCAAAGCTTCACTAGCAGTGGAAGAAAATCCGAAAAATCTGTCAGTGTTCTGACAACTGTGATATTTGTATAATTAAAAAGGAGAGGGCATCGCCTGCCGCGTATACGATATCAATCCTGCATTGATGAAATTATCTCTCTTGAAATAAATTAATATGTTTATCAGGTACGGCGGGACAATTTAATAACTCAGCTGTCAAAAGGAGCTGATTATGTCGGCGAGAAAGTGGCAGCTTATAATTACCCGCAATGCACAGCGCACCTTTGAATCTTTACAAAGACACAATTGATGAAACACAATCTAAATTAGGTACAGTAATCCGTTCCCGTGTTATGATGGAGAACAAAATGGCGGCTAAATGAAGATTCTTTGGTTTGATCTATAAGAGCTCTTCCAAGTTCATTTATTTAGTTACAGTTAGGGTTTCAAACCAACCGGGATGAAGATGAGGATGAGGATGAACGGGCCACATGCTAAATGCAGTCTCATAGTCCGCCTCGCTATCAGTTTCACGCTGCTGGAGCTCACTTAATGTGTTCTGTGGTCCTTTAGAAAGAAATTAATAGCAGCCAGGCCACACTCCAACTGGCTCATATTTTCAAGCATGTGCGTGCCAGCCATGTCGTGATTAATGTGCTATGAAAAGTTAGCCACTGCGGATTTATTGTATGTACAAAAGTCTTGGGCACACCTCTTAATTGATTGATAGTTGCTCGGGGTTGGGTGAGACCCCCTAATCCATTCATTCATTCTTTCGAGACATTTTGTACAAGTTCATTTTTGGCATGACAAGGGAGATCCATATATATCGTTTTAGATGTATTAGTAATACATTGATTAAACTGGAAAACAATTTGTTGATGCTGATTAAAACTAAAATTGTCACGCTGATTCCAAAATTGCATTTTTTTTTCGAGCATGTCACATATTTTTTGCTTCATAGCTTACCCTCCAGATGAGAAAAAGTTCAACTGTATTGTGAACAGATGATTATGATCGGACTCATCAAAGCGTGTAACTTGACATGACACAGATTAGAATTCTGCAGTCAGAATTAGTTAAAAAAAAAAAAACTGTCAGACTGTCAATAATTGTGCTCCCGCTGTTATTATTCTTGCATGGCCAATTCAGTTCCCAATTTTATTTTCTTAACGTATTCCAACAGGTGACAAAAATAATCGAAAATCAAACATTCCGATATAGTCCAGCATAGAGGTCATAACTGCTAACGCTTTGTATGGAGAACGGCGGGATGACTTTTGCAGACTTTCCAATGCGTCTGTCTGCGTCTCCTCTCTGTCATTAACCTCGCGCCCTGACAGCCTGCTCCCCACGACTCTGACCCGCTTCACCTAATAAGTGAGCAATTATGACAAATTAGGCAAGAGGTCGCTGCTATCATCCGCTCCGATCCGGATGTAAACCCGATGCTCAGGTAGAATAAATAATGTGTTCTCTTTTGGACTTGTGTGGATGCTGCGCCTCAGTGCTTAGCCTGGCACCTCTTGCGAGTTTCAAAGATCATTTGTATTAGCACCTGCTCCCGCTGTGTGTGCACGCAAATGTGTGTGTGTGGATGTGTGTGCGCGCCTACATAGTTGGTCTTTAACCCTGCCCACCTGGCAACTCTGTGAGACCAGCTTCTCTCTGGCCCGTCTCGATGTTTATTCATTTATTTATGGCAAGCTTGGAAATCATCGCCCTCGTCTCGGGTCTCTCGTGGCTCGGAGAGGGAAGGCAGCCCAAATTTATGCATGGCAGCAGAAAGTAATTAGGCATCAATTAACTCATGCTAATGTGTACGCATCAGATTTTTTTTTTTTTTTTAATAAGAGCCCGCCTGTTCGCTAATTTGTAAAAAGTGTTTCATGCAAACGTCAGCGGTCGGGAACAGACAGCGACTTGTCGGCTGGAAGAATTAAAAATCAGAGTAGAATTGAGGAATGCCTTGAGATGGTAATAAACAAAGCTGGATGGAGGAAGAGAGGAAATATGGCCTCTCTCTAGAATGATCCCTATTTTTACACACAATGGTATCTTCCCATTTATGACTCCTCGGTCTTAAGTGATTTCAACTTGTAAGTGTGCAAAGGTTGCTAAAGTTGGAACGCTCAGGTGTGTTTTTGTGCCCACTCCTTGGCAATGCCTCTTTGGACCAAGCAGCTGGTATGCAATGCTAACAAAGAAAGCTCCGGAAATCTGTTCTGAAATGTCTTGAATTTTCTTTTCCAGCCATATTTTGGTTGTTTTTTAACTGCTTTAGTGGACACACAAAATATTACAATCTGTCCTCAGAACGATACAGTGCAGATCTACGCTAGTAATAATCATTTTTCTGCTGCTGTCTTGTATCATATTAGAATGTGCAGTTGTGAGTAAAGATGTTTTGCGTTTATAGCCTACACTAAGCGTGAATGGAGAGGAAATGCATATACATCCAAAGTAAATGATTCTCACTGGACTATTTTTCAGCAACATTATCCATCTTGGCCTCATCTCACCTCTGAATGTTACACGAAGTCAAATCCAGCACGGCGTGAGGAACATGCCCCCCTCGTGTCATGTGACCACTACGTGCGATGGTTATCTTGCTGCCTGGCTGTCTTCTGTTAACCTTCTCGGCCCCTTCTCATTGAAGACTGCTTAGCGGCCAGCGGGCGGTTTGATCAATAATAGGTCAACACGCTGACAGCGGTCCGCGGAGTGCCGACGGAAAGGCTGGGGTCGAACAATATGGCGGTTAGGGATGATTGTGTATCCGGCACACGTCGTAACCACACTTTTTTTTTTCGTAACAACTCCATTTATATTACAATTGCATTTTTTTTTCTCTAAATCGAAGCCTTTGCGATTTGAAATGTATTACGCCGTTTTAAATTTGAGTAATTGTTTTCCTGTCAAATAGAAGATGCCAGAAAGGATAAACCCATTTCCGTTTATATGGCTCAGTCTTAGCAGCGGGCCGGCTATGCGACCCCGGCCTGTCTTCTCCTCTCCTCTCCTCTCCTTACAACCGTGATCTTGAGAAGGAGCTTTAAATTGGAAATTATTACACATTAAATCCTCTGCGCGCAAGCCTCAATCGAACCGGATCAATAACTTGCCCGGGACAATAAATCAGTCGCTCTCTCCTCGTCTCCCTTTCCCCCCCCCCCCCCAAGCTTCGTATCTTCTTTCTCCGGTGGCCATAGGCCACTGTTGAACTGGAAGATATTTAAATTTTCTTGTAACAAATTAATTCCAACATTTTCTCTTGATTGAATTAGGACAAAGCGCCGGTGCTGTCACAAGTGTTTGGGCTGCTCCCGGGAAGAGACAAATTGCCAGGCCTGGACACGGGTAACAAGCGGCGGTGTTGAGTCGCTGATAATCTCCCCACTAATTCTCCATTACAGCAAAATGAGGCCATAAATCTTCCTGACAGCTGATCGATGTAAACATTGTTTCCCCCATGATTGCCAGCTCTCCCAGCGGAGCTACTGTCCGCTCACAATCCGCTGAAATTACTCCCGAGCCAGCCGCCCCTCCCTTCCTACCCTCCCTGGAACGTGAGTGTGTGTGTGTGTGCGTGTGTGCGTGTGTTCCACTGGCCTGGCTGAGAAACCAAAGTCACTGCTGTCCTGCCGAGGGAAGAGGTGGCCGTCTAATTTTAGCTCAAAGCACTGGTAAATAAATGGAAAATATTAATCAAAATGTCCCCGGCTTTCACCACTGGCGCAAACGTTTTCCACCAGCATGCATTATTAAATCAACAGAAGCAAAAAGAAAGAAGGGAGGGGAAAGAAAAAAAAAGTATGAAAAAAAAAAAAGCAGATTTATTTCTAAATCTAGCTGTCGCCTCTTGTCTTTCCCCGTGCGCGTTTGTGTAATAGCATTAGCGGCAATGAAAGATTGACTTGTCAAACAGTGGAAGCGGCCTGGTGATCAGCCGCGTGATGATATTCGACACTTTTATTAAAACCCAATATGCACGCAATTACACCGACAGAGATGCGGTTAAAACTTGACGCCGGGCTGTAATCACAAATGGTGCTGAGAGACAACAACAAAAAAATGCACCGTTTACGCGACCTACTATTTTCGAGAAAGGACGTAGAAATAAAAATACGAGAAAGTGGTTGCATAAGTGTGCACACCCTTCTGTAACTCGGGGTGCGGCTGTGCTCATAATTAATCACATTCAAACTCATGGTTATCAATGTGAATGTGACTGCCAGATAATGAGGGTGTTTACACTTTTGCAAACTCATTCTGAGTTGACTTTTATTTCAATTTTCAAAAGGATTTTTTTTGCAGCTGAGTTTATACAGGTCACATGAATGAAAAAGTTTTAAAATTATTTCTCTTGTTTTTTTTTTTGTTTTTTTCACCTGGAATTTGAACAGGGGTGTGTAAACTTTTTATAACTACTTCCCTCATGTGATCGCAGATGACTCTGGAGGCATGTCATGGAACATACCGTCTGACGCCTACTCCTCGACAATGTTCTCTCTAAAGGTTAGTCTCGACAGCACTCTATTGCATTGTGGTCCCTGTCTGACCGTGTCATTCGCATTATGACTTCATCATCAGCACCACCCCCCCTCTCTCGCGCCCCCAAGCCAAAGAAAAACAGTTTGCACTCATCCGTCAATGTCCGTCTCAAATTACGCCTCAACCAATCACCCACCGCCAGGGATCAATAGTGGAACGGCTCCACTGGTGGTGGAGAAGAACGGAGGTTGTGAAGATTTCCGACTTCAGAAAAACTGATCAATATGGACGGCGTGATAGTTATTTAAAAAGGCCAACGTCGAGCCAGCCGGCTCGTCTCAGAACTTTTGGAGCTAATGACGCTCAGCGGCGCGCCGATTTCTATTTTCACTGGCCATCAATTTGCATAGCTGCAAAGGGCATCCTCAAACGATGATCCGTCCCCGCTTGCTTTTAATTGCCAAGCCACTTTGGGCGTTAGCGCCAATACGAGTGCTGAGCTCTCGCCAGTGATTACCTCAATAAGGAAATCTCCTTTATCGGAATGCTGTTTGCTCTTAATGGTTGTTTGATTGCGAGCCGACGCTAGTATTGACAAGGGAGAAAGCGCTGATGAATGAGCGCTTAAGCTAGTGGGGTTAGCAGTCTTTAACGGCGCTTATTTAACGCTAAAATAGTGACTAATGTTCCGCCGTGGCTGTGCCCTCTCAATCATGGCCCCGTTCAAAGAGCCGTTTACGCTGGAGCCTTTCGATTCATTTTAATAGAAACGCTGAAATGCACTCCTCCCACTTGAAGCTAATTATGAGCGTATAATGAGATCCACGAAAATGTTGGATATTCAATCTTAAGGTCAGAGCAGTGCTTAATTCAAATAGCTTACATAATAAGGGGGATTTTTTTTTTTTTGCTTCCCCCTCGAAGGCAACTGTGAGATTCCGCAAACGGAATGCTCTTTGAACGGGAAGTAATTACTTTCTTGCTGGTAATTAATAACCTTTATGCTAACCCTGGGTCAAACATGTTTTTAATTTTATAAATTAGATTTAAAATGTGGCAAGTAGCACAAATGCTACGGCTGCTGCATGACTTATGCTAATGCTATGACCTTAGCTGCAGCGTTGTCAAGTCAGGCCTGAGCGGTGGTTTTAGTCCAAATAAAGTGCGCATGAATACGAAGTAGCTGTATTGTGTCTGTCATCAGGGTCAAAGGTGACTTGTTTGGGGCTGGCATGAGGCTCTGGTTTCAGCGGAGTGGATCAGAATAGCATAAATTGACACCGGGACCCATCTGCCCACTGAATTAATCCTCCACTGTCTTCCATTTGGATGTTTTTGTCTTTCTTTATCAGGCCCATCCAACTTCTTTATTCATTCACTTGACTTTTGAAAGGGGAGAGGTGACATGCCCTGGGGCATGTGTGTGCGTGTGTGTTTTATGTTTAAATATTGTATATTTGTGATTTCAAGCAAAAGACTGAGAGGTCATTTGTGTTTTTGTTTTTTTGTTCACTCGCTTCCCAGTGAAATCAAACTATCGATTTTGTTGGGAAGGAACTCAAAATAGTTCAGTACAGCAAGATTCTGGCGAAACGGGGAGAGACGTTACCGAAAGCGACGATCAAGCCTAAATTCAGAAATAGAAATTCACCTGACTTAAGATATTGTGTATTCAAGCAAACTTTCTTATAAAAGTCTATTAGCTCAATGCTAACCCACAATGCAAAATGCCATAGACATGCTAACAAAACTAGCAAACCTATGAGCCAAGAATATTTGACCACAACCGTTGCAGCAGCAAGATCCACACATTTGTTTTGGTGAGAGCGACGCGAGCCTCTGGCGTCGTGGAACGCGCCGCAGAGCGGCGAGCCGGCCCCACGGGGGGTCAACCGTCTAAGGAACATAAAAGGCCAATTTAATTTAGCGCGTCCAGCGCTCCAAAGTATTTTAATTCCGACAGCTGTGACTGAGGAGTTAATATTTGACTTGTCAGAAGTGGGGCCGGGGCCAGTGAATCATTGTAATTCTCATTAAGAGGCTCTCCCCCAGCAGCCACCTAATGCAGAATAATGAAAGTCAAGACGGAGTGAGCGTCTAATGCCGGTGGAGGCCTATCTTTTAATATTCCCCTCTTGATGGATTAGGGAAGCCAGAAATTCATCTTGGATCATAGGGCCTAATTTAATAAAGGATCATTCCAGGAGTATTGCATTTTATAATAATGTCATTTAAAGTGTCGTCTTCCATTTTTGCCATCCCGCATGTATGCTTATACAATAGTGCCACGGGGATGTGTTTTAACACCGCTCCCGTCTCCTCTACGTGTCCACCCGACACCCCGAACCGTACCACGCGGCCCCTCCGCGGCCCGCAAGCCGGCTTCATTTTTCCGTCCTGGAGCCCAATCGGATGAGCTGTTATGAGAAGTTCTGGTTCTCCAGCATGTTGCTGTTATCCCGCTCTCCACACACACAATTATTTCCAATTGTAGTGAGTGAAAATCACTGTGGATGTGAGTGTCGGGATTGTAAATATCACCCAAAGGAAATCTTATCAAGATATATTACATTTGCATCACCGCTTTCGTAGCACTCTGAGAGCAAGGGCGCGCAGTATTTATCCAGCCCACTCGAGAAAGAGAGATGGCTTTTGGGCAATGAAGTAAACAAACGGGATTAATATGAAAAAGTGTTGACGCGAGGAGCGGCGCGCGGCGTACAATTACACCTCGTAAAGTCTCATTTGAATGCTAAAGGAGCTGTGAATGGAGTCGCGTTCTAATGTTCTCGCAATGCTCCAGAGCAGGAGGTGGAGGGGGGGGGGGGGGGGGGGGGGAATTACAACATGGTTGGTTTCTGTCAGTTCACATCTTTGTGTTTATTTTCATTTG
Organism: Syngnathus typhle; assembly: GCF_033458585.1. Lineage (NCBI taxonomy): Eukaryota > Metazoa > Chordata > Actinopteri > Syngnathiformes > Syngnathidae > Syngnathus > Syngnathus typhle. The sequence continues at coordinate 6,982,076 of NC_083743.1, forward strand.
GGGACTAAATGGGAATAAATCATTTGAGGAGGATTTTTCCAACAGTTCTGTAATGAAATGGAACCTTGTTTGAATGGGCTAATTGGGGGAAAGACTTGGCTGTTTCATATTTTTTCTGTACTGTAAAAATGCCTCGTAAAGCACAAACTGTTTTGAAGAAAAAAAAAGGTTTTACTATTATTATTTATTATTATTTATTATTATTATTAAATAGAGGTTCCACATTGTATCAATTATTGGATTATTTACAATGCGCAGTTTTTAGTTTCATATTAAATTGGTTTACTCGGAAAGTAAGCATGTTAATATTGTTTACTCTTTTATAATTTACATTTTACAATTTACAATTTATAGCAACGATATTTTTACAATAAACACCACTTTTCCAGATATTTTTCTCCTCACTTTCTTATTGAGGTGCACTTCAGAAGAACGAAGAGACTTGGAAAGTTTTTAGCAAGAGGACTGATGACCTTGACGTCTTCCTCCAGGTAAATATCACATCCTCTCATCTTTCACCTGAACATGTTAGGTGTCCCTCATTCCGCCATCAGCTCAATTAAACTTCAACTAGCCATTTATTTACAGCACCTTATCCCATATTTAGATGTTCCGTCCACTGCCCCCCCCTTTGTGACCCTTTTAAAGGGTATATCTGTCATCGTTAAGATAAGAGGCTCTCTCTTAAACGTTCTTTAGCGCGACAAAGTGCCGGCTCTTTGCCACACTCATCTTTGACAACTTGTCCAGCATAGCACACCTTCTTAGCTCCACTTTGCCATCGGCTTCCCAGGCTTGAGCTCGATAGTTGCGATGAGTTTGTTTACACGCAAATTTCCTCGGTGACTCACACGTGCACACCTGGCTCACATACCAAGTCGCTGGGAAACATTTTCAGGCGCCACATATTTTGTCCCGGGGTATTTCCAGGCCGGCTAGGATATTACATCCCATTTTACAATGAGATAATGTCCTTCACACACACACACCCCTCCCTCGCCGGGCCTATTTAATTAGACGTCGGCAAATAGTTGAGCCAACAGTGTAATCCAATAGAAAGTGGCACCACTCAAGGGGGGTCCTGCCTCCTCCGATGCCTCCTTGGCCCTGTAAAGCAGCCCAGTCAGCTCTTCGCAAATTTCCCTGCCCTTCTCTCAGCTCGTGACATCAATTTGCATCAGCCTTCCCCGTCAGCGACTCGCCCGCAAGCACGCGAGCTTCCTCCGGGTTCACATGCCCGTCCGTCCCTCCCCGACATTTTACATTACGTCTCCACGGTTGGTATTTATTAGCGTGGGCATGCCCGTGTGGTCGTATCGCTCGTGTTTCCTGCCTGGGGACAGCGCCGGGCCGAGGAATGAATTAGCGCAACAACACGGCTGTCAATAGCGGCTGTATCAGCGAGGGGACACCGGTGGCAGGATCAATGAAATCCAAATTAGACACTTGGAAAAACATGAGCACTTTCCTGCTTTAAAATTCTATTACATGGAAAGCTCTTGAACTCTTAGCATATATTCCACTATAGCTCACACAACTATTGATATGCACTAGGAAAACTTCTTAGATTATTTATTAGACACCGCATCCATCTGTTGATGGTGTTTGTAGGAGACGATAATGACTACTAAAATTTTTTATAAAGCCATGCTCATGTGGAAAGGATATTAGGAGCAATTAGAATAAAGATAGCTGTTCACTTTGTCGGGAAGGGCTTGGCTTCCGGCGCCAGGTTCGAATGTAGCTTGAAAAAGAAATTAGCGCAGGACCTAGCATATAAACTGGATGTTCAATCTTTGGAACACACACACACACAGAAAAAAGAATTCTTCTGTCTATTCTTGTTGAGGAGCAGATTGGACAGGCAGACTGTGGCAGCTCGGAAATGAGAGGGGGAAAAAAAATAATCAATAACAGATTCCAGCCGTCTGATCTGCATGTAACTGGACGCCATATAAAGTCAAGTGAACACCGCAGAGCAGTTCACATGAAATGTGCCCACATATTTAGCTCAGCCCTTGAGGTTTGCTGGCATAAATTCCTTTGACTTCATCATCATAATAAACTGTTGACACATGCCAATAGTTGTGGCTGCTTTCATGACTAAGTACAGCTAATGTTTGGTCAATGCGTGTATTTAAGTCTCATAAAATGCTGGCGCTCATCTGCAGTTGGAGCGCAAACGACAGGAAAAAGTCAATTGCAAGCGTATATCAAGCGTAGTTATATATTTCCAAAGCCAAATAAGATGTATTGATTTTTCCGATGGCACAAACGTAGATTTACAGCGGCATTAGAGAATAACATTCATAGTTCACAGGTGATTGATGCGCTTAGGCTTGATTTTTTTATTTATTTTTTTTCCATTACGACAAAACCTCCGCGGTGTTCATGCGGTGAAAACAATCTCAAATTAGTTTAAGCCCATTGAAATGAATTGAAATGCCATTCATCCATTTAAGCGCCACATAAAAAACACAGCTGAACCGATTTTTACCATCTTATGGATTTTCCTCAAGGCCCCTCATGGCTTTCTTTATCTCAATTAATAACAACAAAATCATTGCCGGTAAATATAAAACCGTATAGATTGCCCTTCAGGCACCTTAAACAAGAAACAGTCCAACAATCAGACTTGCGATTCAGTTCTGACCTCGATTTTATGTTAGTTAAGCAGGAAAGCTGTCGAAATCGATGCAATTGTTGTGTTGTTGTTTTTTTTGGTGTAATCACCGCTGGAAAGCTTCTCGAGTCACAGTTGGGGTCAGAACTGCACAAACACCCACTTTTCATCCTACGGTGAAATCAAATACGGCGTGTAACCGGCATGCCGACTCCAACCCACAAGGAGTGCTGCGGTCAGCCACCCGGGCCCGCTCGCATGTGATAACAGGCGCAGATACGGCGTCCTAATTGCTCGACTGAGTGCTACGGGAGCGAGTTTCAGCACTTTGGATTCTTTTGATGCCTTTGAAGTCGGGGTTTTATCTGTTGGCTGTCGTCTTCGGCGCAGCGTTAGACGTGCACTCGCTGGACCTTTTTCGATACATCTGCTTGGGCTAATGAGCTATATTGCGTTAGCTAGCAAAAACTACAGATTGAAAACATATTACACTTTTAGAAAGAGATTAGTGACTGACTCAGTCTTCTATCATCCTGCGTTTTACGCCTACTTAGAGTTCATTTTTTATCGTGTATGTCTTTAGGCAAGATATTGTGGGATGCTAAGTTTGTCAGGTTTTGTTTCCGCACTGTTTGTATAGTATTTTTTTCAAATACGTGAGTCTAGAATGTATTTGTGCCATTTTAAAATGTGTTTCAAGATCTAAAAAAAAAAGCACAATAAAATAGCCGCTTTTTTTAGACCGATACCAGTACGAATACTTTTGAGTAGCCGCCGATACCGATACCAAGCATCGATACCAGTAGTTCTTTTGGTGCAGACTTTCCCCTAAGAACAATGTCAAATAATTTTTGAAAAATACCTTGATTAAAGCACTTTTAACTTTCTTCAAATTGAATGAAATTATTGTTACTGCTCGTAAAACATACACAATAGGGAAGCCCTTCAATTCCCAACTTAGTTTCATTTCTTTGTACAATTTGTCGTACGGCGCCAGCGTTATCGAATGAAGTGGCCGTTGAGTGTACATCACCCTCGCAAATTCATGCGACGCAGATGAAGGCAGTATTTACAATCTGCTCGGCTGTCAGTGCGAGCGGCTGCCTGAGAGTGTTTAACATGCTCTAATTTGATAAAAAGGGCCCAGCGCGGGGAAACGAGAGCACATAGCCCATTTGTCTCAGGGGCCGCGCTGAGGTAAATATAGCAACAAGACGGCACCAGTTGATATGAAGGATTCCGTGGTGTGGAGTGCTGTTTGTGACTCACCAGTGAAGTGTGTGTAGGTGTGTAGGATATGTGCAATTTACAATGCGGGATTTGATTCCGTTTCAGAAGCAATGATTACAGCAGTTGACGACTCATGTCTCTTCTGCGCATAACGTTGAAGCATGTATGAAGAGGAATGAAGGCCAAGGTGATGATGTGGGGTGGTGGTAAAGACAACGAGAAGCCCGTGAGAGCCTGCCTGGCTCCCGTCTGACTGGGGGGGGGTTAGTGTTTGTGTGTGTCTTAAGAGTGTGTTGAGAGGAGAGTGGGGTCGTCTGTGTGTCTGATCAGCAGGGCACTTGTGTGTCCCCGTCTCATTGTCTCCAGGGCCCTCCACTCCCGTACCACATCTTTAGAAGGCCTGATAGCGTCCAAGCCTTCACACGGCTCCAGGGAGGTAAAGTAGAAAAGATGTTGAAAACATTTTTTTTAAATGATCTTTTCTCATTGAAGTGAATGGAAACGTCTGTTCCCCCCACCAAACAAGAAAAACTGATGTAATTTATATTTTATCGAGAAATAGCAGATCCATAATACAAACAAATGCTAATGCTTGATGCTTAATTAGCTTAATGCTAATTTGTTTTAGCATTATGTGGTTGTTTTGAATTCACAAATTGTAATTCTGTGTTTAGCTTAATTGTAAGCTTACTAATTAAATTAAAATGAAATTGGTAAATTGGTGTAACACAGCCTGTCAAAAATCACACCTTCAGAATAAAATCTTTTAGTTTAATAACAGATGTTTACAACAATTTATTTGGCTTAATTGTAGCATTTTTTGAAATCAATATTTGAAAAGAATATCTTTTTTAATGCGCTCCAAGGTAAGTGTGATGGATCTAATATTTATTATACTGTGGTTCTTTTATTTTGAAGTCCCGACTTTTGACAGGCTTTGTATCTGCCAATGTTGCCCCAACTTGCAAGCTTTTCACAGCTTTGTAAAGATTGACACTGTATTGTACTACACAACTCCAAATAAGAACCAAAACACGAATACAACCCCTGTTTTGGATCTCTTGATCCAGCGAATGGGCAGATGTGCCTAAAGCTAGCTGTGTACATCTTCCCGAGATGGGACAGTGCACTCTCCCACGATCAGTTCACTTTCCCAGTTCCGTCTCCTCCATTACTGGCCAGGCCGGCGATCAATAATTCAATAGATTTGGCGTCTGGATCCTGCCCCGGAATGCCAAGACACACACAAAGACACACACACACACATACATGGATCCAGTGCTATTAATTAATAGCTCGGGACACTGTTGTTGTGTGCAGAAAATTGGGTCTTGTAAAGCGATCTGCCTGCGCATGATCATGTCACATGTTTGTTCAATAAGATACGATTAAGATGTCAGGAAATGAATTTGTGAGGCGCAGGCGTTAATGACGCTTTCACACAAAGGCCCCCTCCATTTTGATTTGCGGCCATTAGAACAGAAAATGGCCGACAGACCCTTTTGACCAGCGCTGTTTCAACTATGGCCAAAGTCAATTAACTATTGTTACATGTGTTTGGCTGCATAGATGAATTAATTCATTTTTGTCAAATAAAGAAAAAAAGAGAATAAACAAAGAATTTAGAAAAAGGGATGCCAAACTTGATTCCTCTTTCTCTGTTATCTCCCCGTTGTGTTCTCTTGTAGAGTGAAAATGATCAGTCCGCCTCTCCAAATGTCCCACAACCGAAAAGCATGCATAATGCATGAATTTGGCAGGAGAACAAGCAATGTTCCTCACTAAACGGACCTGTCACTCGTGACGTTATCAAAAGATTCCCGTCACAGTCATGCATGATTTCCAAACAATTCTTTACCAATAAATAAATTCAAAACAAAGAGCCATATTGCTCCAATAAAGCGTCAACTCATTAAAGAACCTTTTGTTGATTTATTTTGATTAGGTGGATTCACGTTTCACATGAGATGGAAAAGGTATTGTCATGAGTATTATTTTTTCTTTCTTTTTTTTTTTTTTAGGAAACCCGTGCCTCAGGTGAGTTCACTTTCACTGTCATATATATATTTTTAAAAAAGTACATACAGGAAGCACATAGCTTGCACGCAAATGGAAGTCAAACACCCTCAGAAAATGAATCCAAAAAGATGTTTCTTGTGTATAAACATATTTTACATGTGCCCGTACCTTTTTACAGTTCTTTTTTGTTATATATACTGTCATATATATAACGTAAAAAAAAAAACTACCTTTAAAAGTAGATGAAACACCACTTAGCATAAAAAAAAAAAAACCATATATTATGATCTCACATTTGTGGTGTTTTTTTTGTCATTTTTACCCAAAAAAAAAAGGGAAGAAGAAAAGAAAGAAGCAAAGAAAGAAAAAAGGTCATAAAGGTCAGCGTGTTGACTCATGCAAACATTTTGGAATTCCCTCGCTTCATTTCTTGGCGTGGAAGTGTTGAACTACAACGAGGCCAGCCTCAGTAAGTAATAATAATAATATTAATAATAATAAGATGTTAGAACAGACTGCAGAATGGTTCGCCTTGTTTGACAAAGTATCAACCACCAGCTGCATCCTCCTCTTCTTCTTCTTTCCGCCACAAGGGCCGTCCATGTTTGTTTGTTTGTTTTTTTTGGCGTAGAAAAATTACTTCCCATAGGCTATTAAGCAGTCATTTTTCATAATCTCATAAATAGCCTTTATTTTTATAGTTGTCCTGCAGCGGAGGAAAAAAAACAAAAAAAACATAAATAGCGTCCTCGCGTGGCGTTGGCGTCCCCGTGCGTGCGCGTTCCCGAGCGACGTCATCGTCGTCGTGATGGACGTCACAGGCCCAGCGCGGCCGCGTGTTTCTTGGCCTTGAGTCTCAGATCGGCGATGCTTGAGTTCTTGCTGGTGTTCTTGGCGGCAGCAGCGGCGGCCACGACGGACGCTGCCGACGCCGACTCGGCGGCAAGCGTGGCCAGCGGCAGACCGAAGGGCGGTGCCGGAAACATCATGTAGGGCGCGTGTGCGGCTAGGTGAGAGTGCAGATGGTGCTGCGCATGCGCCACGGCGCTGTCCAGCTGCAGTTGCGCCTGAACCTGAAAGGAGAAGGGCGGCACGTTGCAATGACTATCCTACGGGACGCACGCAGGAGGGGGGGGCAGAGAAGGGGGAAGGGGAGGGGGGAGAACATGCGTTAAGTTCGCAGTGGCTCATGGGACATTCACTTGTCATTTTTTCCCCCTGCTTTTAAGTCTTGATTGGGGAGCGTCTCAAATCGATGGCATGGTCAACTGCGCCATTGACAGCATTGGATCAATTTCTAGTGAATTGATCAACGCTCGGGGAACCACCATTAAAAAAATAAAACATTCAACCCACCAATCAGTTTTAAGAATCGAGACGGAGGTTTTATTCCTATTACTGTAAGCCACTGTAAATGCAAATGCACTTTAAAGTTAAATACAACTGAACAATACTTAAGATGTGATTCTTTTGGGTAACACTAGAGGGAGCCCATTAGTGGTCATCTTACCACACTTTGAGAATCACTGCTAAATCATGGTTTATTACATTTGACTGACCCGCTACTTTAAAAAAAAACTTACTCCACCCATGTTCTTAAAACACATTAGAATGTGGAATACCTGTTGAAAGTCATATAAAACCTATTTGTGCATATTTTCACTTTGCCTTTTGGGGCACAAGAGCTTGAATATACAAATTTGATCATACTATGCCTTTAACACACTGTTCATAATTTCAGAATCCCTTTAAAGAGACACTTGCCTGTTGGAATGGCATCCGCAAGGCCCCCACGTTGACATATGGCGCCACGCGACAAGCCTCAAACTGATTTGCTGCTCCTATCAGAACCCCTAGAAGAAAAGAATGCGGAGATGAGCGCCTTATAACAAGCAAAATGCACAATACAAAATAAGCACTTGAATACAATATTAGGAAAATGCTCACCACCTAACAAAAAAATCACTTTGTTGTGGTAGAAAGCAAGATGTGTGCGGTTGTGGGTGCCACTTGCATGAGGCAGATGAAAACTGCTGGTTTGTGTGTCTACTGTAAACAGCCGGGGTCACCAACGTGCTATTTCAGAAATGTGTATCAAACTGGTAGGCCTTCACAAGTGGGTCCAAAATGTAGACCCCAAAATGAGCCACAGTTGTAAGTGATTCCCTTGCTCAACAAACCTGCTTAGATTCATTTTCGTGTGTAATAGGTGTGTGTCTGTTTTGTTGTTTATCATCAGAGAAAGCGACATCATCACTCATAGCATTAATCTTCAGTGTATGCATGTACCTTTATGTAACTGGTTCTCCTGCTTTCTGCATTTGGCTCTTCTGTTCTGGAACCAAACCTGCAGCAACACACATGAATACAGATTAATTGTGTGTGGGTAAGTAACAATAATCACTTTTTTTTTTTTTTTAATATAAATCCTCAAAGGGGTGAAATACCCAAATGCATTTAAAACATTAGCAAGGACACGTTGCAGACAAATGCGGGAATATGCAATAAATAAATAAATAAATAAATAAATAAATAACGACTCCTTTATCGGGGCAAATTGTGGAGATGTTGCAGGGCGATCGGGTTGTAATAAATAACCTTGTCAGCCCCAGTGTCATCTTTCTGCACATGCTCGAGTGTCCCAGCAGACTTTGAATGGACTGTGCGCTATCGAGTAGCAGCCATGATGATGATGATGATGGTTGATGATGCTTTGCCCTCCACTCATTGCACCGTTTTCCTCTCATTATACGACCGCTCCCATTAACTACGTCTTTATAACGCTTTGGAGGAGAGAAAAAAAACACTTAAACACAAACTACACGGCGGAGTAGCACATTTAGTTAAATTAGCACAAATGTTTCGTGGCGCGTTGTTGTGATAGAAAATATTATCGATTTGGCTGTCGGCGGATTTCATTTATTGAGTTTTTTGCGCGCGCTCCACTTGGAATTTATAGTGGTGATAACAGCAAAGCTATCGATTGAGGCGGGAAGAAATAGAAAATAAACCTTTGGCAGTGATCATATGTTTCATCTATTTATTATATTGTGTCGGCGTCTGTATCAAAAGAGTGTGCCTCGATAATAAACGCATTTAATTCATGCAAATCCCTCAGCACAATTGCGGGAAAAATCATATAGAAAAACTTTTTCTGATGAGCCCTCTTATTATTCCCGTTCATTTTTCGGATTAAGTCGTATGTTAATTCTGTTCATGCTTAAAGACCCCCGCCCCACCCACACACACACCCCACTTTCCTTGGAAGGCATACTGGGTTTCTGTCCAGATGGTCTTTTTGCTCGTGGGCCCTCGCGAACAACAACACGTTCCACGAACGCACACACAAACACACACGCTGCAATCCTGCTGCACAGTGAGGATGAAAAGCATGCACGTGCACTCTCGTGACGTCAACACACACACAGCCCCCAAGTGAGATCGTTAACGCAATAATTGAATAAGCATTGCTGCTTGGAGAAGAATACATCAAAATGTGGGAAGATATCAATACATTTCTATTCGAATGGGAAAATATGGCTTTACTCGGCAATATATTTGGAATGGACTTATAAGACACGTTTGCACGTATTTTAGTTGATTTATGTCCGTGCTAAATCACATATATAAATGACTGATGCGTTAAACTAAAGCCCCTAAAGTAAAGAAATATTTTATCTCCATCATTTGATTTACAACATGATTTTTTTTACCTGCAGAAAACAAATGTTGATTTTTAAAACTAAGCCAATTGTCATACGTTTTTGAAAATATCAGTATTTGAATGCATCTTATGATTTGTCATATATATATATAAAAATATATATATGTATATAATTGCAATATTTATCGAGTCATTCGGATGGCTTACCCACAAAACGGAATAGATTATTGTTTAATTAAATATTTAACTGATGAGTGATGCTATTAACAAAACGTATGTTTCTTGTATTATTTTTTTAACCATTAGATTCCAATCATGTGTTTTACATGTAACAAAAATAATAAATATTATTTACAGGTAAATTTTATGAAATGACATGAAGCTTTATTATCATTCCATTCATTTTCCAAACCGTTTCTGTTTCCTCATTGCTAATTATTTTAACATTGTTTTTATCGCTATATTGCATAGACCCTACAAATAAATAAAACGACTTGTATGGAATATTTATTATTTAGAATTTAATTTTGCATATTAATGATTGTTAGACACTGTTGAATATTTAAATGTTTTCATATCTTTATTAATAATCCTTCATGCTTGCTTTGTCTTATGTTGTTGTCTACTATTCATCCATGCATTCTTTCAACGCTTTCCTGCATTCTTTTTTATTCCCATGCAGGTGGTTCCTGACCTGCACTCGGGCTTCGGACAGCCCCAGCCTCTGGCTCAACTCCTCCCGCATGAAGGCGTCCGGGTAGTGCGTCTCGTCGAAGAGCCTCTCCAGCTCGTTGAGCTGCTCCAGCGTGAAGTTAGTCCGACTTCTCCTTTGCTTGATTTTGGTTTGCGCTTCGTCCTCCATGGGCTTTGTGGACTCCTCTTTCCTCTCCTTCACATCCGTGGTGCCTTTAAAAAAAGAAACAGGGAGTGGAGCCACATGACTTTTTTTTTTCACGTTATTTGACGTACGGTGCACCGATGGCCTCAATGGGCACTGGGGGAAAAAAAATGAAAGCAATGGAAAGTGAAGGAGAGACCTGCCCTCCCCAAACCTCAAAAACGGATCACAGCTCAGATGTTTTGTCGAGCTACATAAAGGTCTTTAATTATTAAGTGCTTATAAATATGCAAGGCCATCATGTGTGTGTGTGTGTGTGTGTGCTCCTCTACTGATGCCTGCGTGTGTGATCCACGCGGGAAACAAGCAGCCTGTCACGGCCACGCTTAACAAGACACTCCGCTTTTAAATAGCATGTGTTGAAACATTTTGATCTGTTTTTCAAAAGAAATTAGAAAGTTTTTTTTAACGTAATCAAGAAATATATTTGGGCTATGATAAAGGCAAATGAATAGAAATAATGTATTTTATTAATTGTATAGAAAAATTATGGACACCTAGTTTGATCAAATTTATTGTTTCTATTATACTCCGTTTATTAAAATAATGTTACCATGCATTTAACAAAAAAAAAACTCGCTGCATTGGACGTGTAAAACGAAAAACACTGCACACTATAGGCCAGCTTCAAGCTCATCATCCACCTGCGCTTGTGCACCTATGCATACATGCATGCTGCAAAACCTGCATATCACATTTAACGACAAGCACTTTAAATATAAAAAATAGTTAAAACCTATTTTTAATGTACTGTCAAAATTGAGCTGCATTAACACATTGATTCAAATAATAATTTCCACCTTATACGTGTAATCATGGATGATTAACTTTAAAAGTGTTTAACGATCGCTGCAGGAACATTCCGAGGGATTTTCTCTCGTAAAATGTGAGAACCAGCCAAATAAAATAGTTTGCAACACCATTAAACACGTTTATATAGCCTTTATAGACTTTTCCTCCAAGCCGATCTATATCCTATCGACTCTTACCGTCAATGAGTTTGGGACTGCCGGCGTCTCTGGTCCTCTCCGGGCCGAGGATGTCCGTCTCCCTCCCCGGCGAGAGCGCCACGTTCCGGACTACGACCGCCGCTTCCTCCCGGCTCCCGGGCTCCGGGGCTAAGGGCTCCCCGCCGCGGCCGGCCGCCCTCGCCGCACTGGTCTCCAGCACCTCCCGGTAGGTGATCACCTCCTTCTTCTCTTTGACTTTGTGATCGAAAGACTTCGACACGAACGCGGTAAGCTCTTCCATCACACACTCTCGTGATTTTTTTTTTCCTTTCAAAGAAGGAAAAAATCAGTCAGGCAGACTCGCCGTCGTAGCCCCTCTCTCCCTTTGCTCCACGGCAGCTTAAGACATCAATGGTGCGGCCCCTTGAAAACGAGACGAGGTGATGCTGCCAACTCTCTGGGAAGGCGCCCGAAAAAAATGGGACATAAAGACGCGTCTTCCTCGGCCAATTTCTCCCTCCTTTGGTAGCGCGGAGTTGGGGAACCTGCTGGTGATCCTCGATTGAAGTCACACTATTTATACTTTGCGGCGCCTTGCCCCCTTGATCCGTGCAAATTACCTCCCCTCAGGATGCCGAGATGAGCCCCCCCCTCCCTCCCTCCCTCTCTTCTTTTACTCCCTTCATCCACCCACACTAGTACAAAAAAAAAGAGAGAAAAAAACATTAAGCTGCACCGCCGCAGCATCTATTGGCCATTAATCCAAGATTGACAAGAAGGACTAATTAATTTAATTAAGCGCTCATTCGCTGCCATTGTCCTGGGTTACTTTTTAAACACCCGAGAGAGTGCAATGAATCTCTCTCTCTCTCCGCTCTCTATTGCTCGCTCTCAAGCTCTCTCTCTCTCTGCAGGGGAGTGGCTGAGAAAATGACGAGAGAGACAGAAAGAGAGAGAGAGAGAAAGACAGAGTGAGACGTCTCATCTCTGATCAATGCAAATAAAAATAAGACTAAATATAGTTTTATCTTTTTTGAAGTTATCATTAGCGCGAACCGTAGATTGCCGTTTATTGCACGATATCAGTATAATATATATCAATTATCAAATTATTTAATTTATCAGCAAAAGTTATATTATCGCGTTTGTTAACGTAAATTTATGTCGTGAGCTTGTGCGTGCGTGCATGTGTGTCGGATAACTATTTGTTATATTTATAAAGCCTATATGAAATTAGATTTCTGCAAACTGAACGTTTATGGTGATGTAATGTTCAAATTAAGTGCTGCGTCGAAAATAATACTGCTATATCTGGCTTCTAATCCTCAACGGGCCTTTTAAAGGCATGCTTGTGGTGTTAAATAACAGATAAACGTTCAATTAACGCGCCTCTCTCTCTGCTAATATATGTTGCCAATGGGCTCGCTAATTACCGCTTATTATGGCCCATATTTGTAAATAAACAATGAGAGCAATTAAGAGAAAAGAGCAGGGATTTTTTTTCCCCCCTAAATCGTGATGTTAAACGAGGCGTGTTTATTGATCATCTATAAGCATCTCAATTTCCACGCCGTGGTGATAATAATTCCCCCAGATTAAATATTAACGATGTTTCAGTGTAAACCTTTAGGCATTAATACTGTTATTCCTGCCCAAAGCGGCGTTGCATGCTTAATGAGGTGATGCGCATCCTGTTTATCCCCCCCCCCCCCCCCCCTCGCCAACCCCCCTCTTCTCCACCAGTCTTCGAATTAATTTATTGTACAGGCAAATCGTGGTTTGGATTCAAATGCACTTTGAAGGGAAAACACTCTCACCCAATGTGTTTGTTTATTGTTGCATGACGATTATGACCTCATGCACATGAGCTCAAGGCTGCACTTGTAGCTATTGCAACTCGTGAATAGAATAAATGTACACACGTGTGTGTATGTGTGTTGTAAAGTGCAGTGATCCTCAAAGTGCGATTCCTTCCAGCAGTACTCAAAAGAAACACTGTGTTTTTTTATAAACGTTTATTTAGAATTTTTAAAATTTAACTTTAATTTTAAATACATTTAAATCCAATAATTATTTTCTTTCTTTACCAAAGAGTTTTTTAGGGTTGTTAATGAGATAAATTGTAAATTTGCTCTTTGAATATTCAGTTGATATACATTTATTAAGGAAAAGTATAAAGGAACATAAGAATACAACATCCATGTGAAGATAGCAGGAAAATTACTTATAACAAATTGTTCCGACAAATAAGGTGGCCAGTGGGGTGTCCCACCACTGTTTACTACATTTGCATTTAATCTTTAATAAATGTGGGTTTTGAACGTTTCTATTTTTACTATATTTAAGCACCGTGTTCTTTAAACTGTGCATAATATCTTGCAATAATGCTTGATATACATTTTAGGGATCAAACCTGATATTATAATTGTAATTTATTTAGAAAATACACTATTTCCATGGTACTTGAAGATTAATAGCTGTTTAAATGTATTCGATGACTGACAAACTTACATTGCTACATAAAACAGTTTTAGTATTTTATTATTATGCCACTCTTGAAAAAAAAGAAAGAAAACCAGCTAAAACGCTGCTATTTAAATCTTCAAACTACTCTATTAATGTATATACGGAGGAATTAATGGCGAATCAGCAACTCCGAAATAAAAAAAAATACACCTATACGTTGTTAGACCAAACCAATCATCGATCGATGTTTCCCATGCCTTTTATACCAGCATGGGCTCGATTGATTCGCTCTACTTTGACTATTTTAGTCTAGCGCTGCCTAGCATGTTTGTTGTGGAGCTCGGCAACGGTGAGAAGCGGGATATACAACAAAGATGCTGTCAATTCGACTTCACTTCACTCGAATTTAGCCTTCGCGTGACTTATATGTCACCCAAGACATTTGCACAACCATTCCGGTATCAGTCGAGTAAAAATATTCGAACGTAGCGTTGTGGAGTTAGCTCGGTTAGCTAGCTAGCTAGTCAAAACAGGCACTCTACAGACCATTCGCTTGATTTAACAACACGCTAAAGCCCCGTTTCAATGCATTTCCTGTGTACGCAGTGTGTGAATTGGTGTTAAACATGACTTGTTGACGAAAGTGGTCCCGGTTCGTTTATAATATGTAAACATTAGCCTCTTAGCAACCTTGTGTGTTTTTGCTGTATGACAGTGACAACCGTGAGACAGTTATGGGTCGACGCTCATCAAGCAGTGAGGGCGAAACCCGAAGCAAGAAGAAAAAGAAACAGCGTCGCCGCTCGTCTTCATCTTCATCTTCTTCGTCCTCATCTTCTGGTAGCAGGGTGACAAGCAGCAGGAGTCACCGGTCCAGCCGCCGGAGCCGTTCACGATCTAGGGACAGGAGGTGAGAGTGCAAAGGGCAATAACTCTGTCCCCCATTTTAAAAATGCTCATAATTGCTTATATTAGCAGTTTAGCACAAACTGATCTCAAGAAACCAAAGCATGGGGTTGTAAACGTTTTCTTTTCTCCTAATTGAATTTTAGCCCACTTGGATACCATTAAGAATTCCATGGTAGATCTCATTTTACCAGCTGTTAATTCAGGAGTAGATGGAAGAAGGTTTTTCCCGCAATCACACATGGCGGCCCGGAGCCGAGTTCCTCCGTCAAGCCTCCATCCATCCACAACTGCCACTGGTTGTGCGGGGCTGCTCAGACAAGGCCGCTTGATGGTAATTATTTATGAGGCCCGGTCAAGGTCCATTACTGCTGATGGGAAGTCGTTGCCTGTGTGCGAAAGGCGGGGCGGTAAAACCCCGGCAGCCCTCATCTGCTCGCCAATACATTTGATCAATTAACATGCACATACGCACGTACCGGAATCCCGCCAAAGTAAAACAAGCCTTTGGCCCGTGAAGGGTTGATTACTTAATTAAACTAAACAGTGGAGTGATATATGATATGAAATGATAGAGCTTGGTCTCTTTTTTTAAATGACAAAAAAAATCATGTTTAATACGTAATTCAAATGTTCAACTCCTTAATGAGGTAAAAGTAAAACAGTAGCTAGCAACAACAAAAAATTGCACACTTTGAAAAAACTTGTACTTTGTTATTTCCCCTTGAGTTGAAACGGAGGCGGAGAGCAGAAATGAAACCTCCGAGTGAACAAGAAAAAGTTGCGTTTGTGTGAAAGGTGTATCAGCACGTCTGCTTGTTTCATTTTTGGATGAACTGACGTATCACCTCCCGGAAAAATGTTGCGTCTTGGCTCGTGAGGTAGTTCACAAGTTCTCACTCACGGGATCCAACCTGTTGGAATACCAAATCATCCTTCCAGCACCGCTACTATCGGCGCTTGCTAGTTGTACCGAACTCGCTTTTACTTGCCTCTCAGCCATCTTGTAAAAACTCTCGTAACGACCGAGTGAGATCGTGTTCGCACGTTTGTTTCAGACGAAAGAAACGTTCAAGCAGCAGCTCATCCCGAGGTTCATCTCATAAAAGGAGAAGTCGGAGCGGTGACAGGGGAAGGAGCCACCGCTCGCACAGGTCACGCAGCCGGGACCGAAGGTAAAAACAATTACTGGAGAGGTCATGTCGTTTGTAGGTCAGTAAAAAAAAAAGACACTGTGTTTCCTCAAAACTTGACTGAGATTGAGTAGTAGGCTCATTTTTTACTCGTTTGTGTTTTGTTTTTATTCTTAACTTCATCCAACATCATCCATACATTGATTTGCTAAATTATGATTATTACCCTGCTGTCCAATGGCGCTTACGTGCCATTATGTTTCAAGGGACTCGCTTATTCATGCAAGCCTCGTGTGTACATACTTGCACCACACACACACACTTGCGTATTCTTTTCAGCGACATAAAGGCAAAGTCGCCGTGTGTGGTGCTCCATGTCATTAGCATAGCTAATCTGCTGCTAATGAACCAGTAAACAGGTTTTTTTTTTTTCTCGTTTAAATCCCTCGCACTGACATGCGTGGATGCACCCGGGAGAAAAAGGTTGTCGTAATGTATGCGGCCACTGGGGTCTTTTGTTTATTTGCGGAGATGTCGCCATGCTGGATGAGGCTGTGGCGTTTGCAACTTTTTTTTTGTTCTTGGGGGCGGGGTTTGGACCTGAGTCGTCATTTGCGTTGGCAATGAGAACATCTGTCTGAAAACGGATTCGTCGGAGTGGCGTGAGATGAAAGGTGTAGGGGGATTTGGGAGATTTCGAGGTGCAGCCGATGACATCGGCGCATGCAAACGCGGCGGGCGCTCTGATTAGCAGAGTTGTGTAATCTGCTTAGCAAGGAGCAGGTGCGATGGGTCGCCGGAGGGATTCGGCGCCATGGCAAATTTTGTCAGAAATGCACACAGGCATTTTCATACGACAAACATCGAAGGGGCAGCGAGTACTCCCTGAATAAAATAAAACGGAACGAGCCCATTTTGCTAGCACCTGAAAATCAAGCATGTGAACTTGCCGGAACTCTTTCTACGTTTGCCGCCTCAGACATAACAGAATGTGCGCCGTGGGAGAATGGGATTTTTTTTTAATCCGCGATACACGGTATATGAAACGTTGCGTCGTCACAGTGGACTGACAGCAAGGCTGACTCGGACTGTACAGGGGCTTCCAGTACCATTAGTCAGTCGTATGGCGTGTGTACCTGAGGATGCTGGCTGATGGATCAGTGCAGGATTGAGTGGACAGGACCTCATGATGGATACGTACGTAGGATATAAGGTGCCGCCCTCCCCCCCCTGACCCTCCCCGCCACCCCCAGCGGAATATGAAGGAAGGGTGGGCGTGCAGCGACCCTAGAGAGGCGGGAGACGGAGAGGACGGCAAGTTTGGAGGGAGTGGGAAAAGTTGAGGACTTGAGTTGAATGCAGGAGAGTGGGCGGCAAATGAAGAGCAAAGACAAAATGGAGCAAAGATAGAGCGGCGGAATGGGAATAACAATGTGCGCATCCCAAAGGCCAGATTAGGACGATATTGAGCCGCTTTCAAGTGGAGAACATGATTACCTTCTTTCCAATGCCTCCTTTATGAATACGAATAAAAAGATACATGCAATAAGAATAATAGTCTTATCATGTGGTTACCATCAATCGTGGCTCCCTCCCTCTGGCCCCTCCCTCCTCCGTGCCCTCAATCAGGAGGGCCCGGTCCCCTAGAGGCAGTCAATCTTGCCCTGAAATGTAAAACAGACAAGAGGAGCAGATTACCTATTTGCCATTAATGTTTATTCTCTTTGATCTGAACAGGCATACCGGGGCCGCTCTCTGCTTCTGTCTGTGTGTGTGTGTGTACGAGGCCTGCCAGCAAACGCATTAGCAGCCCACAGAGCACAGATATGCACACCGCACAACGTTGCGATGCGTGTGCAATGACGGCGACGCAGCCTCTCATCGCAGCCGGATCACAGGCCCCGATTTTGCCCCGCCACACACGCCACCGCGGTTAAACGTGTGTGGCTCAGTCACTCATTCCGTCATGTCGCCATTAGAAGCGCTGGTGGAAACGCGGGCCTCGTGTTCAAAGTGAGCGATTAGTTGGCGAGCGGGAGAAAGGGATGCCCCGAGAAAATGTTCTTATCCTTTTTCAACGTAATCCTAATCCATCATCACGAACAAGCGGAGAAGAGCTCTTTAATGGCTTGACAATCAGCCTTGGTTAGACCTATAACATGACCACTATTTTCTACTAGCCAAAATTCTATACACTGTATGTGTGTGTGTGTGTGTGCCCGTGTGTGTGTGAGAAATGACCTGGTATGTATTTCACTCAGCAATTTCCCTCCCCTGAATGAGATGAGGTGTTGTACATCTGCTAGATAGCTTTTCCCTCCGACACAGAGTGTGCAAGGTCACACCGAGGGAGGGATGAAGACAAGAGGTGGGCCAGGCAAAATCTAGAACCGGACCACCTGGATCGGTAATTCCCCATGTGTCGTATATTAATGTACAATGTAGTGTGTGTGTGTGATGTAGCAGGTGGTTGTGGGTGTCACTTCCTTATTTTAAAGGAAAATGGGGTTACTTTTTTTAGGGGGGGGGGTCACTGTGTCTCCCTTAGTAAAAATCCGGCAAAAAGATACACAAAGTTAGTCTTATGATAAATATAATAATAGTATTACTGTTTTTACGGCTTGTCATGATATGCTCCACAAACATGGCCGCTAAACTGTGAGATTTAATAACATATCTCAAATTTGCAAATAATCGGACAACCAACGTCTCGTAACTTAAGATGCGTTGCACGCATCAGAGCACCGCTGGATTTGTATGTCATTACTAGAAATAAAGGATTTAGACAAATAATATTGAAGTAATATTTAATCATATTTAATATTTAATATATTTAATAATATTTCAATTTAAAATTATATTTTTTCCCCTCAATATTATTTACAAGTTTAGTTTTCCATGTACTTTTTATTACCAAACAAACAATCTGCATGACAAAAAACTAATCATAAATGTTTTGCCCTTATTCTAAAATAAAGCTACTTATAGGTTTGAAGTTAAATTGACTTACTAAGCACTTACACTTGTTAAGCACTGAACTTAGCTCGTCGGTATATAAATAAAAAACAAAATGAAGAGAAAAAAAATCATTCTACTATATTGCAATTGAATTCCGTTAATTGTTCAGCCCAAGATGTTGACATAAGCTGCTCTGCTTTGCTCTCAACACGCTCCCCGTCATAAGATCCGACCACCATTTTTTGATGCGCCGCTGCTCCCGTCTCCTTTTTCTTTCTTCACTCTTTTCTCTGTATTGTCTCTTTTATTTATCCACCATAAAGGCCAGTCAAGCGCCGCTCGCCTTTGTTGCCAGAAACCTTTATTTACCAATGGGAGGAATAAGTGACTGACACATACAGCCGCTTTCATCCTCGCCTCGCCGCGAGCGCTCCCGCCCCCCTCCCCACCTTTGCCATCCTCCAATACCTGACTCCACCACTTCTCCATCCCACTGTATCAAAACCACACCATTTTACTCCCCGGAGCTGCAGCCTAGTCTGCACTGTGTAACACGAAGATCGAAAATAACAAAATGATCGCGTATAGGCGAACATCTGAAGTCATTGTGGCTATTAAATAAGTATTTTTTGAAGATAATTTTTAAGCTTCAAGAATAATGATTGGCAAGTTGTCTTGTGCCTAAATAATTTCTCCCCCCCCATCAAACTTTAAAATAACATCCAAGTGTGGTACAGATTTTCAGTTATCGTTTGCTATTTCAAAATTATTATGTTTTGTTTCCAATGCTATCGTAGCTATCGGGACATGTTGTTTTCATTGCATCAAAGTTGATTAGTTGATCATTGTTTTCCAAAGAAGTCAAACCAGATGTTTGCCCATCAGTCTGCTTTCATGAAGCACCACAGAATTCAGAGCGTATTAGCTGCTGAGAGGCTGAAACCAGACAATTTGGTCATTTTAAGTTTATTTACGGCTCTGAACAATAATCACTTCTCAAAATAGTTTGATTCATTTGATGATGTTTGAGATTTGTTTTAGTCTGTACTTTTTTTTTTTTAACTTACCACCAGTATGTACAAGAGTTGAATCATGACAAAAAAACATTTCCCCCCCACATACTTTAGCACAAACTTTTGCCAAGTCTGCTTTTTAGTAGCAAGATGACCTGACGAATGAATAATTATCCGTAAACTCAATAAGATGTGTTCAATGTCAAATAAATTGTTAGTTCCTCATTGTGTGGACTTGATGATAATAAAATGATTCGTCCTTCTGGCCACAGCGGCAGAAAGAAAGAAAGAGTCAGACGTGCTATTAGCTCTGGCGTTCAAAAAAAAAAAAAAAAAATCTATCTCTCACTCTCCCTTGCTCCTTCTATCAGCCTCATTCTCTCTCCCTCATTTAAGCTTCTTGAAGTTCTTCCAAATTGGGTTTTAAATGCCAATTAGGAGGTTGAATGTAGTAAAATAAAAGCAAATGCAGGCAGGATGGCCTCACCTTCTGGCTGCTTAGGCTTCAGAGAGAGCCAAGCCGGACCTTTGGCTCCCAGCGAGGCTTTGAGAGAAATATCCTGCCTAATGAACACATTAATTAGAACCATAACTATTTATAAGATGATAATTAGAAACGAAGGGAGGTAAACTGGGCTTTTCCTGCAATTATTGGAGGATTAATTACGGGAGCTAATGAAGTGGATTTTTGAAACGCGTGGAGGTGAAGTACAGAGATGTGCAGCTCGCTTTGTGATCACTGGCATAATTATTTTCCGCGGCACCAAAGCGTTTGAGGCCGCGCTCCTCGCTGGCTCGGGGGCCGCCTAATAAGCATCATTGCATCGTTATATATGCACTTAAAAAGACTTGCCACTGAAATGGCTGTCTAATTATTTCTAATTGGCAGGACCCGTGTGTTGTCATTGAGCCGTTTGGAGCTGTGAGGCGGCCTGACGTCTAATAACACCCTGGGCCGCCAGGCAAAGAGCCAGAGAGCAATACAGAGAGATAGAGAGAGAGAGCAAAGGAGGCTCTACCAGTTGCTCACAACCGGATCTGCGTTCAGCGAAGCTCAGTTTGTAGGGCAGTGAATGGCGGCCGGTGCGTGATGGTCAGGTCAGCTTTCGAAAGTAGTAAAGTAAATGTATGACCGTCTGCCCCAAACTCATTCGATAGCAAATGTGCCATCTGTCCCGTTTTGACTTTTATCGGAAGCGGTAGTCGCCGAGTTGGCTAAGCTAAAGCGGCCTCCGACTTAACTTTGTGAAGTTTGACTCCCCCTCAAGTCACCCATGTCATTTATTTCACTAATTAGATGATGCACTCTTTAGAAAATATTCGCCGTCTAGCTAAATAAGGTGCAACCAAATGTTTTGTGACTAAACCGTTTGACTAAAACAGAATTGTTCGGAAACCGACGCAATGTTTCCCTTAGGAAATAATGCAAGTATAATTGATCTGTTCCAGACACCCCAAATATGACCAAAAATGTAATCTACAGATAAGAACTATCGTGTAACATACCATGTCATTTAAATACCATAACACGTGTCCGATGTGTGCTGACTCCCATTCTACACAAATTTGAATGTAACTGGATGATTCAGAAAACAGCCACATCCTTTTTATATGAGGGTGTGCACACTTGTGCAACAACATTATCTGTTTGTTATTACCTCCTTGATTACTTAAATACAATTTCTAGGTCACGTTAAAGGTGGAAAATAATTGAAATGATTCATCTTATTTCAGTAGTTTGAACAGGGGGTGTGTAGACTTTCTATATCAGAGTCAGAGTCAGAGTCAGCTTTATATGCACTGTATGTGGCACCTGTAATTAGACACTTAATAATCTCCTAGCCATGCCACACACATCCAAAGAGAAAGGTGCGTGTGTGCAGTGGCCAGGTTTTGAGCGGGCCCTTGGAGACGTGAGCTAGGAGAGCACGCGTGGACAAACCTCAGTCAGCCGTGTTTACCTTGAACTCCGGTTATGATCCCGCTTAAACCATATGGACATTTTTTCCGCAAGCGTGTCTTTGTAATGCGCTGGCACACTCCGAGTTACAACGTGGACTTTTTAGCTCACGTTCATCAACACAGCCTGAAAGTAAGTGTGAGCACATTTACTATGTAAAAATATTTGGATGTGTCGTCTTTTGATCTCTTGATTTGCCTGCGTGCAATAATTATTCATAAAGAGAGCGTGTGAATGATAGCCCGGGATTATTGATGTGTATTTATGCGTGTTAACTCATCGTGAGGCGGAGCCACGTGCGTTGTCTTGCCAAAAAAAAAAAAAAAAAATCCTTCTCCATCATCGCTCAACTTCTCCCCAAGTGGACAACTTGAGAGCAAATTAGAGCTAACTTGTCAGTGGGAAGAACACACACACACACACACGTGGTTTCACTCACACATTTAGTTGTGGCAGAAAAATGAAACAAAGATCACGTGCAGCCTGACTACAACCTTGACAGTCTTTTTGAACGTAATGAAACACTTTCTCAACGTTTTCCGCGAGCCGTCCCCGACGTCGGTTTCGGGCTGAGGAAGCAGGAAGTGGAAATAAACGGGTTGGCCAAAGGATACGCTGTTAAGTGTCGTGCGATTGAGCGCAACCAAGGGCAGGCGGATCGCTTGGGCCACTCTTGATGTTGGGTTTAAATCAAAATGGGGGGAATGTTCAAGTACTTTAAATTTAGTCAAGCAATTGCAGCTGACATATGCCAGATACCTCCTTAAAGTCACAGTACGGGATGTTAAAATAACAGAGTGAATGTAATTTGCGGCATCATTTCAATCTGGGCTTTGACATGCTAATAAAAAATGGAATATTACAGGGGTGGAGTGAAAAGGAATAAAAAGTCGCCGTTACGGAACGAAAAATATCGTAATGTTTTGAGAATAAGGTATTTGATAAGATATAGGCTGTAATTAATAAATAAAGTTATGAGAAAATAGGTATGAAAATAAAATAAAATATTAATAGATGATTTAATGCAATGCTAAATGCTAAAGCTAAATGTGGCAATGTGAGGTCTCCTTTAATATTTCAAAACGTAGTTTCTGTAGCACAATATTAATACAACAGGATCTTTCTTTTTTGACTGTCTTCCTCTAAGGAATAATTGTTGAAATAAAAGTAGTTTTGGTCACAATTTAATATTGTCTTTGCCCTTTCTATTAATTTCCTGATGGGCCGTTTACCGCTGGCTCTTGTTCATGGTGACATGAACTTATGGGGAAAAAAAATAAAAACGGGACAAGCCTGACGAGCCCAAGTTGTGTCAAAAGAGAACTTTATGTCGGAAACCGATAGCGCTGCTTCTTTTATTCGAAACAAACTCCTTCCCCAAGTTGTTTCTTGGGTGTTTAATTAAGTGTAGTTTCCTTTTAGTAGTGGAATGCACGTCTGCTTTTTGTCGGCCCCTTCCTTGGTGCCTGTTACAGTCTACTCGCATGGTTTGTCTCAGCGTTTATGATTTTCTTTTTTTTTTTTTTATATATACCGCACTTGTGAGCGTGTTCCTAAATCACTTAAGCACACAGACGGGGCCCAACAGTCCACGTTTAAACAATACAAGGTTGTTTTGCTATGGGCCCTCAGATCTCGCGCCACTTCATAAATACGCAACGTGTACAAGAGGCAGTAAAATACATCGCCGAGTGGAGAAGGTGCGCACCGGCTGATTGGAACCAGCTTTCTCTCTATATCCCGAAATTTATTCTGTTTATTTTTTTATTTGATCTTTTTCATTATTTTATATATTTTTTATTTTTTTTATTTATTCATTTATTTTGTGTTTGTTTATGTATTTATTTATTTACTCATTAATTACTTTATTTATGCATTAATTAATTTATGATTGCAAACAGATGATAATAACGGATACCAGCAAATCGGGGTACTTTTAAGGTGAAGGTCCAGGAACGTTGCGCAAAAAAAAAACTTGCTTTTTCTCCCAACCCCACCTTCCCAGCCGCCATCTTTTCCAGTGTTTTCTAGACGGACATCTTGGCAACCGATAACATCTCTCTCCTAACCGGCCATAACTAATCGTGTCAGGGCTGTGACGGATGGCGGCAGCAAGTTGGGAAAGGCGAGTTTGGAAAAAGTCGGGCCTGAGTGACTGTGAGCGAGTTGGCAAGTTAGCACCTAGTCGAAGCGTGACCTTCACTTGACCTCACGGCCCACGCCTCCAAATCTCCAGCTGCTAATGGGTGTCACGTCAAGTTTTGGCTGCGCGCGGGTCAAAGGTGACGGGCGCCCACCAGACGGCCAAGTTTAGGATTGCGACAGAGCGGCTGAGTGACGCTCGGCATATGCGCCGATGAAGACGTCTGCTAATCACCACGCACACACTAAAAGCGTCTTTCGGCACAAATTCGTCTTTTGCCCTCATCGTCGGCTGCCCGGCGTAGGTTCGTATAGATCTAAAGGCTTTTTGAACTCTGCTAAATGACTTGACCTTGTGTCTGTAACTGTGTGTGTGTGCGCATTTGGGTGGGTGGTCCGCCCGCCGTCTCATTTCTGCTTCACAGCCCAGCCAGCCAGCCTTGCACTGCAGACGTTTGTGTTGACGCTTGCTTAAATTGAAAGCAAACAGCCGATTATGACAAATCTAAACATTGCTTTTATGACGCGGAGGGAGGACCGAGGGGAGGGTTAGGGAAAAAAAACCATCTCTGTGGATCTTTTCATGCTCTGCCTTTGCCGTCTTAATTGTCTTCACAATCACCTACTTTGCAGCCAGCGTATCGGGCGCGTGTGCGTGCGCCGTGAACCGAGGGAAGGGATAATGCGACTGCTTGGAAGGAGGAAGCAGCTTGGGAAATGATTTCAACAGCTCTCGTAATTAGAGGAATATCATAAATTAAACTTGTGTCTGCTGTGGCTTTTGAAGAGCACTCAAAAGTAATAAATTCTGGATGGTTAACATATTTGCATTCCGTTCAGCTGGCAGCGTCAGGCGGGAACAGCTGTTTTCCGCGTCTTTTGGCAGCAGCGAATACGCATTGCTCACTCAAGGTGCTTTTTAGACACATTGAAATGCCAGGGATGAAAAACAAAAAGTGACTTTTAAGTCGGAATACTAAACTGCTGCTGTGTGCCGTCAGTGGAAATAACTCGGCGTTAATGAAGTTCTTCAAATGTGGCCCGTTTCTTTTTTCAGTTTGTCTACTGTTTGCTATAGTTGATGCCAAGCAAGCATTTTTTTTTTTTTTTGGTGCGAGCTATAGTTTGTGTTTTGTTTACTCAGATGATTGTGCTTGATCAGGGTGTATTGGTTAAGGACGTATAGAAAACAAGCAGTCCAAAAACATCGGATGGCCAGCTGTCCAATCCAAAGTTCCGAATGTGCTTGTAGAGTAGAAAATAAATATCACGTTTGCAATCCTGCCAACGTTGAATCATTTTAATTGAAAACTATTGTGAGCTCATTTAAAGCATCTCTCAAACTCTTCAAGGGCTTCCTGGTCACATTCGGGTCACTGAAACATTCGGTCAGAGCGTCTGTAAGAACTTGACTGGATTTGTTGTTCTTCTAATTATGTCAGCATATCTGGACAAACAGTGCCGGACTTTGCTGCTTCCAGCTTTTTTGATTGTCGATGGAGAAAAGAGGAAACAATATGTGCAGAAATTGGTTGAAGATAAGAAATTGCTGCGCGCCTCTGTCCACGCTCGGCACCCTACTCGGTATCAATAATGACTCGGCCGGGGGTCAGATGCCAGCGGAGGCGTTCACCTGTATCTGACACGCGTCATATCGCGTCGCTGCCATTAATGTCCAATTTTCAATCAAATACAGAAATAGAATGCTGACTGATAAGGGTAACCCACCATCCAGCTTCACGTAATTACCCCAATGGGCTCCGGTGAAGGGATCATATCCCGGCACCCACCGAGGGGAGGGGGGGGGTCAGCGGTGATAAGCGTTAGCCCGGCTCCCAACATGCCGCATAATTATTCGATTGATAATTCCCCGGGAAAAACGGCGCCGGCCAATTGCAGCGTGGGGATTTAATGGAGATGGCGAAAAACGAGGCGGGGAATGGTGAAACAAGCCAGTGATGGGGGATCGGGGGGCTCAAACAGCAAGGGCCTTTTATTAGAAATGAAAATATGTTTAGGCCACAGGGACACCTATTTTCCCCGGAGATAATAAGGCCAATGAAATGTAAAGCGGAGGGAAGACTTGGCATGAGGTCCGGCCGCAAACGTTTATCTGTGCTCGCCTTGCATTAGCCCGTTTATCCCTAGCTTTAAATTAGCTAATCATTCTCCAAGGGGAAGGACTTGGTCAGGAAATTGACATTTAGCAGCACAGGCTCACTGTATTAACTACAGTCAATTTAATTTGCCGCACACCCCCAGAAGTGGGCTGTTTCTTCACAGGGAAGAAAAAAGAGAGGAGGGGGAGAGAGAAACAGAGACGGAGATTGTGTTGAACGCATCTGCGGCTTCTGGCCGCAGTTTGCTTGGCGCTCAATGCAAGACGAAAGCTTGGAACGCTGCGATTCTGTCCTATTTTTTTCCCCCCTCATGTACTGTTGATTACAAACATGCACAGGCATTGTCAACACACAGAGTCACTCATTCCAAAGTCTGTTTGTGCCATTGATGAATTATCTCGCCTGAACCGAAGCCCCCCCCAAAATGCCAATGTTTTTCTTTTCCCTTTTCCCATTAGCTGTGATTCTCTGTGAATCTTAACGGCCGCTTTGGTGCACACTGATAAACACACTCGATCGAATTTGATCAGATGTTTGATTAAAATGGGTGCTCACGCTTGCGGTTTTGCTCAGCTGCGTCTCGACAAAAGGTGCGAGGAAAGTAATTGCACGCAAAGTAGGATTCATCGAATGAGAGGAGTATGAAGTGAAGTGTTTCAAAGTTGAAGAAATCAATTAGTCCAGGAAAAGCTCGTCTTAATTACCAGTTTGGGGTTTGTTGTTTGGAGTTGCCTCCGAGTATTCCAGTTTATTTCAATTCACAAGTCCTTGGTAACTTACAGTGGATGTAAAAGTCTGCACACCCCTGTTCAAATGTCCGATTTTTGTGATTGTGAATTTGTATTTTCTTATTTTTTTTAAATTTAATTTGTTTTTTGAAATACTTTTTTTTATTTTTATTTTTTTAAATAATGCCAAGGGTTTTTCTCTTTATTAATTTGACCTCCAACCTGTCAATAACCCAAATAGGGAAAAAAAAAAGTCCATTGACTAGAAAAGCCTACTAGAACATCCGAACTTTCTGCTGCTTTAATCAGAGCACTTTAAACGACTCTCTTCCCAAAGTAGATGCGCCCAAAATCGTGTTTTTCACCGTAGACTTAAGCTTCGGTTCTGTCTTGTTGGATGTACCAAAACCCCGACTGCAATTCCCTTCCCCACCCGAATCGCCTCAAAATAGCGCAGCCCGTCCTCGCGGCGACGCTCTCCTCGGCTTCTAATTGATTGCAACAGTTGTCAGACTGTTGTCTGTTTGTACGGTGACAGGCGTCTGAAGAAAATGATTAGTTTTCTGTCGGCAGAAAGACAGCTGTGGATGTCCCAAACTGCAAACTAATAAAGGAGGGGGGAAAGCAATAAAGCTTGTGGACAGCAGGTTTGACTGTTTTTATAGACAAATCAATAAAATGATAGATGATGGAAAATAACGATAGCAGCTGATTTCTACCGGGGTTTCCAATCACGATGGCCCGCAAACGGCACACTGATAAAATTGTTTGCTTGAAATCAAGCAAGTATTAATATTATTATTAATAAATGTTTCTGTCTGGCTTCATGTTCGCTTTTTATGTCTGTTGACATGTGTGGGTACAACTATGCAGAGAGTAAATCTCCAACTGTAAATCTTTTGGAGACCAGGGGGGTCAGCAACGGGATCAATAGCGACGACCGGTCCTCCTCTGAGCCTAGCTCTAATTGGCTATATCCCCGCAGCGTGTGTGTGTATGTGTGTGTTTGATTTTATGTAACCGTGACATTATGCCCACACAGTGAAAAATGAACGCGGAGCGCTTAAAGGAAGCCTTTTGGTGACAGTCGCAAGAATTACATTGCCTCCATCTCCTCTAACGACTCCGCAAAGACAGCCGGGCTGTCGATTTAATCTACTTTTCCAGCGGTTTGGGGGGTCATGTTATCAATTCTTTTATTATATCGTCTATATGTTATTGTCAAAAGTATTGACGGAGAACCACAGAGAGCGTGAAAGAGAACTAAAAGTATGAGTGATGCCCGATTGAAGATCGGAACCGACTCGAGCTCACTTTAAAAGTTGGACCGCAGTCTATTCGGTGGCTATTTTGATCTGGTTATTTTCTAAAAATATATATAAAAATATATAAATCTGGAAATAAAATAAAAAAATAAATATACATATATATATATTTTAATTTATTTATTTTTTCTAAAAAATAGATCAAATATTTGTATACATAATATTGGCCTCTCATATCTTAACACTGGTGATCATTTCTAGCTTTCATGATTCTGAAACTTTTTTAAAACGTCTGTCTTCTAGGTCTCATTCCCGCCACCGGCGCTCTCGCAGCAGGAGCCGAGGAAGCCACGGTCGCCGAAGAAGCCGCAGCAGAGAGCGGACCCGGAGCCGACATAAGGGCCGCGATAAAGACAAGGGACGGGATCGGGACCGAGAGAAGAACAAGGACAAGGCGGAGAAAAAGACGTAAGTGATGAATAACCCGCGACACGCAAACGTACACGCGCCAGTCAACTCACCGCTCCCGTGTTAGTCCTAATGTCCACTCCATAGAGAACACGCAGAATATAACCGAGGGCAAATATGAAGCTTAGCCTTGGTCGTCCTTCCATCCATCCGTCACTCAATCCTTTTACCCATCACTGCTTTCTCCTTCAATTTCCTTCTGCAATCAAGCATGGGCCCGCACCCTTCAGCTAATCTGATCCAGTTCCCCCTTGTAAGAAAAGATGACACGGTGATAGAGGAGTCGAAGGTTATTCCATTTTTAGCGACTTTGTTCAAGTTTGCAACTTTTGCCGCTCGTGGTCTGCCCGCAATAAGTCTTGCCGCATAATAAGATTTTCCGCATCTTTGGTGCCTTTAGTGTGTCTGTCTTGGGACAAAAAAGTGGGAGATTGCAACCTTTCATTGAGGTCTGCAAGCGTACAGGTTGTTTTGCTTCAGGGCAAACTACCAGAATAGCATCCTTAATTCTTCGCCAATATTCCATGCTTATATATATTTTTTTGCTCAACTGCAGTTGTTTATTAAATATTTTTTTTACAATATATTTGGAGTTGTTTTGAGGCTATTGATGTTTTTCTATTCGGGTTACGCATAGCTGAACAATAGCCTTGTTTGAAAATAATACACTGCCTGTTTTTTGTGTGTGTGTGTGTCCATACACAGAATGAGTTCGGCCATTTTTAAAACGTCAGATTGAACGTTGATTGATGTATGTGTGTGCTTAAGTGATGCGCACCATCTGCTCAGCCTCACATCGGTGTGGGAGGACTGAACTCACAAGTTGAAATCAATCCGAAGTGGGTGCTTTATGGAAATTTTCACTGTCTAGCCAATCTCAATTTATTAGCAAACCTCAATAAATTTCAATCTCGTAGGAATACGATAACAGATGCAACTGAGCCCTTCCAACCGTTGTACCTACGTCCAGCATTTAATATGCCAGTTCCAAAAATAGTACAAAACTAGTCATCCCCCTCCCAAAAAATTGTGCGTAACTTGTCCGTGAACAATGACATTTGTAACGAGGTTCCACTCCACGGGAAGAATGTCTACGCATCCTGTTAAAGTCGCATTCCGCATGTCTAGTGAAATAATTAATATCAAATGTTAACGCTGACCAGCTCAGCCTGAGCTACCGTTTGACATGGAAGAAATCCCACAGTCGTTCAAATATGCAACACGGTGCCAACTCCGTGTGCGGCGGCGTGTTTAATGAGCACCGCCAGAGCTCAGCAAGCCACCATTTGGTCTTTAAACAGACTTTAAACAGAGTCAATTAGACTAAATTACATATAATATACCAACGGCCACAGATTTTTTTTTTTGGTGTTATTAATTTTGTATTTTCACAGGTGGCATTTTGCATCATTGATTTGAGTTTACATCCGGCGTGTCATGAAAAAAATCCCCCTGTGGACCCTTTCAGCCAATCAGAACGTCTCGCCGCATCACCGCTCGTGTCGTCCTCCTTTTGAATTAGGAAGCGAATAAAGCCAAAGAAAAACCTTTAATCTCCCGAGGCCCGTTGAACCGAGGTCTTAAAGCGTTTTTCGATATTCCCAAATTCATTTTCAGAACGCATGCCGTTTCTTTTAAAGGAATAGCGCTTCTATATTTGCTGTCATTATATATTGCTTTTCTTCGATGGCTATCAGGAAAACAAATAAAGCTATCAAAGAAAATGTTAAGCTAGGCGACTATATCTATTTTCTTATTAAGGCTTCAATATCCTTCAGCGGCGATAGGAATCTCCTTCTTTATCGCTGACCCCGCTTGAGCCTGTCTTCATTTGAGCGCACATATGAACTTCCGAGGTTTGTGTGTGTGTGGGTGTGTGTGTGCGCGTGTGCGTGTGTGTGAATCTGTTTGTCTGTGCGTGTGTTGCATGCAACCACCTGTAGCCAGATTAGATGTGGTTCAAATTACGTATCGTTGAAAAAAATAATAAAGTAATATGAAATAATAGTATTATATATTAATAATAAAAAATAAATAATGTAATAATAAAATAATATAGGAATATTATAATAGAAAAAAAAATATATAAAAAAACCTGAATTAGATTCATCAAAATCGTGCAGCCTAACAGTTTTGATGCTGCAAACTCCCCCTTTTAAAAACTCAATGGTAAACGTTTTTGACTCGCCGGTGTGTCTGTGGGCCTCGTCACGTCGTTATCGGGAACCTAAACCGGGACGACGTGGATGCTCCTCGCACGCTTCCACGGGAGATGAGCAGGATGACAATTGCTCCTTTCGCCCAAGAAAGACAGCTGACAGATGTTTGAGGAATATTTTCAACTCAAGGATTGCAGATGTGCATCCTGTCTGCGCCCGCCACCTTGTCTTCTCCCTCATTTCCTCTCGTCTTCGTCTAATGGTGATGTCGGGGACGGGTGGAGGGGGTGGCGGTCTTATTTTAAACCCCCGTGATCTGTATCACTTGGCTCGCAAACAGCGCTCACACTGTAGTACTCCAAGCTCATTTCCATCCAGGTCTCCTTGCTGGGTGGGAGGGGAGGTGCGAGGGATCAGGAGCTTTTTCGGAGAGTCTGTCAGGATGAAAGCGGGACGGGTGGGGGGTTCAGAGCGGCACCCTGACAACCCACAGTGTTGTGCACGCGCTGTTGTCGTCATTAAACATTTAGCGCTCCTCTCGTATGACAGCAGGCAACTTGGTGCTCCGCCGGCGTGTTTTCATGCAAAATTCATTGGAAACGACGAGCTCTTGTTAAGAGATCTTGTTGCTTTTCACCAGTGGCGAAGGGTTAAGTGGGTGATTGGAGGTGCGCCGGTGCGCGCCAGCGAGGCCGGACGTCTTTTGTTTTCCCCCGGCTCTGTATTTGTGCGTCAGTGGTGGATTTCCTTTAAGTCACATCCCAATTTTTTATTAATGGCCATCTTAATCACCACATTGGTGGCACGTACTTAATTACATGTGCTAAACTACACGCGTGCGTTCATCCTCTTTCATTTTCCAACTTGTGCGAACAAGTGTGCGCTTGCAAAAGGCGGCAAACCTTCAAAGGGGCCCGTGTCAATAAATGGCATGGCTGATATCCTAGAAAACGATATCATTATAACATTTCCATCAAACGTCCCATTTTAGTTGGCTGTTTTCAAGCCGCATCCGCTATGGGATGCGAGGACGGAGAGGCGACGGCGACAACATTGATGACATCACGCCACGGGAGTCGGAAACCCAAAAGAAAACATTTTGCTATTTATCGCATCTATAAAGGCAAGCGGATCACCGAGGAATGCGACTCGCCGCACCCTTTTGCTACGGCGCCACCGCTGATCATTTCCAATAATTGGCACGATGGGACTATTAGTTGTTGATACAGCTGTTGTCGTGCCCATTCTACCCGCCGTTCCCCCCTCATCTCAAAGCAACCAGTCGAGCCAGATGGTTGCCCCACAGAGTCTGGGTTCTATTCGAGATTTTTCTTTAGAGAGAGAATTTTTCTCCCCCTTGCCTCCATTTCCTTGTGCTTTCTGATGTTTTTCTTATATACAATATATATAATATATGAGTTGTGACCCACTCAAAGTGCCTTAAGACGTTGTGGATGGACGCTATAGAAATAAAGTTGACTTGACATGCACGTAATGGTGAGCTGAATCTTGCAGACAGGTTAAGTGTAAAAGAAAACACGTTGTACTCGCGGCGTTTTTAGACGAGACAGGGAGCCGGGGCAAAAAATAAAAAAAAACAGTAGCGGGGTAGTCGAGATCACGCTATCATTGTGGAATTAGTTGTTGACAAATCGGCGAGTCTGTACAACCTCAAGTTTACATTTTTTCTCCTCCATCACATTTCTCCACCTGAAGTCAAATTTTTTCAAAACTTATGCTAACCTTCGGGCGATTGCCTCATCCTCAATCATGAGGTTTTCCCAATTAAGCTGAACTTTTATTCTGTGCCAGATCCACCTTTCCCGGTCTCGTCCGAGTGGTTCGGACATCTTCCCCCCGTTTATGCAAAAGTAGCTGTAATGAGCTTTAGGTTAAAGACACCAACCGAGAGTCTCCATTTTATGAAAGCGTCTTCTGATGTCTGTGAAATCGCCTCGGCGTTTACCGTTTTTCACATTCCAAAGCTTTGGGGCCGAACATGATTTCTCATTCATTCCCGTTTGATCCCATTCAGTGATTGCTCTCATTATTTCCTTTCCCCTCTCTTCGATGAAAGTGAACAGTACCCAGCTTCGCCAATGGGGGTTTCAGCGGGAGCCTCAGGCCTCCGCTTGGCTAGCGCTGCGCCGTCTTCTCAGCTTTAACCTCTGGAAGACGCGTTGCTGTGAGGCACAGAGAAAACAAAATAACACACACAAACACACACACACACACAGTTTGTGTTGGTTTTCACTCCCTCCTCGCTTCACACCGAGGAAAAAATTGCCTGCTTCTTTGCCGTTGTTCAACATCTATCAGCTCATTAGTGTCGGTAATACACAGTAAGTGTACAAAGTGTGTGTTTTTTTTTGTTGTCGTTGTATATAAGTAGGTAGCCAAAGCCTGCGGCATCCTCTCCCATGTGCACGGGTGGTATGGATGTGACCGCTGTTTTTTGTGTGTTTGTGTGTGTTGTGTAAAGGACTCGAGGCTGTGTCTGTAGAAGTGTTGCTTTGGGGAGGTAAATGAAACTACAAACAGCGTCTTCAGAACCTTTGGATAATCTCACAGTGTATCAAATCAATGAGTCGTTTTACTTGTTTATTAAAAGCGCTTGAGTTGTGCGCTTGACTTGGGCCATTAGATACTCTTTTGCCGTGAAGATAATAATGAGCAAAAGTTGCTTTTGATTTTCTCTCGTGCACGACGCGCAGCTTCAGATTCAACCTGTGCTGCTTTAGGAAATCATTTTAAGAACGTCAGCCAGTCATCCCTCAAATGGCCTCAATTGTGCACTGCCGCTGTCAAACCAAATATTTTAAATATTTATTTGCATTACACCGGAAATATGTTTGTCTTAATGGTCTTTGCAGTGACTTTGTACCACAAAGTGCCATGAATGACCCGTCCAAATGTGCACTTGTGCCTGTGTATGAACGAAGTGTGTGTGTGAGGGAGGGGGGGGGTTTATCTGGCCACTTTTAATCACAGGAGAGACACCCCCAGTGAGCGATAGCGAGCTGTGACAATCCACTTAGTGCGCTCTGTAATCTGCTTAACCATTTAGTGAGTTGTTAAAGGAGTATGCAAATAGTTGCATGGGGAAAAAAAAAAAAAAAAAACTGACACACACACACACACACTGGCTCTAGCTGGCGATTTGTAGCGCTAACACATTTAGCGTTGCGAGTGTGTGTCCGAGTGTGTTGATGTGTTGGAGACCTGCTGCAGGCACGAAGAGAAGCCAGGCCTGGAGCGTGATGACAGAGACCAGATCCGGCCAAATAGAAGTCCAGACCCCCCCCCTCCTCCTCTGCCCCCCTAAAACGTGCACACACACACATGCATGAAAAACACAACCGCACAAGCCTCCCCAATCCAATTACCCTGTTCCCCTCTTTTATTCTCTCCTGTCGTCTCTTTGCATCCGTGTATACCTTCGTCGCCTCTTCTTTAAACTTTGTTTTATGCAATTGGACTTTCATAGAGCAGGTTGCGAAAGATCTCGCCTGGCCTCACCGCCGCGGTTGTTTACGGCTCCGAAGTCAAGATCGTACGCGGCCGGGTTATGAGCACAAAACACGACAGGCCGCCTCTGATTTAGAGCATTATGTAAATGCGCTTGTCGGCGAAAATATGTTTTTCTCTCGCAAGAAAAAAAAAAAAAAGGGTTGTGGGTTTGTTTGGTCCGGCGTTAAAAAGAAGATTGTTGTGGCACACTGTTAATGTTTCATTTTCTCGCCACTTCGGGGGCTTCTTCATCTGCACTTCACTCAAGCCTTTATAGCAAAAGACCAGTTTCCTCCAGAAAAACAAATAACAAGACTGAGTTTGCTATTGATAAAATATTACTTTTTTTTCTTTTTAAAGGGAGTTGACGTCAGAATGTCTCAGCAGAATTCCCGATTAATATTTGAATACCAAAATGTTGTTTGCGACCGTGCTTGAATCCAAACGTGTATCTTTGTCTTGGTGACATGTTTCCAGTTGACTTTATTATTGCTGAAAAAAAAAAAAAATCAAGATTAATTTCAGTTGACGCTTGTGCTTTGAGGCCAAACCGTTTTA
Source organism: Syngnathus typhle (assembly GCF_033458585.1). Classification (NCBI taxonomy): domain Eukaryota; kingdom Metazoa; phylum Chordata; class Actinopteri; order Syngnathiformes; family Syngnathidae; genus Syngnathus; species Syngnathus typhle. The sequence continues at coordinate 7,016,846 of NC_083743.1, forward strand.
GCAACTTGACCAGCACTGAAACAGCCGCCGTCTTTGTGCCGCGCCTTCCTTCAAGTCCGGGAGACGCACGAGCGTACACGCCGGCGCTCACCCCGCAGGCCGCCGAGCGCTCGGGGCCACGTTGCTTTGTATTCTGACGGACAGGCAGGCGGAAAGAAAGACTCACCCCGGGCTAGCGATTACGTGACACGGCAGGAGTAGCAACAGCGCTAAGAAAAGTGCAAAAGGCACGGCTTGCAGATGAAATGAATAACAATGTATGCGACGTGTCTCGCCAGACCTTCGATAACCTGCACGCCGGAGCCGAGCCGAGTCGCTGTGACAGCCCGGTCTTTGTGGACACTTTATCCTGCCTGTACACTTGTAAGGTAGAGCTGGGATAATCGCACCTAATCTAATTAGGACTAAAGAGGGCCATGACTGAGGCTGGCCAGAGGCTAGCGACACACACACACACACACACAAAATCCTGTTTGCATTCGAAAAATAAGGTTGTCATATTGATTATGCAAATCAGGCGCTAACCGCGGCTAACTGCCTCACAGGCCAGCCGGTTACAGCTGACACAAGCCAAAGAGAGGAGGAAAGGATTAGGACAGGGTTAGCTTTATGCCACCGTTTTGCATGTACTGTTTACCCCCCCCCCCCTCTTTCTCTGTAGGCTGGTCCTAGCTGCTGCTTTGCCATTTTTTGTCATGCAGAGTGACTAGATCACCTGTAACAGTCTTTTTGGATTTCAAATGGAAATATGTTGAAATTGGAAGGGGCGGAGAAATGAGAGGAAAATGTCACGGACTCGCAAATGTCAGACTAGCTGTCGCTTCCATATCAATTTGGTTCGTATTGATGAGAGTTAATCAGCCCGATTTTTGTTTATATTTTTGGATTTATTTTAACACATTACATGATAAGACAACTGCTCCATCAAAAAAAAAATCTGCAAAATATTGCCATTAATCATTACTTTATTGTTGTAAGTGTAAAGGAACGAAAAATATTATTATTTTATTTGTTATATATATTTTGTAATGACTCAGTTGTCAGAATTCTGACAAATATCGTGTAAAAAAAACAAAATATGAATCAATTTCAATTGGGAATATTCTTTAGATGTGATTAAATTGAGTCACGAGCTTGACCATGGAATAAATTCAAACTCTAAAAGTCTGCCAAGGCGCCACTGCTCATGTTCTCGGCGCATCTCAATCATATATTTAAAGGAAGTTGCTGAAAAAGTTCTCCAACAGTTTGTCGTCCGATTGTATTTATTGACCATATAAATGTGTGCCAATACAGAATGTGTATTGCGTCTGCGCATACGCCAGAGTTGTGCAGCCATATTGCTCTCCCCTCCTTCAGAAGCTCTTCTCGGGCTGAGGGTACAATGTCCAATTGAAGGGCAGGATTGAAAGTGATTACCTTGTTAACTCCTGGCACCCACTGCTAGCTTGAAATAGAGCTGAGCGCCAGGGCCTGATTTGCAAATGAATAACCTTCTTGCCCCCCCCCCCTCTCTCATCTTCCTCCCCCTCCTTTTTTTTTTTTTTTGTCCATTTGATGCCAAGATCATCTTTTTATATTGTGCCATGACAGATGCTGCGCGAAGCCACCATTGTTCCCCATCAGTCTTCTGGCGAGCCAAAAGATTTCCACATGTGATTTTAACAGTGACAAAAATCCCACCCCTCCGTAGCGGCGCTTTGCTCTTTGTGTATGAGCGCAGCAATCTCCAGACTTTGCGAGCAGAATGTTGGGTGGTGTCATTGTCTGCTTCTCAATAACGGAGAGGTAGCGCTCCGATTAGGGAAGCCTCTAATTGGGCGATATGAAAGACGGCCGCCTGCTATTGAAGAAACCGCCGGGAAATGGATTGCTCTCCGACGTTATCCCCCTTTTGCGGTTTCTTTTGTGAGCTACTGCTTTCACTCTATGAAGCTGAAAAAAAAAATTCTTTGCCTTTGCATCGATTTGCTCCAAATATGCAAGTTGCTGCGATGGTCAAGACTTAATTACAGGAAATATTTTTCTTGGCCAACGAGGGTTCTCTTGTGTTCCGCGTGACAACGTAATCTAATGCCACCGCGGGTTAATCGATTAAAACCGATTAAAAAGACTTACTCGGTGGAATTTAGACAATTTTTGACAGCTTGTCTCTCCATTGTGAAGTGAAACAATAAAGAACAGTCCAATGTTTAGCCTGTAATTTATACATTTAATGTTGCATGTGATAAGGGACCAAAAAATAAAATCTTATTCATCATATCGTCACTACCCAAACTAGGGCCTGTCCGATTAATCAGCCTGTCAATTTAATTGACCAATTTCCGTCGACCTTCAAACATTGTCTGAATTTTAGGGTGGGGGAACTTAGAGTGCTTCAGTGATAAATCTCAATCATGCTCTTACCGACAATACCATCAGGTCCAAAAACCAAACAGTCCTTATTCCTCTCAGGTCTTGCACGGAGAATTGATAGCCCCCCCAACCCCCCCCCCCCCCCCCTTGCTGACATTTGCCCATCTTGTTTGTGTGTTTGTGTGTACCATCCTTTCTATTTGCGACATAAAGCCCGAGAGCTTGCCACGATAGCGCCCGCACAAGAATGCCATTTCAATTTCAAATGACAGCCACGTTTAAAAGGAACTGCGGCGATAGCAATCAAGCCTGAGGGGCACACCGGGCTTTTTGTATCACGTCCCTCGACTACTTCATATCAAGCGTTCGCCTTGTGCTGCTAAAAGGCACATGTCACTGATGGCGGGGGGGGGGGATGTTTATTACACCGTGCTTTCTTTTATTCAAATGTGCACGCTTGTGTGTGCGCGCGTCTGCGTGTGTGTCCATCGACTTTCCAATAAATACGCCTGTCGTTATATCAGCAGTCAAACGACATGAATTCTCAATGACACGCTTGACAAGTCGCCTGATTGTGGCAAATGGGGTGGCTGACACACACACACACACACACACACACACACACACACACAGGAATGATGTCTCCGTATGAAGGCCTCAGTTATTTCATTATAACTTAATTTCTTAGCTCACCACCTCTTCATTCAAAATGCCCCCCATTTGGAATTCCAGACCACTTCCACATGGCAGTGACAGTGACACTGATATCCATGACATCATTTGGGAAAGATGCCGGCTCCCCCGCGCTCTCAAAAGACACTTTACAACCTCAAAATCAAAAGATTAGAGTGTTCTGTGTTTTAGACCACATGTTTTTTTAAATGAACAAAGACGGCGATAACTCAACCGATTCATGAATTGTTGCTTGTCAGCACCAATCGACTCTCTCACACAGGCAGTATTTCTGCGCAAAGAAAAAAATTCAAGTTTAGGACTTTTAAGTTTAGTGTGAATCAAGGCTAAAAAAAAAAAAAAAAAAATCTATGAATGGGCTAGCGAGGAAAAGCGAAGGCAGTAGCAGGAAAGTACCGACAGTGTGATGGATGGAAGGCACCGTGGTAAATTGGTCAATATTGACCTTGACATTGCTTAGTTTGTTTGATCAACTTCACTTAATTAACCACAGTAATTAACATCAGCACTCTTAGTCGGTCACTTCCTGTTTGTTAAAAAAAAAAAAAACTGCTTTGCTTTAATTTTTTTTATCTTAGCATTACGTGTGCCCCTGATGTTTAGCATCATAAGAGTCGGGATCGGTTTTGAGTGAATCGGCTCATTGCAGTCATTTTGTCTTAATTTCTTTCAGACATGGGGAGTCAAATTATTGCGAAAAATGTTGACAATTATTATTATTATTATTTTCTTACCATAAGTGGATATGACTTTATCCCATTTGCAGTTGCGTTTGTTATACTGTTTTGTCAATGAAGTGATTATTACTTAAAATAGTTCAAACTAATGTCATGAAATGGCACACTCGAATGTTTCAAGGTTCATGATGTAACATCGCCATTTAGCCCATAGCACTCCTCCGCCCGCCTAATTCCCATGGTGTATTCTCTTCTATTTCTGCTCCGATGCCGAGTCCCGCTGCGTAATTGTTATAAGCGAGCAAGGCCGCCACGTCTCCCAAGGCCTTGTGCTACACCGACCATTCCGATCTGGCCTGCCTCCGCTACAAATTGGATGAACAGCCACTGACACATTTTCAATATTATTACATTAAACCAAGTGGATTTTGATTGATAACCTAATATGGGCCTAATGCAAAACATCAATCACGGCAAGTATATTAATTATTTAATATTGTGGCCTAATTCAGAAATCAATGCCGCCGCTGCGTGGAAGGCACCGAGGAGGAAAGGGAGGGGTGAGGACAGCGAGAGAATGAGGAGAAACAGAGTTTGCTCCCTTAAGACTTCATCAGATGAGATGATGTTTTGAACACGGGAGAAGCGTGTTGACTGCCTAGCTGGCCCCCACCGTGAAGTTTGAAAAGAAAGCCTGATTAAATGCCGTGATGTTTTTAATCGTGAAACGATATGTTGCAAAAAGAAAGTGGAAAGGATGCAGGAGGAGGAGGAGGAGGGATTGGAGCGTGTCCGTGTCTCCCCTGTGTTCGATTGTTTCCCCGCTAATTGCGCTTCATTAGCGGATTACACACACTGTCACCACGGTAACAAATGTCTCGCTGTCTGCCCGCCGCGCGCCCCGCCATGTATAATAAATGTGGCGGGGTGTTTGTCACAATGTAATGTAATTACAGCCCCCGATGAAGTTGGCCTTAAGTGCTCGACTTTGTGCTGCCGAGACGACGGAATAAGCAACAAACGGCTTTTTTCGTGGTTACCTTTTGACCCTTCACTTTCATTGCTGCCTTAGATTTTCTTCATTTCCCTCAAGGGAAGTTATCTATCCATCGATCTGTCTATCTTGAACAAATAAACACATAGTCGTCCCTCGGGGGGGAGGGGGGGGGAGAAGATATAATTGTAATTACCGCTCACACACAAACACTCTTGAGCTCTTTTGAACAATGTTGCTAATCAAAACAGCAGCACCTACTGTGTTAAAGTTGATCTTGTGGTCCGTGAAGCAATTTCTCATCTTGCGTCCCATACACTTGTTTGTATTGTAGTTGCAATGACGTCAGTTTGTGAGCCCTTTTGAAGTCTGTTGCTCACCAAAACAGCAGCACCTAGTAAATACTCTTAGATAAAATCAAATGACCTGCAGGCATGTTGTGAACTACTTTTCCGTGTATTATTGAAGATTTTATGTTATACGAGACATCTTTTTGGGGTAATGAACATTGCGGTGCGCAAGCTAGTTCTCTCCATTTCTTCCCCATCGTCCTTTTTTTTTTTTAATCAATCTTGCTATTATCATATTCTTCCATCAGACCTTATTTGAAATTAATGATGCGGGAATGACCTCGTTTATAGAGTCCGGTGTGATGGATGGATAGATGGATGGATTTTGGGGAGGGAAGGGGAAGTGTGGGGGGGGTGTATCAGACAGCGTGTAATTTTAGAGATGGTATAGATTTACACTGTGATGCTGCCGGCTGCATTAGCAACTGAAGCCTGTCGATAAGCCTTCCTCTCTTTTCGTGCGCGTGCATCCACACACAAACATACACACACAGTTGTCAGTAATGGGGACCAGAGTTGGTCGGGGGTGCTGGGATCGGAGGCTGTTTGTATTCTCTTGATCTTTTGATTTCCACTGCTGCAAATTTGAAATATGCCAAAATTGCATCTATTATTTACTGCCAATTTGCCTTTCCCTTCCCCAACCTCCCACACGCACACAATTTCTCAACTTGCCATTCCACGGCATACACTGTTTATCAGACATACTTTTTAATGTAATTAATAATTACTCAAAAACTAATACTGATATGACAGTATAGTGCAGTACTTGCCTGCATCCAGCAGAGGCGCTGTTCATTGCATCTGAATCATCGAAAGGAGAGCGGCATGCTCGATGAAAAATGGCATCATTTTATGCGAGTGAACTTTACTTACAGTTTGTCAATGTGTCTTGCAGGGATACCGTGAGCATGAAACTTGGATTGGAACATCTGGTAAGTTCTATTTGATAACACACACATTGCAATGTCTTCATGAAGTGTCTTCAAGCGCACACACTCGGGCTTCACACAGCAATAAAGGCGAGAGCCCGCTCAAAACGATCTCACGGGACAAAACCTTAAAATTTAATGTCCATTTCTTGGCTTTTTTTCTTACCTCGCTTTAATACGAGGTCACGGTGCCATGCAACAAAGCGAAAAGGTTCCCGCTCCTCTTTTTGGGTGGCTTTCCTTTTGGCCCCTTATTCCACAGGATGAATTATAGACGGGGGTCAGCGAGGGTCCTGGTTCTCGGCGGATGTCGCACGCCCCGGCCCCCTGCATACCAAAACCGCACTACGCAAATGACCCTGAAATTGCGACAATGATATTCGAGCTTAGCAGTTTTCGAGCGAGCGGCTTTTATTAACTGCAATGCAACGCGGCTAATGATGAACAATTGTTGACATCTCTCTTTTCAAAACCCAAACAATGCATGTTGAGGTTAATACGCATCTTCCGACTTTGACTCTGAGCGGACGCAAGTGTATTGCGTTAAGCGTAGACCTGAATGCATAAAGTTTCAAATTCCTTAATAAATCTCAACCTATAAGCAAGATACAGAGAGCAGATCTGAACAAGTGGATGGGAATGTATGTTAGCTATCCAATAATGCAGTACTCCATAAAAAGGTAACGTGAATAATTCAAGAGAAAAGGGTCACATGCATTAACATTATTAATCACTTTGTATATAGCAATAGGAAGTGAGCCTTCAGCGCACAAGATGCACTTAGACTTGAAGACTCTTGAAGCTACTTTAAAAAAATAAAACTTAATATGGAGTTACTGAGGAGTAGTTTAAAGTATTACAAAGACCATTATTGTTGTAATTTGTTTTGATTCACATGATGAAGACAATAAAAACAAAAACTTCCAAAATACAAATGTTGTAACCAAAACCATCAAATGAAAACAATCTTACAAGTCTGTTGTGCGGTTCTTATACCACTACAACAGTTCAAATTATAATGGATTACAGTCAATGGAGGAGATATGGCAGTTAATCGTGTCCATGATTATAATTTTCTTTTTAAAGGTAGAGATCGTAACTTTCGAGTCTGTCTAATCTGATATGAAAGATAACATGCAACAGCAGCAGCATCATTGCTTCCTCGCAGGCGTTGGCTTTTATACACCCGAATATATTTTTAACATTACATTGCGTTTTAACTTTACACACACTGTGATGAAAGCACACATCCGTTTCTTTTAGGCCGTATATTTCAGTGCCAAAAAAAACGTCTCGAGGAATTCAACCCCCGCGACCGCGGCGGGCACGTTTGAATTTATGGGTGTGTTTATGCTTATAGGGAGATTGCACCCCGGCGTTCGGTCGCCCGGGGAGCTCGACGCTCTTGATTACGATTCGGGGGCCGGGAACAGTAAATAACCGAGTATGTTCCTCCCCCCCCCCGAGGAAGACTTGTAGAAGTGTTCAAAATGTTGTTCCCCCTCAGCTGCTCGCATAAACATCCCAGCAGATTTCCAAACAGGCATTTATGGCTCTCTGCTGATGTACTGCTCTCCAGATGAGCGCGTCAACTCAACTAAGGCTGAGACATATTATTCTTTTAGATGCCTGTCTTGAAACTGTTGGAATAAAACCATCACTCTCTTTTATTTATCAATCTGTATTGTTTGAGCTTTCTTCTTAATAGCAGTCTTTTTCTTTTTTTTTTTAGGACGGCTTTCCAAATTGTTCGGGGATTTGAACGCCGTCCAAAATGTTTAAATAGTTCAGCATGTCTTGGTTTTGATCATTTTCTCTTCCTCTTTCATTCTTCAGATAGAAGTTTTCCGAATGATTTTGAGGAGTGAGTTGTTTGAAGCCAAGGTTTTATTAACATTTCAGAATTCCCGCCACAGAAGCTTAAAGAGAAGTCAAATATACCGTGTAATAAAACAAATGACACCCAAGACACTTGATGGAGAGTAAACACCCTGGTTGGCAAGTTTTTCTTGTTCATCGTTTTAGTGAGATGCTATTTTCGCATTGATTTTGCCCAAATTAATTTGTGTGTGCAAAATATTGTTTGATTGACTGCACTTTTTAAGCCGTTTTGGGGAAATGGTTGGATTTTCCCGAATGGCCAATGTCATTCAGGACAAAACCCCTGTCAATGAAATGAATTCCGTATTATTTATATTCCGTATTTGCTGTGCATTGGCACTCTATGAATACAATTTTATTCCTGAGAAAATAGTCGCCGCCGTTAGGTAATTTGCATGTGAAGACATTTGTTGTCGTCGTGCGTTTTGTTGTCGTATCTCGGCAGACGGCGCGAACGCCAGACAACAAAGAGTAAAACGAATGAAAATAATTGCTCCCAGTGCATCGCGTTTAGCTACGCCGCTTTTGTACACAAGCGGCGAGGCGAGGGAACTCGAGTATGACTCCCAATGATGCTTTGCTCTGCTCAGAAGAAGAAGACACGTCGTCGCTAAAGAGGCAGCCCCGCAGCCGCTAATCAGTTCGTGCCGTTTAGGGAATGAAACGAAAGGAAATGCGGCTTTATCGATAACGTTACGACTCTGCAAACGCGAATCTGCGAAGGCTTTCCGCCGGGCACGCTGCCAGCGGACGCAGGCAAGAGGAAATGTTTGAGTTGTTGGTAGGAAGAAAGTATTCTGAGACAAGAGCACAAACCGCCTCCAAGGTTAAAACCATTTTACACCTACAAAAGAAATGCTTTAAAAAAAAAACTCCAACAGGCGAGCTGAAAGGGGAACAAAATGCGATACAATCTTTTGCAAGGAAAACAAATTATACCTGACACATTCCTTTTTTTTCTTTTATCTATCAAGTCATGCAACTATTAAAAGTCGTTTTTAATTTACAGAATTACTGTTTCCCAAGAGGTTCCGCCGTATCGTTATAACATCGGTCAACAAATCGTAACTTCATTTCTCGCACCCGCTCGACTTGAGCCGTGCTCGACGGCGGCCCTCAGTGAGTTGAAGAGTTTAGTGAGACTGGTAACCCGGTTGTCCTGATGACGGACAGCGACGGGCAGCTGCAGGAGGCACTGACCCCTTGAGGTAATCCAACCTGGCTACGCACTTAATGTGACCCCTCGTTCAAAAAGTTTGGGGGAATCCAATTTTTTTTGGGTTGGTTTCCTTCCCTGTGAATGTCTTCCCAGAGGAAAAGGCGGTTCTAGAGGGATAACAGAGATGAGGAAGGGACTGGCTGTTGCTAATCAGTAAACAGATTTCCATGTTTATTGCGGTAATGATTTCATGATATTTGATGTGGCATTGGGGGGGGCGAGCATGAGGTGGTGGCTGGCTTTTCTCATCCGTACACTGCGGCTAAATGACGGAGTAATTTGAGTGACCCCCCTACTCCCCCCCGCCGGACCCGCATGTAATTGCATGTCATTCTGGCACACAAGCGGGAGGCGTCACAGCACGACACACAAACACGACTTGCTTCTCCTTTGCATGTACGCACCCACAATCCGCCTTCATCATCGTTAACGCCCCCCTCGCCCCCTCCCAACAGAAAAAAAAAACCTAAACAAAAGAACGATTGCATTAATTTCCAAATGATGACATTACATTAGGCGCGGCGGTGTCATATATCAAAAAGTGTTGCGAACTACTCCCTTTACTGTATGTGCTTCATCTTAATGCTATCGCTGGATGTCAAGGGCATGGAGGAAATTAAATCGGAAAGTGCAGATAGACCAAAGAAGATATTATCTCTGGATGATTGCAGTTTTGATAGGTATTCCCGTGAATTTCATTTTCTCCGGATGGAGAGGAGATGAGTTAGCCCGCAGATTTGCTCATTTTTCTTCTACATGATTTATGTGAGTTGAGTGTAACGCCTACCCCCCAACCGCCCCCCTCCCGCCTTTGTCAAGAGCATCTACATGCATGTGCACACACTCCTTTGAGTTGCATCTTGTTTGTAGCGCTTTACAAGCGCATATATTCGTACTCGTCATGTAGCGGTGGGTTCGTAAACCGCAGTTTGTTGCCGTTGTGTGTCAACGTGTGTGTTGGTGTGTGTGCGGCAGGGCGATCAGAGGATGGAACTATTCGGGCGGGGTGGGGGTCACGGGCGGGAGAGCGTCATTACTCAGACTTGTTTACATTCTAAATACCTAATGAAATCTTGTTGGTAATAATGACGGGAATAAAAGTTTGGGAAATTGTAAAAGTGGTGAAGTTTGAGAAATGAGGCCCGGCCCGTGAAATAGCATTTGGTGGCAGGAAACGACATTATTATGCACCGCTCCTGCCTGCCTGAGACATGAAGATGAACTGCCGGCGGGCCATAAAATGCTGTTAGCCCAGGCCTGAAGTATGGCGCATTGTAAAAGAACCCCGATGCCATATTGACAATATATATAAAAGTATAGCCATACACAACATTATTTTTCATATACGATGACCCCCCCCCCCCCACACACACACACCTCCAACACTGATAGGCAGACCCCCCCCCTCCCCCTATAAAATATCCAAATAAGCATATTGCCATGGAACCCATATCTGCCCTGATCTTATAGACCTTGATATTAAAAACGGAAATATTACATTTTCTTGGAGCTCTGTTTTCTGCTGTCCTCTTTTGGCTACGGCGTATATCTGTTTGTCGGGGACGAGGCGGAGGAAGACTGTGCTATATAATGAGATGACTATTGAGTAGCAACTCCACTACAAAGACATATAGTATATGGGGCGTGCGGACCATTATTTTCCGTCAATAAGCAGTCGCGATATAGAAGTAATGGTAACGACGGCGGACCTTTAAGACTGATGTCACATATTTGCGCGATGAGCATATCGTCCAACCAACGCAATCTGTCCCACTTGACTTTCAAAAAAGAATTTCCCATAATTGGGAAATGGGCTATTGTTGGTTTAACTAGTCTCTATTGTTGTATTTTAGTAATCAACTCAGCAGACAGGGAACACCCAATCAAAATTGTAATTGTTCTTCTCTAAGAAGATGCCGCGCCACTTCTGTTAATACCAGCATTACCACTCAGGCTCCATTTCAATTATTCATGCACGACTCGGGGTCCGAGCTCTCGCCCCGGCACGAGGGAGGAGGAAGTCCGGCCGACTCGCGCCGGCCGACCTTACCGCAGTGTTGACGGACTTACTTTGTTGAGCCTAAGTGCCCCGCGTCTGTCCCATTAGTCGAAAATAAACACGAGCCATTAGCCAAATAAATAAGCCTCGCTCGGCCGGGTAAAAACAATGCTACGCCGTGCATCACGAAACGTCATCTATTTATAATGGAGAGCTGCTCCGAGAGGCTATTATTGTTATTATTAGGCCCGAGGCTGACCAGACAAAGCAAGGCATGCCGGGTCGGCAGATGGACAAAAGCGCCAAAGAGCGGAGAAGCAGAAATGGATTCAGTAAGCTCTCTTCCTAAAGCATTTGTGAGGACCTCTGCCAAGGCCAATCATTGCCTTATTCTTTTTTTTTTTTTTTATTGACTTGCTCTGATCCATCCCATTTGCAAATGTCAATTTACACACAGTTAGGAAATCACAGATGAGCTAATCAAAAATTGTCAGGAGCCAAAACAATACAATACAGCAGAATTTAATTAGTTAGTGAGATGTGCGAGGTACATCTGAAACTAAATTTATTTTATGGTCAAAGTTCGGACTAAGAATGGGTGAATACCGATACCAGCCTTATTACAAAGTATCGGTACTCGCGACGACGGCCGATACCAATATTGGCTGCCCTCTTGTTGTCGTTTTGCAATCAGGAACTAGAAACAAGAATACAAAATTTAATTTCTTGTATTTTAGGCGATCGTATGGTCTTGATTATTTATTTAAAATCACCTGTCATTTTTTTCCATATCGTACATTCCGTACAATGCAATTCCAAATTGTTGCCCAACTCATCGTCCGCACTTCAACAATATTTATTTCTCAGCTTCTGTGTGTGTTTTACGTCTCACATGTGATCTATCTCAACCTCCACACAGCACTTCTCGTGTTTGTTTTCTAATTGAGGAGGCCGTCACTTTAGCTGCCTCTCTTTCTCTTTCGCTCAGACATCTGCCTCTGGGGAGCACAATTAACGCCTCTTTATTGTTTACTAATGAATTACGCACAGAGGAGGAGGGCACGCGTGAATTACGGAGAAACAATGTGTCAGAGTGCAACATGCTAATACCACGTGTATCTTGCCGTCATTTTGTTCTCTTAGTTATTGGACATCTGAGTACCTTTTACTGTACTTGTTATGGTAATTTGATCGTAATCTGCCTTGCTAAGTGTTGAAATGTCTTTTTGCTTCTTGAGGCAAAAAAAAAAAATTTGATAGATTGAACTGGGCCATCTTGTGTGTGCGTTTGAAGAATTCCATCCTTCCTTTTCCCAGGCATAATAGCAATTGGTAATTTCAGCTGTCGAGCAGCGCCCGTCAACGCCGAGTGTGATGCGCAATGTCACCTGCTACAGGGGACACACACGCACACACACACCGCATTAAGTGTGCCTTAATGTGCGCTGCGTGTCGGATCCTGCAGCCTGACATGGCTGCATTAAAGCGGGTCATTATATTTCCCCGCCGCCGGAAAGTGACGTTTTTACAAAGTGACAAGTTTACAGTTTGATAAATCCGATTTTATTTTTTTTTCTACCTGTGGCTGAGCAGGAGGTGGTGGTGCCGGGAGGGAAAGTAGTGGGAAGAAGAGCTTGGTTGTCTATGTAGGAGGAGAAGGTGGGAGGAAGAGAGCAGAGGGGGGAGGGGGGTTGCCTGTCAGCAATGTCTAAATGATGCTCCCAGGCAGCGGTTTCAGATCCCATCCCCATTAGCATTTAATTTCTCTCTAATCCTACACACAGTTTCCGCCGCCGCTTGGTAACGAGGGCCGCTGTGCCATCGCACCAAAAAAGAGCACTCCTCCGCCTTTTTTTTTTTTTTTTTTTTATAAATGGCTCCACTCACAATCCTTCCCATCATTCTTCCGTGACAATTAAGATCCTCAAATCTAATAGCGGCGATATTGGTATTACGGCGAGGTTGAAGGCAGGGCGGCGGGGACTGCGTCTCCCAACACGACTGTCAAAGCACAAACGCCAACCCCCCTCCCTCCCCTCACTCGCTCGAACCCGCTAACATACGGGGGAGCCAATAGGAAGGGCGCAGCGGCTGTGATCTTTTTTCAAATGTGCTCTGTGCCCTCTCATCCCACTCTCACAAGACTTGTTAAAATACCTTTTTGTTTTCTCTCTCGAAATTTCTCTTCATCTCCTCCTTATTGATCCTCCCTTGTGTGTCCAGGATGCGCCTGTATTTATTTATTTTTTTTCCTTTCCACAAGTATGATTTTTATTTTCTCCACTCTAACAGGCGCCACTGGGAACAGGGCAGAAGTTGTCCCCTGGTACTCGGCGAGGACAGTTTAAGGGAGCGTTGGCGCTAATGGTCGCGGTCAAAGACGGTCTTGGGTAAAATCTAGCAGCGCCAAGGGGGAGCCAGCAGCTTTCCAAGTAGATTACATAGATAAAAGTTGTGTGGGCTTGGGGCTTGTCTGGGCTGTCACGAACGGGCCTTTGTGACACGTTTCTGTGCTCTTGCTGGATTATTGGTACGGATGGTGATGTGCAGAGCAGGGGTTGGGCGAATTTTTTATTTTTGCACTCCACTATAGTGTAAGATTTTTTGAATCACTCATGTCTTTTTTTTCTCCCCTGCAGACGCCAGCAGAACAGGCTAAGGTTCGAATGCAGATGGTCCTCCAGGCTGCAGGTAAGAAATATGATCGTTTTGAGCGTTCCCGGGCCAATATTTACAGCGGTTTGATTTCAAACACACCTCGCTGAATTAATTCACACATGTCGCCGCGTATATTCCGGCTCCAATTTGCGAGCCACGTGCGACAGGCAGAGATCGACTGCATGGAAAGATGTCTTCTTGTTTACGGTCATGTACCCACACACGGCGTAGCACTGCTTTAATTTCACGACAGGAAATCTAGGAAAGACGTAGGCGTCCGTACATCATGTACCGTACGAATCAAATGTACTTTTGTACTCATATAGCGAACACGCAAGCTTATGGCTAACTGGAGGTTGCTGAGCAACAGCTGTCTTTGTCCGGCAACTTTTTGGGGAGCTTTTGACCATCTGAGAAATACAGCATATATATATATTTTTTTATTTGACGCTATACAATTGTGGAACGTTGTGGTGCGGTCGGAAATCCCAAGTCGAAGGCCGTTCTTTTCGTGCTAGCTTCCCTTCTTTTCATGCTAGTTTTTGTCCTACTGATTATCCCATTGATTAATCGAGTAATTGGATCATAAAAAATTGGATTCTTACATTAGAAATGAATGTAAGGTGCAAGTTCTGTGACAAGTAAGTCAACAATTGAGTGGAGGTTCATCGATTAATCGACCCTGACATTTTGTGATCATTATTTTGATAATTCAATAATGTTCTTCATCTGGATCCATCGGACCTTCCGTAAAAACCCAACTGGTCAATTAAAGCTTGTTCGATAACTTTATTCTTACCTCCCTGTCTTTGTTCCGGTCTCGGGCAGACATGGAAACGGGGAGGGATGGAGGGCGAACAGGAGGCAGCAGATGTTGGGAGGTTGTGTGAATGTTAATGTCCTGACGTAGCCGTGGAGCTTAAGCCGCCTCCTCCTTCCCCTCCATTCCTCTGTGAGCGCCCGCCAGGCTTTCTCTCCCGGGGTCTCCTGACATCCTTGAAGCCCGCGGCTCTCCTCTTCCCTCCTCCCGTCCCCCGCCCGCCTTTTGTCCGTCTATGGACTCTCTCTAGTCAGTAGAGAGCAGATCATCCTGTGGCTAAAGCGGATAAGGCCTTTGTGTCGGGGGGCTCTGCGGCCCTGTAATGAGCCCCCTCGGCTGGCCCGCTGGCCTGCTTAGCGCCCACTGGGGGCTTTAAGTGTGTATGAGTGTGGGTCCATGTGTGTTACTAGAGTGACAGTCTATGTGGATTACGAGGAGGAGGGCATCACTGGCTCCCAATGAAAGAGCTGGATGGATGATGTTTATGGGTCACTTCCTGCTTGGCCTACATATCAAATACACGTATGTGCATATAAACTAATACCCACATGTGACTAGCTATCCATCTATCAATCCACGTAACTAGCTAGTTAGCTCTTTCGCTATCTAGCTATGTCTATCTCTATATCTAGCTCCATCCATCCCTCCATCCATCATCCCTCCATCTATCCATCCATCCAAAAAAACACCCACCCAAACAAAAAACACCCACCCAAACACCCATCCATTCATCCATCCATCCATCCATCCATCCATCCATCCATCCGCCCATCCATCCCTCATTATTTTTGCTTATTATTAACCTCGCCGTTTGCTCTGAATAACTTAATTTGTTCAGAACACCATCAACAAAGCCAAGTTTCATATCGAATGCTAATGTGCTCACCCTGCAAAGTGCACCGATACACACTTGGCAAATGCACACGGCAGCCCCGCACACGTTATTGTACCGTTTTCTTTTCAGCCCCTCGCTCAGTTCTCGCCTCTTTTGAGAGCGCTGTCCGTTTCCACTCAAATGAGCGCGAGCGCTGTACGAGGGAGGTCGCGGCAGAGGGCCTCTCCTTATCCGTGCGTCAATAGGAGAGTGTTTGCAGAACACCCACCGCGGGGCCCGGAGGCCAAGGGGTCATCAAAACCTGCGTCCTCTCCCCATTTGAACCTTTGACAGCAGCAAAAACAAACAGTCCTTAAGCTCTCATCAGAGGCTTGAACTTGGCAGGGGCTCAGTGGTCCGAATTAACTTCCACGCTGGTTTGTCTACTCTTGACACCTGTCTGAAGTCATTAAGGAGCGAGTGCAATTTGGACCACTTGTTTTCATGAGCCTTTAATAACACTAAGAACTTCTTTTGACTTGAAATGGCTTCATGTCTCTAAATCGGCTGCCAAATGTAATTACGCTGTGCTCAAGTGGAATGTTGGCATCGAGTGCTTTCCCATAACGTCATGACTGAACATAGCGGTCATACGTTTTACACGGCACTTCAAGTAGCTTGAGTGTTAGCATTAAGCTAGTCCACGTTTGTGTTTTTGTGGTAATTCTCGTCATTTTAGGTTTGAACTTCTACGACACAGATGAATCTAATTGATTAATTCTGATTTATTTATATTTGTTAGCATTTTATCGGTGGAGAATCACAATTGAGTGACAGCCATGTAGATGCAAAGGCGGATCAGCAAGCCAAGCGTTTTAGCAACATCGTGCAATAGGACTAATTCATTCACAGCAAATAGCGCTCAGTCCCAGCAGGGGTCCCTACGGTCAGCGCAGTCCCTCCCTCCCTCGCTCGCTCGCTCGCAGCAGCTCAGCCCACCCCCTTAGGCCCTGACAGATGTATGGTGAACAGACCACATACATGGAGGGGTGTCACCTTACGCCCTCTGGAACTCAAGGGCTAATGCGCCACATTTAGGAGGCTGCCGTCCTTTGTTCTGCCAGAGTAAGACCTAATAAAGATGCTGAGAGCACCTCCTTTTTTTAATTTTTTTTTTTTTATATGTATCTTTTTTTTTTTTTTCAATTTTATTTTACACACTCTTGTACCTTCTCTCTTTCTTCCCAGCGTAATTATCACCTGACTCTTATACTCGATCATCTCTGGAATGCCTCCGAGTATTTGTTTGGATAATAACAGTCATCAGACATTTTGCGCTTCTTAATTCGTCTGGTCCCGGCACCACTTGCTCGTGTCACTCATGACTAATTGAACCACTAGCCGATGTTGACCTTCATTCCCCCCCCCCCCCTTCTCCGCTCTCCCCCCTCCCAACACACTCATACAATTATAGCGCAATACATCTGGATGACCTGTTGTACTTTGTGTAACTGCACGTTGATTGCTAGTTTGCACCAACACCTTTTGGGTTTATTGGGATTTTTGTCGGAAAATTGTCTTTATTTATTACCGTTCTGGCCAATTTTGTCTTGTCAGCGGAATTCTTTGGAATTCAGACAACAACAGAAATCCCCTGGATGCTATTAGTGCGTGTATCCGTGTCCTCTTGTCCTTTGAGAGGATAATAGCACAGGAGGGTGTCCTGTAATTTAGACTCTGTAACCATTGATCAGATGGATTTATGTGCCATTACCTCATTGTTCCAGTCAACAGTCTTAATTATGGCTCACACAGAGATAGAGAGAGGCCTCCAGTTTCATAAGCCCTCAAATACCTGAATAAGCGTTTACCAGTTGACTCTGGTGGAAGAGGCATCTGATCTGGAGATGAGAAGGCTGGAGAACAATTGACTCCTCACTCCAATAAGGAATATGCCTTCCAGTCTAAAAGCGAGACTATTAATGACTGGGTGGACTGGCCTGGCTGGATCAAAGGTTTATGTCCAATTGATTTTTTCTGGGCTTTGTTTTATGGCTATAATAAAGCAACATCCTTTTGCAACAGGGTGATGACACCCTGCACCTTTCTGTGCTTTCGCCTCAGGCCGTAGCATGTATTAATGGCGGATCCGTAGAAATAAGCACTTAAACGTCGGGAAAAAAAAATCTTATGTAAGAAGGCCTTCAAAAATGCTGACTTTATAAAAAAAAACCATGCTGAGCTTTGGATGGATTCAATTATTTTTTTGTTGAAATTAAATATTGTATCTAAAATAGTCAGTAGTAACATAGAAACTTTTTAAATTTCAAACATCGCAATGCAAAATATCAATTACATATGTCTCACTTTTAAAAACACTTTAACAAATAGATCTTGTAAATTTGGTGCGCCACAGAAAATTGTTTTTAACAACTTTCCCAAATTGGAATGATTGAAAATAACGAAATCATGAAAAACCAAGCTATTCTCTCTGCTCTCAAATGATATGTGTATCCGCTGAATGCACGTGTTTTTCATGCCTACACATAAATGACATGTTTGAGCTGCAAATATATATTCACACTGACCGAAATATAGCCCACTGGGTTGTTACGGGGCCTTTTTGCGTCAAAACAATGAGGCGCTCTAAAGCAGTAACGCCCTATCCCTGTGCCGACTACACATGTTTTCATCATAGGGTAATCCGTGTATCACAAACCCGTCAAATTTGTACCCGAGTCTCCTTGGCTAGTGCCGTAGACACGCCGTACTAGAGGGAGCATGTCAGCCATTGAGTGTCGGCCGCTGCGCTGCGTGTCTGTGAAGCACGTCTTTGTTTTTCTTATGTGGGCAGATTTCAAACAGCATCTGGTGAGCTCTTAAAACGAATCACTCCGAGCGAGTTCCAATGCAAACTGAGTTATTTCAGCCCCCCCCCCCATCCTTGTCAGTGTTTAGAGACACATGGTGGCATCTCTTCCTCCTCCTCCTTCTCCCCCGCCTGTCTCTCAACATGTAGACATAACAGAAAGAAAAGGATTTATTTTAATTTACGGCTTTCCATAATTTCGCAACATATGGGATAAACGATTTTGATGCAAATGCACACGCTAATTATTTGCAGACGAGCCTAAAACGAGCGCCGGCACTGAAGTGGAATGAAAGCAAATCTGCAACCGCCTTAAATTTTGCTAAGCGTTTATTTACTGTTAAGTAAACTTTGCTAAGTAATTTAATTAGCATGGATTGCTGGCGTGCGCTCAGGGAGAGAGATGCCGGCTGCACACTGCGTGAGATGAGAAGGGACGGAGTTGATCATGTTAACGACATATGGCAAGGCAAATTTATTTATTCAGCACTATATCGTGGGCAGGGCTAGCCGGAGTGATGTGCTGCGATTGAAAGATCACCACGTTAAAAACTACCGATACATCTTGACAAGAACTCATACACGTGTACATCTTTCCACCAGCTGTCTTTTTACATTGGCGCATCTGTCCATTATGTGTGAGTTGGTTCTAGCCACATAAGGATGTTTGGACCCCCGATGGCATAGTGCAGCGATTATCAAAGAATTACTGCCTGAGTCAAGTTCAGTTGTGTTTAACTTTTTGGTGCATTACACAATGGTTGTAAAATCGATATCGTGGAGTACTAGTCAACGTAGTAGATTTGAGTTTTTAAACCTCATTTGTGTCTCCCTCGCGCAGTTAGTCCGTTTTTGTTTCCAGCGAGAGACACAGCCAACCAGGAAGACGAAGGCTCACATGCAATTGAAGTAATAAAACCGCCTTTGTTTTAGTTTGTATTGGCCCATTCATCATCACTTTATTTAATGGCTGGGCTGTAATTGTGCCATCCCCGACCACGGCTAATGGCTGCGTTCGCCCGTGTTTGCTTTGTTGATGGAAATGAATGAAATTAGGATAAACAACCGCAGAGTCGCGCGTAATCAAGCTCTGATTAATGCGCCGGCCATTTCAGCGCCGTCGCTCATTCCACAACACCTGATATCTCTCTCATAAACAAATTGTGTTTGTCCAAATGGAGAAATTAAATGACGCATTTGATGAGTTTATGATTGACCCGCGCCGTTTTTGCGGCTCATTACCGCGTGTCTGTCAGGGCCGAGAGGTTTGTGACTAATGCGCCGTCACTTCCCGCGTGAGGATTTATCGCCGCCGCTGATTAATGGCAGCCAAACAGCATTTTAATAATTTTATGATTGTGGCTTCTGGCAGCCACGGAGCGAGATCAAGGGAGGAAGAC
This sequence comes from Syngnathus typhle, assembly GCF_033458585.1. NCBI lineage: Eukaryota > Metazoa > Chordata > Actinopteri > Syngnathiformes > Syngnathidae > Syngnathus > Syngnathus typhle. The sequence continues at coordinate 7,036,507 of NC_083743.1, forward strand.
GGAGAAATGGGGAGGGGGGTTAGTAGAGGGTCCAACGACAGAAAGAGTTCCTCCCAGATGAAATGTTTTATGCCGCAGCGAGATGAGCAGACGGAGGCATGATTATGCACCACGTGAACATCCCCATGAATCTTGAGAAGTGTTACATTTACACACGCTTAATGAATTTGCCCCCCTCGTTATTTCATCGACTTTCTACGCCGCCATGCATCAAATTGGCAACAAATCCGCGTGAAACGTCACACCTTCCGCGGCAGGGGGGGGCGAAGGGGCGGGGCTATGTGCGGGTCGAGGTAAAGCTGACGTTAAATAAGGGAAAATACGGGTCATTAGTTATTGACTTGAAGGAAAGATCTCCGTTCGTTTTCATGCGCTGATGAAAACTACAGTTGGACTCAAAATTCCCCAGCATGAAACTTTGATCGACCAAACTTTTTAATTCAGCTCTGAGATTGCGCTGGTGTACCGAATGAACTGTCCCCGAAATGCAGCTAGCAATTGAGACAAGTTTGTCATTTCAAAGATACTTGTTGTCGTGGTGTCAGAGATTTTTTAGAACATTTCCCATGAAGACCATAACGGACGAATGAAGTAATACGTTAAATAATACGCCGTTGCGTTTGTTCTCACGGGGCAGAAACGTTTGAAATGTTACCGCCAAGGCGCGCACTGTGTTCGTGCCGCCTCCTGAAGTGAAGGTTTGTTTAAATTCAATTAGTGCGGGTCAAAACTCAAAGACACAGACGCGCCTAATAAACATTTAGACACCTGTCGTCTCCGATATCATGTTCCAGGCCTTTGGAACAGATGGAGGTGAATTGTTTCACTCTTCCAGCGCGAGGCTTAATTTCTCACAGATTGCACTTTTACACCTCCTGAACTGAATTCACACACTGGGCACACTGTTCTTATTTTTTTTCTTACCTCTTGTTCATGTATTTGTGCTTTCCATCTTGTTCTTCCTTCAGGCAGCTAGTCAAAAGTGAAGCCTTATCTTACACAAGTACTTTTAAACACCAATCTTTGATTTTGGAGTCAGCCAGTCCTCCCTTAAATGTCCCCAGTTGGCTCAAATTGCCGATTCGGCTTTATTAATGAAGCAAGCGTTTGGCCTCTAACTCCATCCGCAAACTTTCATCCAGGAGGTACGTATAAATAGGAGAAAGTGCACGGCCGCTCTTTCATCTCGCTGTTTGCCGAGACAGCAGAATTAATGTTCATTTAATTTCCCCCTTCTTTCTCCTGCTCATATATTTGCATTCTTCAGGTACTCTTTCTCTCTCTTATATACACTCACACACATCCACACACACACACACACACACACACACACACACTATGATTTTTCAGAGCTACTACATCTGTAGCACACATGTCGTACCATATTGTGCCTCGCTTACAAGAAGCCATTTTTCTTCAATCTGGACACTTGCATCAAAGGCAATTACAATTACACTTTGAGTACATATTAAAATGGCAGTTGGATTAAAAAAAAATAACCACAATGTCCCCCTACTTCTTGAAGTAATATATATTTTTAATAGACTCACTGGACACTTGATTAGGTACACCCGCACAACCTCACGAGAACCAATATGAGATCCGCAGATGTAATCTGACAAACCTTCCAATCCCCAATATGCGCTAAAACTGGGTTTCCCCCCCCTCCGCACATCTCGCCAGGTATGACCTCTGACCCCTCCATAATAGAGTGTCACTGTGACCAACGGGAAGGACGCTGGCTGTCGGCCAAGCGCGAGTTTGTCTCAGGACTTGATCTTGAAGATCAGCTGCAGCGAATAGACCGTTGTCATTATTCTCAATTGTGCGGTTGTGTGATAGCGAACGGCAGTTTAAATCCCTCAACTAGCATTGTCGGGGCTCCTACACACACACACACACACACACACATACACGCAGAACCGGAATGAGCATTGATGATAAATGTGTAATCCCCCCCCCCCCCCCCACACACACACACACCATTAAAACCAGTGGATTACAGTTTGGGGAATTACAGCAGGGATTTCTCTTGTCTTCCTGTTTTCCTTCCTCTCTCTGCTCTTCTCTTCTTTCACCAGCTTGGTTGTTGTCAACAGCCACACTTGGCTGCCAATCCCGAGCTTTGATGAGGCGGTGTCGGCTATTTGTTTGGCCCGCAACAAACAACGTCCGTCTCCCCGTAGAAACAATGTACGTGGCGGAGAAAAGGCGTACAAGCTCGTCCCGGCGTGTGATAATCTGCCACCTTCCTCCCGTTGTCTCTCTCAGGTCTCATTCTCTTGGTTCTCAACTGTTGTCGCTCGCCCTTTATCTCCCCGAGGCAGACTGTGCCAGCGTCGGCTTGCGGACGATTACCGGTGTAATCGCTCACATTTTAGATGATCCGATAGGAGAAAGGGCCCACAAATCATCTTAACACCCCCTCCAATCCTGGCCAAGTCCTCCTCGAGATGGAGGCCAACAACTACTTTTTTTGTCGTCTTTTTTGAAACAATCCGAGGCCGGAAAATTCCCTCAGAAAAGCCCAGTTAGAACAATGCAGGGGTAAACCCATTCTGCCAATATCCGCCGCTTATTTCAGTGTAATGTAAGCTTTGGATTTGCTTGTGTAAGTAGATTGGGCCACAATGTGGAGTTGATGTCGCTAACTTTGTTTTAAGTGGATCTAGGCGGGTGTTTGTGGCTATCGCGCTTCCTCCGACGACTCGCTTCGTTGAAGTTCACAGGAGTGCAACAGTTGCATTTTCCCTTTGGCGTGTTTTCAGCATAGCCATATTTGGTCTTAAGACAATTTTATTTCTTTGCGTTTATACTCCTGAGATCATCAGTCATTTTTAAATGTTGTTTGTGTGCTAATTAAATTTTATTAATTCGACATTAAATTTAAATAAATCAATTATAAATATATTTTATTAATTAATTTGATTATTTATTATTATTTTGTGTTGTATAAAAATTAAATCATAAAAGCAAAGACCAAGGGAGTTTTTTTTATTTCCGTGAATTGGCTTAAATTACTAATTATAAATTAGTTGTGATTTTTAGAAAAAGCTCTTGATCCATGTGTTTTGTGCCCTATGTATCATTTCGCCGGCTGGTAATTAGACACAAAGAAGCCCCCCAGCAGAAGGCAGGGAGCCTTGAGGGCCCACCGGTGAGGCCGGTGGGATGGAACGGGGCGGGAAGGGGGCAAGGGACCAGATTATGATGGTCTCACGGCACCAATAGATGAACCAGACAGGGCCCCATTGCTGTATTCATTCCCCCAGTGGGTCTCATCCACAGGTCCTCAGCAAGATGATACTTTTTGCATTTTTAAAAAAAAAAATATTCATCTATTTTTTTAGTAAGCAAGTTTCTACAAGTGTTTTTAAAATAATGTGACACTGTGTGTGTCAAGGGGTGCGTATCGGTTTCCTCCCCAGGCCCGCATTGGGCCTTCATTGACTTTGATCCACTTTTGGCGGTGCTGTTTAATTTCCCCATAATGCTCCTGATCAATGGCTTCCTTTCAGCACAGACTCAATTAGCGGGTCTAAGCCTCTTTTTGGTTGAGGCCCCAGTTTTATTATTGGAGGGCTTTAAATAGAGATCAATACAGACAATATGTTGTTTCGTTGGGTGGGGGGAGGTTAGAATGGACATTATCAGTTGAGGAGAATGCTTTTCCATCCACCTTTATGATTTAGTCGAGTGACATTAGCTACTTTATATATGGAGTGTGTTCATTTTCAGGCACGCGAGCGCACTTTGAAGCCATTGTGTCTCCTAAATGTCTTGACCGGAGTGAATTATAGAGCTGTCCAGAGCCTCCTCCTTGGAGCACCTGTCATTTGATGGCCGAGCCCGCCTCAACCTCCTCTTCAATTTGCGACATGGGCGACTAGCTCACCTGTCGGTGCATGTTTAGTGAATAAGTGCATATGGCGGCTAAATAGTTGAAGTTGTGGTCCTAATTGGGGATGGAACAGTTGTGGGTATTAGCGCTGTTGAGTTAGCCTCAATTCTTTTTGCTGTCCACAGAATAAGAAGTCTTTGATATGTTTTAATCATTCAAATTTGGTTGACATTCTTTTCAGTGGTATGGCATTTATTTGATTATTATTGTCATTTTACATGGAGCAATAGAATATTCAAGATATGCTAGCAGCACAGCTTTTGGGGTGAGAATTGGTGGGTGGATTTTGGCGGTTGTCTTGTTTTTGTAAAAAAAAAAAGCATTACACTCAAATTGTAGTAGCCTGAACCTTTTGAACAATGTTGATGCGTCATTACTCAACTCGGGAAAAGAACACCTCAACCATTAGTGACCTTGTGGTCACCACTCGCCGTTGTCTCTCATTTATTTGCTCTCCTTTGAAATGAGACCCTTCCTGTATGGCCCAGGCCGTGCACCCTTGCCCAGAAGTCCAGAGTCTGAAATTACCACCTGACACTCTTTTAGAGCCCCCCCCCCGCCTTAAAAAAAAGTCTCGTTCCAAGTTTTTAACCCTCTTGAAGTGTGTCAGTACTTTGTGAGGTAATATCGCAAGCACTCTTTCACACTAGCTTCAAGCACGTCTATGTACAATATCTTTATTTCAATTTGGCTGAAGTTACTCGCCGGTATTATCTAGGCTTAAGGATGAAGTATGGCACTGAGCCCTTTCAAATGGGACCAGTCTAAGCCTATATGTAAACAAAACCTGAAGAATTAGGCGGAGCCGAGCCGGCCAGCTCACAGTAACTCCTCGGAACCATAGAAGCGTTCTGATGAAGAGGCCCGTTTTTTTTTTTTTTTTTTAATTGCGCAGAACAAAACAACAGGGACTCGGTAATGGGGTTTTAAATGGAAGCGCATTTTGGCTAGATTGTTTCACGCCCTGTGTGGGTGTGAGCACGGAAAAGAAGGGAGCGAGGGAGAAGGACACCGCGGGCGAGTGGGCGGCATTGTGTGGCAAGAACAAAAGGCGAAAGTTGGCAAATGGGGGCACTCGGCGAAAAAGCTTGGAACCAAACCGGCCGACTAATTACCGCCGCGCATTGTCAAGGAGGAGCAAACGCAACAAAACCGGGATAAAGATAAATGTTCTACCTCATCCTCCTCGCTGTCGCGCACACACAAACAAAATCCTGTAAATTGAAAAAAGAAAATACGACGACGCGAGCGGAACGAGGTAGAAGGGATCAAGGGGATTCAACCGTGATATTATACCACTAAGGCTTCTTTTATTCTTACAATCCCTCCGCACAACACGTTGCAATCTCCGTTTCCCCTTTTTTCTGCTCTATGGAGGAAAAGTTTGGGATACATTTATAGCTCAGTTGCGACGGGGGGGAAAAAAAAAAAGAGTTGCCGAAATGGACGGAATGTTATTTTCATTGCTTTTAAATATATCAGGCTAAGTTGATGCTAACAGGCTTTCTTTTTGGACGCTTACTTATAGTTGACGTTTTAGAATTTTTTTTGTTTAAAAAACAAAAAAATCTTGGAGAAACTTCCAAAGCAGCTCTACTTTATTTCACGGACTGAATGTCGGGGTGCAGAGGCCTAACATCTTCTGGCATGTTCCTTCTGCGTCCAGCTCCCTTTTTTTTTTTTTGTGTCTCGCTTTGTTCTATTTTGACAAGTTTTTCTGCAACCACGCTCCCCTTTTTCCTTAACTGTGGAGCATTCACGGGAGCTCGCCTTTCGATTTAGAGATAAAAGCGAGGCCGTCGACGTCGTTCCCGCCCCGCCGCTGAGCTCCTCAAACTCGCTGACAAAGCTGCCAGATCTCATTTGGGATCCCGTAGCCGGTACAGTCAGCGATGGGCAGCGCAAAGTCCTGCTCCAGCCTTGTCAGAACAGAAGCCTCCAAGTGTTCCTTCTTCTTAGAGGCAATGAAAGCTGATTTCTTTTGTCTATCGGGTCCACTTATATTTCTTGCGTTTCTTTCATCGCTTCTCTTTAGCTGAGCGTCAAGCTTTAACTACTATGTGGCACCAAGTTTTTATTTATTTATTTATTCATTTATTTACATTGATGGCTGCCTGGATTCACATGACTACAATAGTTTTATTTATTTATGTATTTGTTTGTTTGTTTGTTTGTTTGTTTGTTTGTTTGTTTGTTTGTTTGTTTGTTTGTTTGTTTGTTTGTAGAGGTTGTCCAAACGCTCCCATTATTAATCTAAGATCTTGGCACGCAATGAATCTACAGTGCATGAAAATTCTTTTGTCAGTCCAAACTTTTGCTTTTGGCTCAAATATTAGGCCAAAGGATGTGGAGCAAACACTTTTTACCTCCTAGAGGTAAAAATGCTGCCCTGTTGTGTTTCAACCAATTTTTCTCCGAGGCTTGGCACGGTTACAGAAGCACCACGATGAGAGCACATCTCGTCGACGGACGGGAGGAAGGGAGAGGGACAGGACGCTTGGCTGGACTCCAGTTGTGCTCCTCGCCTTGCGAGAGAGGAATAGCCTCCATTATCTGCCGGCATTTTCATGTGGAGAGACAAGCAGGAGAAAATCAAAGACGCAGGTGAAGGGGGTGGAATGAGACATTTTTGGCTCTCGCCACAGGTTGGGCATCCATCTTTGAGGAATGATTTTTGCACTTGACTCCCCCACCCCCCCCACCCCCACCCCTGCCTCTAATTGACGACACACCCAAAAGGTTCTCGCATGCTATTTCAACGAGAGAGTTCCCGGACCCAGTCCGAGCCATCAGTGGTCGGTCTCGGCGTGTCAAAGCCGGGGCTTAAAATGAAACGTCCATAATCGCCACGCCGGCATGTTAATTTTCCAGTCTAAAGGGGGGCAGCTCCCTTTTCATCATCAGGGCGAAAGCTGCCGAATATTCAGCGCGCTGCAGATGTTCATGAATAATGTCTGTGGCCAAACCCCTGGCTGAGAGAGGGGGAGGAGGGGGGGGGGGGGTGCTGGCTGAGCGAGGCCAGATGAATTACACGTAGGGGGGATCTGACAGGCGGCGTGGAGCTTTGTGATCATTCCAAAGTTCTAATAATCTCTCTCACCTTCTCCATCTCGCCGGTAATGAAAGAGAATAGGTGATTGCACCTCAGGCTATGTTCGACACGTAATGACTCCTCCAAAGGCGCAGAGCCGCCGAGGAAAGAGATGAACTTTGAATAAGCGGCCAATTGGCCCTGACAGAGTGATAGAGCGCAACAGCCATTCTTGTAGCAAAACAGACGTGGTGCTAATTGATTATCAATATTTTAAGCAAAGCCATGAAAATAAGAATTAAGGGACAAGAAGGGGAGAGGGCGAGGGGGGGGGGGCGATGTTACGGTTGTCTTCTTACGAGCTCGGGAGGGGGCCTGTCATTCTCTCTCTCTCTCTCTCTCTCTCTCTCTCTCTCTCTCTCTCTCTCTCTCTCGCTCTCGCTCTCAATGCATTGCTATCATATTAACATTTTACTCTGACAATTAAAAATTGACCCCAGAGACTCAATCCCAACTTCACTGTTCACTTTTGAATTTCCAAGCCTTGGTGGAGATCTCAATATATTTTTTTTTTGCCAATCTTTTAATAGCGTTTTCAAGTCCCCACCCACCCAAAAAAAGACTACAATGCAGGCACACTGAGCCTTCCACAGTAGAAAAAAAAAAAAAAAAAGAGCAGTCGGACCACCAAGCCTGTGGCTCTGCTGTGGCACTCCGTGTTTGTTCCTGTAATGTGGTCAGTTGAGCCGAGCCCCATTGACACAGCCAGAACCTCTCCTCGCTTTTCTCTTCTTCTAAGTGGCCGACCCTTTCGTAGTCTCCTTGTGTCATTATGGCGATTAGCCGCTCCGGTCTACCTTTCATGTGCGGCGGTGGTTTTGATGGTCTTAGCTACCCCCCCCAGCACTCGCAGTGCCGCCCGCACACACAAGACACATACTCAGCGCTGCACCGTCACAATGGAATCCAACAGGCTTTCGGCCGGGGTGGAAGGGGGTGAGTTTTATTCTCCACCATTCAACAGCGTAATCAAGTGCGCTCACCCTAAAATAAGTGGACACACACAAGGGCTCACACACATGCATATTTTTGCACCACAATTGCTGTGAATACTTTTTTTATATTACTGAGTTACAGAAATATAAATCTATTATTGATGATTTGGGGAAAGCCTGCATAAAAGTTGTTTAATTTGAATTCACTCAAGTATTTGGCAATCGGATGTGGATGTTTGTCTCGTTCTTCAAACAGGTAGCCCGACCTAGCATGATTAGCCAAATATTTTCCGTGTGCCTTTTAATATCGTCCCACAGTCCAAAGCGTGGTAGGAAAAAACAAAAAGCCAAGTCCGCCAGATGCCAAGAATGAAAAGAAAAGCAAAGATTTGAAGGACGTGAATGAGATGAGAAGGAAGGGGAAAAGAAATCGGAGGCATAACAAAGAGGAAGTAGCGTGCGGAAACATGACGGGGTTGAAGTCGAGGGTGAGATGTCATTGGCAGGCCACGGGATGCTTTAATATTTCACAGAGTGATCCCTGCATTATGGATTTGCTCTGATTGCCCTCTCAAGACCTGCGATGTGCACTTAGCCACTCATCTCTGACAAAGTTCTCCTCGCAGAACTTCAGCCCGCCATGTCTGAAAGGCGTACACAAGCCAATTAGAAGACGCACAACGTAATGTAATGTTTTAATATCCGTGCAGAGGCTATTGAAATTTACACATGCTATTTTCATACTTGAACTTCGACCTGGCCACTATATCGTAGATGCTTTGTTGTGGGTTTTACCTTCCCCTTAGGCAGCTTCGTGTTCTGTTGCACGCGCAGATGGACGGACCTCTTGTTAGTGGACGCGCAGCCCGTGGCGCTACGCAGTCCTCCCGAGTAAAATCCCTTTTTGATCTCGCTCTGACCGCTGGAGGCCTCTGAAACTCCCTGCCCATTTTCCCCTCCGTTGTGTCCTCACCGGCCCCGGCTGAGCGAGTTACGGGCCACTGCTCCGGTCCAAAGGTCAGGTGCAAGTCCGGGACCTGAAACACCCACCCACGAAGTGCCCCGTTGCAAAATTTATTGATCTCATGATACCTGCTCACAACCTCACACCTCCTAAAGGTCAAGGTTGCACCTGAAGGGAGGAAATGGCCTTGACACACAAGTGTTGTGTTCTTCTTAGAAGAACATAGGAGCAAATCACCCACAAAGTTATTCATGATGGGGTGAGAAAAAATGACGTACTGTACCTGCACTTTGCGGGAGCTCCTCAAAGGTTCGTTTCGTAGCAAACCATGCAAAATGAAATGCTTCATAGAATAACTCAAAAATTCAAAATGTCAAAGCAAAAAATCCTTAAAAAAAATGTTGACAGAGTTAAAAACGATTTAGATTATGCCATCACCTTAATGAGAAGCAAAAATAATTTATGTTAATAAAAATATTAATAAAAATAATATATACTATATATATTTGGTACACACACCTTTAAATCTTAATACCGAACTTTTGGGAAACATATTAGGTGAGCAGAACATAAATACATTGGCTACATGCTAATTATGCTAATGACTTCCTTTCTGGTTTAATTTGTATGGCCCTGTTTGTTCTATTTCAATTAGTTTGACGGATACAAATGGAAACGTTCAAAATGTTCTTTTAAAATGTTACTCCAAAGCTCTTCTGGCAGTCAGATGTTGGCAAGTTCAGTGCGGAGGTCAGCGTGTCAGCCCGGTTTCCCGCCTTTGCTTCATTCCTCCACGAAAACATCCAGCAGCAGCTCTAATTGATCTCTTTATATGTGAGGCGTTCAATCCGGACTCATGTGTGACATCTCCTGTGGACTATTGTCTTTTTACAGCCACGTGATGAACACATGCAAACACACATTTGAGAGGAAAGGCCTCCCACTCATGTTGCCTGCGTGCTGCACCACCTAGTGGCTGAATCGGGCAGTGCTTCTCCCTGAGGTCAAATGCAGCTGCTGTAGACCTGTTTTATCTCCTCCTCGTTTTGATTGGCGGCGGCGGCGGCGGCCATCGACGCCCGCCCGCACGCCCGCAGTCAAACGGGATATGTTGCCCGCCAACACGTGCCCTCTCGCATTTACACGCATACGAGCTAAGTGAATAACAGTTGCGCTGACCTCAGCCGGCTGCTTTATTTTTTTTTTCCCACGTGCTATAGACTCGCTACAAAAGGTGGGCTGGATGCTGCTCTTTCAAACTCTATAATGTAATATCTATTCTCACTTGTAATCCGCGCGCTACATATGTAGAGCACCTCGCCCAAGGCCCAAGCAACAAGCGCACTCGCCTTCCCTTATCCGCCCTTAATAAGTCCATAACTCACCTCAGCTTTAGATTTAATTGTTTATCCGCGCGTAAACGCATTAACCCTCTGCTGTGTCTGTTTTGACCGTGGTCCCCCGACAAGCCCCTGCGACCGCCGCTCCACACGTCCAATGAATAGTCCTTCACCGTTCCGTAATAGGGAATCAGCGTCGGAGCAAGCGAACATTGGCAGCGTATAAAGAGATAAATCAGATTGCGGCTCTTGCTTTGCCAGTTTATTGAATCGAAATTGTGAGCGGGCCGCGTGGCCCCCGTCGGCCTTACACGGCCCATCCATCTCCCGGCTCATAATGGCCCCGTTCCACCTGGTGGGAGCGTTATTACATTTCCCCTTCTAACGAGACCCCGCTAATCCTGCCAAGAGGAAAAAGAAGCGATGGAGGAAGTGAAAAGAAATGCATGGCAACCTGCCTCACTTTCTTCCTCCCCTTTCACGTGAAACATCTTCTGGCAGCCATTGCGGGGGATTCCCCCGAGCTGCAATTACACTCATAATCGGGACGCGCTCCGCCCCTTTCACACGGCCAAGATGGAACGCAGACTAAATGAAGTGAAAGAACCTTTATTACCCGCTTTAATAAAAGTCCATCGTGCTGTTACTCAATATTGGACTGGAGCCGCGAAAGCGGCTACGAAAGATATTTTTATGGAATTAACATTTTGCTGTCATGTTCACATTTGGTGAGCCATGATTGGTCATCCTTTTTTTTTTTTTTTTTTAAATTGGCTTCCTCTGTGAAAGGTCTAGCCCAACCCCAAGTTAATCAAATCAGAGGTGTCCCAATACTTTTGCCCCTGCATGTTTTGCAGCTCGTCTTTTCAAGAAGCGCCCCTGTTGATGTCATTAAACGACATCCCTGGCTCTGCGCTCGGCCCTCGCTTCCATTGTTTTGAGGGGGCCGGGGGGCCCCGCGAGGCGTTTTGCGCTGATGAGAGATGGATAAACAGTTTGATTTGCTGCTATCGCCCCAAGGCTCGGTGTACTGGAGAGACGAGCAAGAAACGGCGCGAACGCGGGGAGGGCTTGGTAGAGGGCAAAAAACAGAAGGAGGAGAGGATAAGAGACGCTTTTGGCAAAGGGATGGAGGTGGAGGATAAACAACGCTAAAGAGGCGTCAAATCAGCCCCCCCCCCCTGATGTTGTTCACCAGCCTTTTCACGCTCGCTTGTTTGGTTGTCCCCCCCCTCAAGCTGTCAGTATTTCCTTTCTCCTACACGGCTGCCATCTTTCCGCTTGTGTCTCCGGACCCTTTTCCCTCCCTTTTTCACCCACATCACACCTCACTGTCTCTTTCCTGCCTTCCCTGTAGCCCCGAGCAAAGCAACGCACGCACACACCTACACAGGTGTCCTCGCACAAACACACAACTGGGCATGCTAAATAAATTCTTGGCTGCAATGAGAGCACGCACAGGGTTGAGCAAAACTGCCAAATAGTGCTACATCACTCCCCCCTTGCTAAGCTGCTCGTTAGTTTAAATTTGTTATACCAGGGATTCTCTAACTTTTTATATTAAGTATGATTTTTATGACAAAGAGTCAGAAACAAGTTCGATTTTCAAAGCTAAAATTCATTGAAAGGTCTGGCTCTAAATTATTTGACTGTTACTACTCACTGAATCAGTCACAGTAGTTGTGAAACTCTTCATTCAATTTGAATGTAAGGATTATACTGCCCCCTGGTGGCCAAGGTGCACACACCAGAAATAGCACAATGGCAATAGGCGCCAAAGTATGATGTCATGATGCCCAAACTTTAATTCTCCACATTTTGTTTTTATAAAGATTGGGAAAAAAAGTTAAAGAAATTTGGAGCTCATTCATTTTAATGAGGTATGAAAAAGTAATTATTATTATTATATATTATTATTATATTTTTTATTAAAAAAAATTCCCCTGCCAAATTGTACAAAATGATGTATTGGATCACATTTGACCATAGCGCTTCCAATGTAATTATAAACTCACAAAATGTTGAATTTCCCGGTTTGCTTTTTGACCCGAACCTTCGGCTTTTTAAATTGGGACTTTTAGCGTCGAGTTAAACAGATCCAATAACACGCGGGCAATGTTACACACACACACACACACACACACACACACACGCAGAGGGAGGTAGACGAGGGTTCACTCATCCATGTCGAGTCATTGTCAGTAAAGATGCGTAACCTCCAGACTTAACCAGCCGTAACAGCCGTGTGACGGCTTCTTTGTCTACGCCAATTAGCGAACAAAACCGGCGGCGCAGTCGAGCTCACCCTGTGGCCTCACACACACGCGCGCAGACACACACAATATAAACACTGTTTATGTATTTTATGTAACAGTTTTGCTTGGCAGCTCATAGAGCCACTCACTTCCAATGAGGCATTTCAAACAAAGTACACTCCCTGCAACAATCTGCCGTCAGACTCCCACAGTTGTGCCCTCCTATAGCGCGCACGCACTTTCCCTGCGCTCTCCTCCCACTCTCATATTGCGTTCACCTCAGCTAAAAAAAACCACAACAACACTGCAGCCTACTTTTTTCCCCTCGCTGAAAGTTTAAACTCATTAAGTGTAATGATATTGGAGACTCAATTTTACATAACTCACTCATCAAGCGGCGAAATCGCAATAAAGGCGAATGGCTCCATCGAGGCCTCGCCGCCCGCAAAATAAATGATGTAGTGCACGACGGAAATGTAATTAATTCACAGGCCGTATTGATAGTCCTGCCACACGGCACATTGTGTCTTTTTTTTTTTTTTTTTTTAACGTTGCTTAACATTTTGATTATTTTTTTATTTGGGCAGAGGTATGAAAAGAGATGCTTGACGAGTGTTTACTCCCGCCCGGACGCCCGGCTTGCTTTTAAGCATTTCATTATGCCAACGAGATAAAGAGCTGCAAGGGATGGAGAGAGAGAGAGAGAGAAAGAAAGAGGCAGGGTGGCTATCTTTGACTTTTTGCAGGGGAAACTACTTCCTGCCTGCGAGAAATCAAGATTCGTTTTGTATCGTGTTTTCATTTACTGCTTTGTGATTCCTGCATACTGTTTTCAGCACATCATGTTCAACTTCAGACTAAACGTGTAACTTTGTTTCTGCGTTTCAATTTATATCATTATATTCATTAACCATGTCTTTTCCTCTTTTTTCTTTTTAGCCAAAACAGATGAAGTTCTTAAGGCCAAAATAGCCAGGCAAGAGCAGGAGACCCGAAAAAAGCTGGATATAGGTAAGTGTTGTGTGAGCGTGTGCATCATACATTTATAAAGGGGAAAAAACATCGATTTAAGTTTGATTGATTTGAAACATCAATGACCCAAATCCTAAAAAAATATGTTAATTGGACTCAAGCAAAAATGTCAAATGGTTCAATTTGTTACATTGTGTTTTTTTTATAAATAATAGTAATAATGATGATGATGAAGATACATATATATTTCATACCAGTTCATTTCATTATTAAGATTATTGTTGACGTTTTTCTTTTACAGCTCATAACTTCAATGAGTGTTAAAGTTTCTTGTCAACTGCTCTTTTCTGTTTACTTTTGACACATCATCGACTGTAATGAACGTACATATGTATGTCTGTTTATTTTTGGACTTCATTTGCATTAAATGCAAAGGAAATATACATACTTTACACTACAGCCAGATTTTGCTGCCAGCATGAAGCTCCCCAGTGGCCAGAGATATCGTATATACACACACAAGCGTGCGCTGACACACACACGTCCCGATAGACATTCAAATAAAGCCAAGAGTCATTTCCACTGGATATGCTGGTGATAATAAAAGTCCCGCGATAGAATAATGAGGCTGGTCCTTGTTCTGACCAGGGCACCATAGAAATGAGAATGTGTCTGTCTGTGTGTGTGTGTTCAGCAGCAGAATAATTTGTTCTAGTGTGGGTGTTCTTTTGTTTTCTTTTTTTTTTCTATCGCTCTTGTAGCTTTGTGTATTTTGTGGGTGCTTCCATGGAGGAGGAATGGCAATGTGACCTTTAAAGTTAGCTGGCCTTTTTGGCTGAATGAAAGTGCAGCCATCATCATCATCATCGGTTTAAAGTCCGCTTTCCAGGCGCCGCTGGGTTGGACCGGGTTCTCGATATGGCTTTCTTCCACCGGGAACGGTCCATGGCCATCAGAAAGTAATTAGCCTTGCACTCTTGCTTTGGTCCCCAGCTCTGGTTACTATGTATTCTCCTCTCCTCATCCTCCGATTCTTTTACACCCTGTTGTTGTTTGTCTCCTTTTCTCTATCCCACCCGTACGATAACATTAGCTGAGTGTCATCAACATCGAAACTTTTTGTCTCGCCTTTTCTCTGCTGCCTCGTTTGGCTCCCGCCTGTAATGACAGCCGAGGGACAGAACAGCTAAAAATTAAATCGGGCCTCCTTTTCTTGTCCTTGAGTCGTGGAATATTTCAGTAAGGGCTTGGGGATTGTAATATTCACACACACTGAAAAGAAAAAAAAACATTTAATATTGTTAGCCTGTAATGTTTTATTTTTTTCTTTTTTTTTAGATACACCATTTGTAACAAGCATGTTGCTATATTTTATATAATATGTTAGTTATACTATCAGATTAACGATATTACAAATTAAGACTTTGTGCCAAAAAAAAAAAAATCCCACATGTTCTATAATCATACAACTAATGCAGTGTAATGGTGAGTTGCATTTTTATTAATTTTTAGTTTTTTGTTTTCATATTTATTTCTATGCTGGTACATTGAGTGAAACTAGCAACTATCCCTCATCATTATCAGTGTCGTTGTCGATCAATCGACTTTGACTCGACTTTCATCGGGTAATTTCCCAACTACAAAACATCGTTTGCCCTTCAACCCATGCTGCCTAATATTTCTCTGATGTACCAGGAAGGCCGTGGGATAAGGTCTAACTTCTTTCCCGAGATGTGAACTTTCCCTGTGGCCTTCTCCCTCACTGCTAGACACAAACCCAAGTAGCGATCAGCCAACCGTATCCTCCGCTGCCCTTCCTCCCAGCACCAGCGAGATGGAAGAGGTGGGCCACTCTTGCAGTTTAGCAACAGATCACCAGGGGTCTCCGCATTCCCCGCAGGGTCTCTCCGAGGTCAACTCCGCGAGAAAAGTTTACACCGCTAAAGTCGAGCGAAACGAGGGAACCTTTTAAGAGTGGAAGGGGAAGAGCTCGGAACGCTACCTCCTACACGCCTCGTTTCATAAATAGATTCGAGACTGGCAGCGGGTCCGCGTTAGCGTAGCGCTAATCGAAACCACCCGGATCTGATTCATGTCAGCGCTGTGATGTGCGTGCTATCATTGCTGCGAGGAGATGATGGGAGGGAGGGAGGGGGGACGGGGGGGGGGGGGGGGGGTTATCATCAGGGCTTTTGTGAGAGAAAGAAAAGGGATCAATAACTGGCCCCGTGGCCATCAGTTAACAAAGTAGTCTCCACTTAAAAGAAATGTTTGCCTCGCTGGTTAAGGGCAGCCAGATGATGCTAGCGCTTGAAAAAGGAAACGTGCGAAATGAAAGGCGCTGAGAATGAGAAGGGGAGGATGGTTTCCTTTGTTAGCCGCATGCCTTCAAGTCAAGAGATTGCACTTAGCGTACCCACAAGGCGCACTTGACATCAGCGCGGCGCAATCACTGTGCGCTTTTTTTGGTTGTGCAAACTGTTTTAACAACGAGCAGTTATGAAGGTGGCCAAGCTTTCGGGGGCAATCTGCAGGCCACATCATTAGGTACGCCCGCACAATCTACAAAGTTCTCATCTAAGTTGCAGCTGTGACTCAAGTTTTATTTTGTTTTGAGCCACAAAATTAAAAAAATAAGTTTATAAATATAATAAATACACATATATACATATAAAATAATAATATAAAATAAATTAAAAGACATTTAGGATTTTTGTTGGATTTTTTTTCTTTTTTATAATTACTAAGCGTGTTTTATTTGTGCAGACGAATAGTGGATCTCTGTCGATATGTTATGTGACACCGGGCCTAACAAGGATGATGTTTTAGCCCCCCGCGTGCCGCTCTCTGCCCGTTCCCTCAAACTAGCAGCAGATTGGGAGATCATATATTTTAATGAGACGTATAATAGCTCTTTAACCCACATCATTAGGGGAATCTATACCTACCGTTTGCTCTTTGGGCAGCTAAACGAAAGGACTGTTTCCCTAATTACTTTGTGTGTAGGACAGGTCACGGGGTGGGTGTGTCCTTGTCTGCGTGTGTGTGTGTTGAGGAATTATATGCCCATTAAATATTCAGCTGTAGCCACTCGCTCGACCCAGCAACCATTAAGGCCTCGTCGCTGTCTAACTAGCTCTGTTGTCAATCACTTTTCACTCTTTTGGGTCGCCATTTGTCCAATTTGGAAGAACTAGACTCAAAGCGCACTATGGCGTGCAAATCCTCGTGACTCGGGAGATGTTTTATTTGGTGAACACGCGCAACATTTCGCCATATTAATTGTCTCAAAATATTCATTTGATCACTTTATATATAAATAACAATCCATTTGTTTTCTATTGAGTGTTCCTGTTCCTGCTGACCGGTCGCCAGCCAATCACAGGCTTAATGCGTTTCGGTTTAACACAAATGAAAACTAGCCTGACCCAATTTTCTCATCTAACGTTTTTGAGTCCAGCAACAGAAAATGTCTCAAACTGGATTTTTTTTTGTCCTTCCTAATACACAACACCAAATATTATGTTGGCAAGCGCTTTCAAAAATGGTCGGCTGGATAAATCGTTTCCTCAAGCGGACAAACACGAAACAATTTGTCACTCTAAAATTTCCGTTCGCATCCAGCGCCGGCCGGTTTGTGTGTTTTATAATAAACGACGCGATGCCTTTTCTAATTGAAAGTAATAAGTAATCCCTTGGATAAGATGCTGTTGTGTGATCCAAAGCCTTCGTTTTGAGCCGCAATAAAAGACAGGAAATGAGAGGCAAGTGAGAGTGCCCGCTTGGACATTGATGCTTAATGTAATCTGCCTTGAAATCAAATTATTTGACCCCGCAAAGCCGAACAATACAAACTCCTGCCGGGCTGCTGTTAAATATTTAGCACGTGCCTGTCATGAATACAAATGGGGCGCAAATTAGAATCTACAGGCGCGTGACCCCCATATCACACCCGGTGAGCGAGGGGGCGGGCGGGGCGGGGGGGGTAAACTGGCTGCGCTTTAAATGTTTTAATTACCGAGGCCACCCCGTGGCACGCCGAAGGACAAGTGACCAAATTCAACCGCTAGTAAACACGGGATTTATTTTTTTCTCTTTTCAACTGTCCACCATCTCATCACATTAACAATAACATACGGCACTGAAAGATGTCATTGTGTTAATATGTGATCCGCACATGAATTATGACTGCACAGATCCCCCCTCAGTGATTTTGCTGTAAGAAAATCCCGTTTGTATTGATTTGCTAACGATCGGCGACGTGAGCCCCGTCTCCCGTCCTTACTTGTGATGAATGGCCTTATTTGTTGTGTTATTGTGCTCAACACAATCATGCCAGCAACAGTCAGACCAACATTGAGCCCACACTTCACCACCTCTATTTGTTCCAGGAATTAAAGCTCGCTTTCTTTTTTAGACCCACAATGCACTGCAGGAGCCATTTAAAAAAAAAAAGAAAAAAGGAGAGCAGACCAGCAATTAATTACACTTTTGCTTCAAAGAACCATTTTAAAACAGTCCGCTCGCAACGTGCATAAAACCATCCTTTCGATTTGTGCCTTGCCGGTATAATGATTGATTGGAGATGAAAAGTGCCACAGGCTGCCTTTATTTGCTCCTCTCTCCTCCCTATTCATTCAGGTGTGCACCCCACTCGACCCCCACCACCACCCCACCCCACACCGAGACCATTAGTTATGCAAGGCTGCTAAGCATTGAATCACTGTTATGCTCCCCGGGGAAATAAATTTGGCAGAAAATCAGTGTGAGAAGATTTAATTATCACGAGAAGACCTTTCCCCCCCTCCCTCTCTCCTCCCAAACTCAGCCCCTCCCCAAAAAAAACAAAAACTAAATACAAAATAACACCATTGGGGTGCCAGCTTTCTCTTTAGCTTCCGTCTCCTGTCAATTTGTTTCATTACAACCGGATAAACCAAGCAATTACGCCTTTATTGATCCCCCCGACCCCCACCCCTTTCTTTTCATTAATGCAAGTTTCTTTCTAACCCCTCCCATCCCATCTCATTATATTCCCTCATAGATGTCGACGGTGTATATGAGCCAGTGACTGCTGGCCATGTGAGCGAGAACCCAATCCCAGCCACTCACCCCATGTGACCTTTTGTACCTGTGTGCGACACACACATACATACACAGCAGCGCTCGAACAAACAAGTCGGCGTGTCAACTTCAGCTCTGCGCAATGATAACTAAAGCTTGAAGTTGATTGATTGCCGATCACGCGGTTTTGTGTGAACGACACAGGGGGGCCCTCAAGTCTGTGGAAATATTTTAAAATGAGACCAGCATCATGGTCACGCGGGGGATATTTAAGTCTATCCTCCAAAAATGTTTTTATTTTGTATTTAGGAATGACTTTGCGTGTACACACACACACATTGAAGTTATTTGTAATTGATTTCCTCAAGTCCTTGTCCCGCACTCATTCAGGTTTGGCGCGATTGACAGCCCCCTTTTAACCTTCTGTGATTGGTAATCGTTTCCCAGGTCACCCTTATCAATTAACCCGTTACCAGTAGCACAATGTATATTCAGCAAACTTTTGATGAGTGACAAGTAAGGCGAGGCACTGATAATTGTTGAATTAATCAGGCTGACGATTCGACCGTGAATCTTAAATTTTTTTTTTGTTTTTTAGCCAAGACATTTTGGACAGTTGTGTATTTACTACACATACTAATAATTGGGGCAAATAATTTCTCGGGATCAACAAACACAAGATTATCGCCGGCACCGATACTACAACACCGATACCGCTTAAACAGCATACCATATTCTTTTTGGCTATGAGTGGTGTTAGCAGTGTATTTAAAAGCTTTACTCAACTTCAAATTATTTGTCGAGCTGTGACCTGCTGAAGAAGGTTCTGACTTCTCTACAAGTGGAAAACTCCCCTCCTCCCCCTTCCCCCTCCCTTGTGCGTCAAAGCGGAACAAGCGTACGTCTGGACATGATCTCACACACGCGCACGGCAGCGGCGCTCGGTGCGGTCTAAGCGGGTGGCCAGACTGCAGCAGTTCGACACACCCGCAGAGCGTTGCAGGTCAAAATGGCGTCATCCTCCTGGGTGGCGCTGACCCAGCCTAGCCCTTCCAACTCCCTGCAGGGTACACATCAGCCGTCACATAGAAGTGATTGTGTATTTCTCGGTGACATAAGCACAGTGCCGATGTCCAGCGGAAAACATTTAAATATATTTAATAGTGTCTCATTATCGTTTAAAATATTAATTTCTTATATGCAAACGATTTATTTAAAAAAAAAGGACAAATATAACAGTAAGAAGGTTATTAGTCTACAAAGGAGGTCAAAAGAGGAGGGCTGAGGGCATTTTCCTAATTAATTGTTACTGAGAAACACACGTACTCGGCCGTGACCTTTCCTCATATATTTTGTAGCAGACCACGCACACACACACACACACACATTCACCCTGTCAAGCAGTCCAATGAAAGAGAGAATCAATTAGACCGGGAGCGAGTTGCTCGATGGCTACATGTCAAGAAGACTCACGTACGCATGTTTGCTAGTAAACGGAGCTCGTTTCCTGGATTCGGATTACATCATTTTCATTCTGAAGCGCTTTCCCCAATTAAGTCATTAGCTGCTTGGTGTTTCTCGGTTGATACACTTGTTCATAAAAAAAAAAAAAAAAGCTGACCAGGGATCAAAATACCGGCGACCTCTGCACTTCTTGCATGTACACACACACATAGGACGACAGCCGAGTTAATTGTCAGGCTCATCCCTTCAACTGCTTGTTATTTCTGCTAAAGGGCAAGACTTGGTATTCTCATTGCCCTAAAATGACACTGTGCCGAATAACGGAGCTGCGCTGTCACCCTAAGTGTTATAATCCGCCTCACGTTGACAAAGTGTATTCTAATGCAAAAGGTAAAATAAAAATCAAATGTGATCACGGATTTTCTGCTGATAGAAAAAGTGAGCTATAAGATCTCACCACCGGGTCTGTGAAAGCATCAACGATTAATGTGAGTCGTTGATGCTGGCCAGGCGCTGGAAATCGTCTCTGGCACTCACGCGCACCTGGTTTGTGTTATCCATCCCACGTTGCCACTTAGCACAATAGCGTTCGAGTCCGACGTGAAGAATTTGGCGATTATATTGTATGTGTGCCCTCTCACCTCTGTGACTGTAATGTAGTCAAAAAAGGCAGAAGTGGCGACTTGACAGAGAGTGACGGAAGCGTCGAGTCGAGCGCGATGTGGAAGGAGATAGCGCAAGCACAGCCGCGCGTGAACGCCGTGTCATCCTGTCATTAGAAGCTTGTTTGCCTCTTTAATTCATCATTCCGTCTTTTTTATTGACTGGAGAGTGGGAGATCACTATCACAAGGGTGTGTGTGTGTGTGTTTGTGTGTGTGACATCCAGTGATCAGCTGCATTTCATTTCCTGATGCCAAATAGATAGCATGTAAAATATTGCATCAATATATCGCATAAGCTTCTCAAGGTCAAATAATGCTCACGGCCACCGGGTAGCGCTAATCCAGAATTCTGGGGCACCAGCTAAATTTCGAGGAAGACCATCCAGGATTTTGTGGGACACCTTTTGACCGTTTGTGCATTGTCATCAACAATTGGGCTCAAGTGTAGAGTAGATGTTTACTAGCAAACATATTTAATCGGAAAATGTTCTCGTCCCATGCCAAATTAAAGAATTTTGATTTAAAAGAAACTTGATAGTGACAGTGAATTTTGACTTATTCATTCATTCATTAGCGCTTTCTTTATAATCTCCACCCTCCTTCTTTCCCATTTCTAACTTCTTTCTCTGACGTTGTTTCTGTTCCCGTCAATGCCTGAAGCTGCTGCTATCAGCTACGCAAATATTGACATGCAGCTTTGGCCCGCCGGCTATCAATTGAAATCAGCAAATCGATGGCCCTAATAGCTGCTCATTAGCCACTTGATGCATTTGCAGGGGCTTGAACATCAGGAGCTGTCAGCTTCTCCGTAATCAATACACTCTAAAAGTATTAGCCTAGCAAGGCCCGCACCGGACACCTTTGTAATGAATCAACTTGGGTCTGTGCGCTTCCGACTCGATGCTTCTTGAGGTTCTGAACAGACGGTTTGGTTTCTTTTTGGCAGCAGCGAGTAATTGGAGGAAGCTTTCGAGATACCGAACTGTTATGCTTCTTAAATGTGTTATAGACAGGATGTGATACGGTTAGCATTGTTGTTTCTAGTCATGTATTAAAATGTGAATTGGAGCAGCCTGTTGTTTAGGAGTTCAGAATGAGCCAGCAGACATTATTGCCACATCCTTGTGGAGTAAAGCACCTCTATTCCGCCTCCCGGCACATCACCGCGCTAAGCTTAACCCACAAACAGCAGCCGCTCGCCTACAGGTAAATCCCACGGGAGACCGGTCGAGAGAGCAAGAACGGCGGGCTCTTAAGCAAAATTGCCCAGGCGTCATATTTGCTAATGAAACGCGAGCTAGAAAACGACTACAGGAGATAGTAAACAATTAGTCGTCATGTATCGGTGCCTCGTGCATCTGGACTCCGAGATGGGGAGCATGTGGGCGTATTGGGGTCTTTCTTGGAGGTGGCAGCGGGTCAGTTGGCCGCTGGTGTAGCAAGAGAGAGAGAGAACGAGAAAAAAGGATAAGGAGGGGGTACGGCAGAGATAAATCATCAGAGAGCAGGTTATTGGAAATGCAGAGAGATAAAAGAGTAAAGAAGGCAGTAATTGCCTTAAAGATCAAGACTACAAAGCATTACTTTGGATTTTACAAGGCCAGCCAGCAACAAAAGAGCTGTAATTTATGAGCTCACTGTAAAAGAATAGCATAATTACATTAAAAATTAATGCTAATGAGGGCTAAAATGAGGAAGGTGCTTATTATGAAAGTTTGTATTCATCTTCCCTGGGCTGAGTGATGGCTAGTGGCTTGATTAATGGCTTAATTTCTATCAATTAGGAGAAAAAAAAAAATCTCCACTGAGAGGCTTCTAAATCGAGCGGTGAATTACATCTTTACAGCTGCACAGGGAGACACTTAATTGAAACCTGGGATTTTGCTGCGTGAGCATGTGTTTCTATGCGCGGCGTGTGGGTTAGCGACTCGTAAAAATAGACATTTAGGTTCCGAAATTTTCATCTCCGCCAAACCACCGGCAGTCATCAAATTAAAATATACTAATGAGAGCCCATGCAACATTCCTGCATATTAAAAAGAAACGAATGCTCAAATGTCAACTATTCATTTCACAATATATTCAAACGTTGTTGAACAGTACACAGTTAGCTTGCTAGCTGAACCGTGTTGCTAATTGCTCATTAAAAAAAAAAAAAAAAAACGCACGTTAACCAAAAATGTCCACCCTGTCAGACACCGGCCTGCAAAGTCAAGCGTTGAGCATCTGTCGTGTGCTGTTGAACAGCGCCCTCTTGTGGCGACACACTGCCATTTCTTTTTCAGGCTTTGAAGGTGACAGCTCCTGGATCAAGCTGCCATTGGCTTGTTTGATTTTCTCTGCTGCTCTTGTGCTCTTAATCAATGAGGTGGACAAACAGCTATTTAGAACGAACAATAGCGTATTGATCCCCTTGTCAACGTGGTTGTCTGTCCGACTAATCTCACTAATGACTCCCACTTTTACTTGTCGACTCACGGCCGAGCGTCTTCTCGCACTTGTTCACTTTTACTACCACTGGTTGAACTTTGAATCAATTACATTTGGAATGATTTGTTCCCGTCGTTTCATGCACCGGATCCCTTCGCAATGTCTCATGAACAATCCGACACACAAGATCTCGCTCCCTCTCGATTTCCTCTCATCGCTGTCACACACAAAGCAGCCCTAATGCGCTGACAATTAAATTCATTTGTCAGATAACGTGTCAATATTAAATATCAAGTTTGACCTCGACGAGCTGCCAAGTGCGCTCACCCCCGGCCGGCTCCACTATTGATTTTTCCGGTCCGCCTCCGAGCTCGCCGCGTCCATTATGTGTGATTTTCCTCGTGAAATTCATATCTTGGTTGCTGACATCTGTCAAACAGCATGTGAGAGTCATCTTATCCACCCATAATGTGTTAGGCAAAAATAAAGTTTGAGGTCCTAATGCAGGGGCGTCGAACTCGTTTTTGTCGCGGGTCAAATCGACTAGTTCTGAAATCGGAGACTAATAAAAACTCCAAATATTTTTAATAAGATAAGGTAGTGAAAAAATTGCCATTTGTACAACAAAGTCGATGCACATTTGTTCTTTGCGGGCCACATAAAATGATTTGGCGGGCCGTATCTGGCCCCCGGGGCTCGAGTTTGACACCAATGTCCAAAAGGATCAAATTTCCACGTTAATGGAAAGCTTGTCAGAAATCTTGTGTGGTGTTTGTGACAAACTTCAGAATATTCCCCCCCCCACACACAGTTAAAGTTTTCCAGCGTGTTTTGTAGTTATCAGAACGACCCCCCTCCTTGTGCTTGTGTGGGCGTACTAACAATTGCTTATTTCGACGACACCCCCCAGATAGTAACACACGTGAAAGATTGACAGGTGGGGAAATGGGCGAGTACAGCGGAGGATGGATAGACGCGGAAGGGAAGGATGAATATTGACCGATCGGTTTCAAGATTGACAGCCGCACAATAGCCCCGGTGTTCATAGTCGAAAATGGCAAACTTTCCTTTTTGGTAATTCCTCTTACGCTTGCAAAAGCTGCACTTGTGTGATTATGCGCAGTCCTGACGTGTTTATATGCAGCCGTCATTTACTGGAAGCCCTTTCCCGTCCGTCCCTGCGCGTGATTGGACAAACGGCATCAGCAATAGTCTGTGATCCACCAAAACGCTCTGAAATCTAATCCCATTTTGTCTCCCTAATGAAATTCCATTGCAGCAGTTTGTGTTCATATTTGTGATTATTTTACAATGCATTATTCCCAGTGTAATTTACTCTCATCTTGTTAGCATTTATTTGCCTTCTTACAAGAGGGGGGCTGCTACGTGCCCTTGGTGGGGCGCCCCCTTAAAGATTGAAATAACATCCCATACGTCACATTATGCGTCAGGGAGCATTTTGCAGACAGATCACATGCAATCAGGTGGAATCAACCAACGCTGCCGTTTGGCCTTTTTCTTCACGCACCTCCTCCCTTGCGTTTTTTTTTTTCTTTCCAGAGGGAGCTTCTCTGGAGGAGCAAGTGCGAAGGATAAAGGACATCGAGGCCATCGAGGACGACTCCTTTGTTCCGCAGGCTTTCAAATCATCCCGGGACGCCGTCAAGGTGCAGTGCGGCGCTTTTTTTTTTTTTTGCTCCCTCATTCAATTCGCTTGCAACAAATCAAACGTCCCCATTCAGACAAACTGGTGCGTCCTGCATCTGTCACCCAAAACACATAAGTCATTATTGAAATGTTCCAAAGATTTGATTTGCCTGAGTTCTTTTGAGAAGACAGGCGGGAACATGTGACAGTGACCTCGTGTCCGCTCAGAGGACGCCGGCCAAGGTCGAGACCCACAATAACGTTGACCTCCACCAGGGAGCTTGATGTCGCTGTCCAATGACAACCGAGCATAGATCATTAAAATTGGAAGTACACTTTGAATTGCCATCATGTACTGATTTGCACCTACATTGATATAATTTCTCAAAGTCATGTTTAATGGATAGTTTTCATCTGCTAAAAACGTTCATACGTGGGCAAAGTCTGTGGTCATCAAATTACAGACCAACTGATCACTAGTATTAATCAGCAAGTAACCATCAGTTTAAAATCTACAGTCAATGAAAAAAAAAGACATCGAAACAAATATTTAAAAAAGAATAATCCTCAGTCAAAAGTCAGTATTGTCTTTTTTGATTAAGCTTCCGTTTGGCCGATCTTGTCGCCTTTTGTATTGTCATTTATCTCGGAGCTTCATGCATGCTACAGACTTGCACTGCCATCTAGTGGACAAATGTATGTCGCTGTATGACAACAGGCAGTTTTTACTTATTGGAATTAGTCCAAGCTGTTTATTTATTGGTCATGTCATTGGAACCTATATTAATTATATCTTAATAACATACAATTGTGCCTCATCGGCAAGTTTGGGCACTTTTTGTCACCATGTAAGGCAGTTTTCTAGTTCTCTACATTTTCTGAACCATGTCATAATTTAATCAAATCCGAATGCATCTTCATTTGATGTACTTTTGCAAGGTGTCTTTGATTTACTTGTTCCTTCCTTCCATTTCTTTCTTCCTTGTCAGACTGAGCCCGTGGTGAAGCAGGAGTCGGAAAAGCCGGACCACGTGGACCTCAGTTTCCCCCTGTCCATCGTCTATAACGACACCGACACTTTGGCCCATCCCGCTGTGAGTGGTCGCCGTGACAACCCCTCACAACACACTCCTTTGCATGCGCGTGCATGTGTTATGCGTGTGCTGCATATCCTCCTTCCATCCCCTCCTCCTCTGCAAGGCAATGATGACAAACGAGAAGGAAAACTTTCAACTGCACTAATGCTCCCCAGGGCTTCCCACTCATCTATCTCCAGCAGGCAAACGAAGTTATGACCTGACATATGCAGATAACCCCCACACGCACATTCTATGCACACACGCGCATACGAGACCTGGCGACAGGCTGATGTATGGTATCAATATGCCCCAGGCGGGCCCCGGCCTCAGCTCCGATCCCAATTAGAACAGATGAGTCATTAGACCAGTCCGCATCGTGTCATCACAGACACACACACACACATTAGCCCTACGACACTAGCGCGGGGCCGACAGACAAGATCTCACCAGTGTCGAACGAAATAACAATCAAGGAAAGCAGTGTCAGATTCAAAGTGAAGGATTGCTCTCCAATCTGTATGACACACACACACACACACACACTCACTCACACACACGTACAACACACAGATCCTTAGGTTTCATGGTGTTACTTCTTAATGGAGACTCAAGACTCAATACGGCGCAGCCATCGGACTGGTTGGGTTGAGGAATAAAAATGATAGTGTCCTTCATCCCAAAGACTAAAATAATAATTGAAAACAAGAACATTATACTGTCTAGTGCACAGTGCATGAGGACATTTTTAAATGAGCTCTTTGTGAAATCTGTTTCACACAGTTGTTCATGGACAAGGAGAAGGCTGAGGAGTTGTGGCTCAACAGGCTTATTTCACTTCGCCAGGAGAGGCTCATGGGAAGTCCCGTGTCCTAACCTGAGAACGCCAGGAGAGCCGTCCCAAAAATTTATATTGTTGTGGCAGAGTTGTACAGTTTTTGTAGGACACATTTAATGGTAGCGAAACAATTTGAAACACTTTATCTTCTTGGTTTTCATTGTAGAATATGCTGCGTGTATTCTCCTTTGTAAACAACTTCAATAAAAAGTACTGATAGAAAACTTTGCTTATTCAATGTGTGACCTTGTTGACTAACTTTTACGGCTGAATTCTAATTATGAGTAACAATTTAAGACTGTGTAGAGAATAAGAGCCAGGTCTATTTATGGAGCGCTCCAGATGGTAAGTCTATACCCAGCGTGGGACACTGTCACCCCGCCATCGCCTCCAAATAGCCAGTGTAGTAATGAAGTCCTAAATACAAATACAAGCACTCTTAAACCATTGCACCCAAAGTTATTTGCTCCTCACACGCCACTGTGAATGGTCAATGTCATTTTGTAAGAAAGTGTAAGTTACTGTGTCATAGTTACTAAACGTTGACGTTTATGAAAGAGCGTGAGTTTGAGGACTTTTAATCAGAAGCTTCGAGAGCGCCATCGTCATGGCAACCCTCAAAGACAACAAACCTCGTGGACTGAAGTCGCGTCCATCAGCCAATCGGAGGACGGGAACGCGTCACGTGGTAAGATGCCCTCGATTCTAAATCACCTGACTCCTCCCCCGTGGGGGACATTACTATACTTATTGTCGAGCACTTCTGTCCACCTGTGACGCGCACAAGGACGGTTATGTTTATTTAAGCATTTTATTGTATTATTTCTCAATTTTCCTTTAGTTTACACATTTTTCATCGAGATGTTCACAAGCAAGTTCGGGGACCTTACCGATGACCCCTTCTTTTCGTAAGTATTTGGGAAAATTTTTTAGCTCGCTTTTTTTTTTTTTAATAGTGTCAAAAAGGGCTAAAGAATGGCTTTTATTTTTTTTGTCGTGCTACTATAATCAATAAGAAATTGCATTTATTTTTTAAATGTAAAAATTGTGGATTACAATGCACGAAAAAGTTCCTACAACGAATTCGTGCGTGCGTGTGTGTGACGCGCAAACATTAAGAGCTTTCAGTTCGGGGTGTTGGTGGGGGTACCCTCTTCTTTATTTCAAGGTCCAATTTATGATGTTATTTATTCTAAAATACTGCTTTGAAGATTCCCAGCCTAAAACAAACCCTCTTATTTCTCCAAAGTATTACACTATCACAGTTTAGACGTTGGAAATTTCAATCTCCAAGCTTCCACAGGACTTAATGGAAATAGAATCGAAGACTCCAGAATCAACACTTTTATAAACTGTATTGGAAATGTTTTAAGCAACATTCTTCATCAACATCTCCTTTGCAGAGACCCATTCCGAGCACACCAGGAAAATGCACGGCAGATAATGCGAAGTTTCTCTGAGCCATTTGGCGGCCACCACATGCAGAGCATCATGGATTGCAGAATGGGCAGCCATGAAGCGGAGGAGACCCCGGCACTAAGAGGCGAACATAGGGTGGGAACATGACCGTGTCATATACCAACAGTTCAACTAACTAATCCACGCCTACCTGCCTCATTAGTTGAGTTTGTTGAGCAAGCAAACTATAGAGGATTAAGTGGAGCAACACTCGTACACGGCGGGCATGAGGCCATGTTAGTGTCTGGTTTCAAAGAAGGTCAACACCCTTGACCTCTCCAACCGTTATATCTGTCACCCATAGCAGCACTATTAATAGGCCATTGTTTTACTGGCAAGTACAGTGTGACCTCTCAAAAGTGGCGGGCCAATAAAGACCAATCATCTTTTCATTTTCAATTGGCGATTATTTACCAATTAACTGATTGGCGTCTTGTACCATCTTTTCATTTCTAAATTGCTGTATTGTGACAAACTAAATTGAACAACACCGCTCAGTAAAAAAACATACCCGTTAACCTTCCCTCGAATCAGACCAAGCATGCGAAACCAGTTTAAGCCTTCCATGTCATTGAGGTCTGTATATTTATCCTTGATAATGACTTTCATCACAAGCTTGGCCTCAATAGGCAGCAACTTGATGCCTCTCAATTACTGCAGCTTGCTGCTATTAAGTCGAGCTAGCGTCCTGCACTAATGACCTCCGTGACTAAATCGCAGTTAACCAAACACTTGATTTGATCCTTTTTGGGGTGCATGTGTGGCAACTTGGCAAGACCGTTTGAATAAATGTGTTAAATGTCAATAATGATAGGGGACTGACATCTGTTTACACCTAATAACATGCATGTTTTTAAATATTGCCAGAGTACCCGGAAAAAAGCCAGAGGAGCACATTCAAACTCCCCACAGGAAGGAGGAAGCCAATTGATTCGAACTCCCAACTTCAGAAATGTAAGGCAGAGAAAGTGCCACCTCAAACGTAAACATTTAAAATCGGTGAAAATATACAATTGGCAATTCAGTAAGAGGAAATTATGAGGATAGTCACCTCAAAGTATCAAATTCCGCTGGTTTGACAAACAAATGACCAAGTTCTGTTCGTTTACCTTTCATGGCGCTAACGTAGCAAAGCATTGGCCCTCTTAACAGCAAGTTCTTATCTCGCTTCTACTCAAAGGCAAGTCAGATCTAAATATAATCAGGTCCAAATGGAAGTGGCATTTATTTGTCCATAGAGGCCAACGTCGAGTAAAATTGGCCAGCCCGACAGTGACCAGGAGTGTTTTATTTACATCAGCTTGACCTTTTGGGAAAGAGCTGAGCGAGCGGAGCAGCCTTGGACTCAGCCACCCCTGCGTAGCTTTCCCAGAATGAATCTCAGTTTCAGTGTCAAAGCCCCCGCTAATCTCTGTCAATGCGACCCAATTACACATGGAACACAAGTCATTCAACACCCCCCGATGCTGATTGTATCCCCTCCGCGCATAGCGATAGAGGCCGAGATGCTAACACGGGCAGATGTTGTTCTTAAAGATATCCTCGCCACTCAAGGCTTCGTAATTGGATATATTTATACGTTTAGCGCACCGAGAGCAGGTGGCGTCCGAGCATAAGCGTCCAGCCGCTGTGACTATTCTTTCTATCTTGTGTGCTGGCGCAGGACACGGCCACAAACCCTTTCAACATGTTCGACAGCATGATGACCAACGTGAGGAGCAGAATGGACGGGATGTTTCGAAACTTTGTGAGTTAAAACACCAAGAACCGTTTTCTCTTTGCACATTTGCAAGCCAATATTTTTTTTTTTTTTATGCTTGCGTGTCAGGAGAACATGTCCACAGACCCCAACGCTCACTCGTTCAGCTCCTCATCAGTCATGACGTATTCCAAGGTTGGTAACGAACCCCCGAAGGTCTTCCATGCTTCGTCGTCGACACGCCAGGCCCCGGGAGGTGTAAGTGGATCTACTGAGGGAGGATGGGGAAACCCAACTGTTTTCAGTTTCTCATTATCAATATGCTTGTGCAGGTGAAGGAGACTGTGAAAGCCGTGAGAGACTCTGAAAGCGGCCTGGAGAAGATGGCCATCGGCCACCACATAAAAGACAGAGGGCACGTGGTTGAGAAGAAAAGGAACAAGAAAACAGGAGATAAGGAGTTCCTACAGGACTTCCAGAATTTAGATGAATGTGGGTTGATGACTTTTATCACATTCCATTCATTTGCTTAGTCCTGACCTTCTTGTCCTGACTCTTCTCTCTTAGCTGAAGCGAAGTCCTTTGACGAGGAATGGCAGAAGGAGTATTACAACTTCAGGCCGTGGGTCTACATGGCTAAGCTAGAGCCGTCCCGACGTCGCAGAGGTCAGCAGGCAAGTCTAGTTGGTCCGGAGCCAAGCCGCAGGTTAGTAATGACTAGCACACATTAGCCGTAATGCAACAATTTGTAAGACCAAATATTATGTTTTTTTTTTTTTTTCAAGAGTCGTTCCAACAAAAAGTTTTAGCTGCCAGTGCTAAATCGTTGCAGTACTAGTACTTAAAACATATTTAAAAGTTTTAGTAAAAAGTATTTTTTAAAAAAAAGAAAAGTACACAACCAAACACCATTTTGTTCTCTTTTCTGGAAATCTGCTAGCTTAATGCTAGCCCTCTACAGACGGGCATCTAAAACTGGCATTAATGTAATTGAAACCTTCAAACCACTTACTTGCAGGCATATATTAAATTTCCTTGGCAAGAAATAACTTATCATTACAACAGCCTTATGCTTTGTTGTCTTCCCCAGTGAACAACCCAAGTCCAAAAGTAAAAGTATCCTGAAAGCATCCAACTCGCCAAAGCAGTAAAATCATCAACATCTCCGCAAGTGCTCTCACGAAACACACACACACACACACACATCCACAAATGATGGCATTATCCCCATGACTTAATTGGATAGAGCCGACCCATAAATTGAAACATTTTGATATGCTTGGAAACGTGACTGTTAAGCTGCTGCTTCTGCTCCCATCTCCTTATTTTCAATTGTCACATTTCCAACTTTGATCGCAGTGGCACAAAGGTTGAGGAAGTCAGGAAATGACGCGTTGCCGATGACAGAATAACGGTGAATTTAGCGAGCTGGATTCTGAACGAGTGGACCAATCGGTGGTCTCCAAAGCGATAGGTGAGAGATGTATAGTAAGTGGCAGCTCTGCGACGCCTGAACTTATAATAGGGGCAGTTTTATCAGACAAGACAGTGTTTTTGTTTTTAAGAAGAGCAAAGAATAGTTTGTGTTTTTTTAGCAAATGTTTTTCACTCTTAGCTCACGAGACATTAGCTGTTGACTGATTAGTTGATGGGATGAATGCGAAGGGCCGTAAAAACTTGAGTTGACTTACTTAGGAGCCACAAATGCACTTAAAATAGGTTGAACGTATCTTGTCGAGTAGCTGAAATGTTTTGTGACCGCTTTGTACAAAGAGTAATTTCTTTCCCTTTTTTGTACTGTTTCATTTTTCATCCGAGCTCTGTAACGCCATTTGCAACTCTTGTATATTTTAAATATACAATTAAGTGTCAAAAAATAAAAATGTCTATATCAAAATGTGTCTACAGCTATTTTGGACTTCCAAGTATTTGATTCGAAACGTTACAATGCTTATTGAAGCCCGACAAGCAAAAATCTTATAAATGTGTAGGTTTATTGATCACTGCAGATTTACACCATGATTTCAACACACTCGTAAATGTTTTAGTAGTCAAATACTGTACAACGGTAGATAAGTGCACATCTGGCACCCCCTGCTGGCCATAATGGAACACAACGTAAGAATACTTGTTTGATAAAGCGTAACTGCCATCATCTTAAAATTAAATTTCAGGATGTGAGGTTTTGTTTACAATCTTGTAGAACCACGTTTGATTCAAAGCATTACTCCTCTGTCGGAGGTGGTACAAAAAAACAGCAAGAAATCCAAAAATAAATGACATTTGGGAAATGAAGTCCAAGCGAGATAGATCTACATAATTCCTGGAGGCTGACCCATTCCTGCGATCTTTTTGGAACACTCCAGCAGAGCGTTGTGGATGTCCTTGGCACACGAGATCTGGGACTTGATCATGCCAAGGTACTGGGCGTAAGACATGGACTCCGTCTGCACCGTGTCAGGTTTGGTGGCGGTGGGAACCAAGTTGGGCGAATGTTTGGCGCTGTCGATGCTCTGCGAGAGGCATTCGTACGCCAGCCTCTGCGTAGGGCAAGATGCAGCTTAGAAGACGGTAGGTAGCACGTCTATGTGAAAGTCTTGAAGTCTCACCAAACACAGCTCCAGCTGATCACAAAGCGCGTAGAACTCCTCCAAGCTTTTGTCAAAGCGCTGAACAGCAGTGTCGTTGCTTGTACTACAGCACAAGAAACAACATAATGGGAAGAATTTAATAGCATCCGATTATGCCATCATCCGAAATGTACTTTATCTTTGAATGTATAATTATGTATGGTTTTATAAACTAAAATAAAAAGTGGTGGGCGGGGGTTCGTACACTCCGTTATCGATGATTGTGTTGTGGGTCAAGTTGAGCGACGCGATCTTCATTAGGTTCTGTGAGATGAACACAAAGCATCACTCAACTTCATGACGCGCCGCTTGACGGGTCATCCTCCAATAAGCTTCTCAATTTTATTACCTGAAGACTTTCTTTCAACTGCGGGATGAGCATTTTAAATCGATGCACCGGGTCGAAGTCTTGCTGTTGACTCAACTGCTGTTGCTGCTGGAGAGAAGCTGCTTGTTGTTGGGACGCCATCTTGGCATGGCTCGCCACACTGACACCGGAAACACAATAAACATTTCCGGTTGACCCAGATATATATTGTTTATATTGATAATTGTAACATTTTTAATGAGAGCAGCCAAAACAAAAAAAGATTTATAAACATATATGAATAAATCCAGACCACTTAAAATAACTTAGTGTTTGGATCCCCTCTTTGATACAATTATCTAGTTTGACACAGTTTGAATTTTTTTTAATGACGTGATTGTATTTCCTCAGAGACAGCTTTATTTGCATTCTAAACACAGTGTGCCCGTTGCTTATTCGTCAACGTGCTTTAGAACGTCATCGATTTGAATTTATAACAAAACAATCGTCCGAGGAGGCGACTCGGCTCCCTTTTATAAGTGGGCCGGAAACCCCGTAGTCGGCCACAGTAGCGCCATTCGTTTTGTCGCTGTACTATCCAAAATGGCAGGAGCCGATGGAGACGATTCTCTCTACCCTATCGCCGTTCTCATTGATGAACTGCGGAATGAAGATGTTCAGGTGGGTAACAAAAGCTTCTTTTTACCTTGAAGTTAATAATCCGCCGGAACCTTGAGGCCGCTTGTGTGACATTTACATCGCCGGTTGCTATCTGGCTAGCATTGCTAACTAGCGAAGATGGTTAGCGGGGCCTATTCGGCTTTGTCAACTGGGGCGCACCCTTGACTCGTTTGTCATAGCAAATGTGCTTAATGCTGACAATATGCGCCAATAATATGCGTACTATTCACTACTGGTTGTTCTTCGGCTGTTACTTGAAGGAATCTGAGGCATTAGTCTCCAGTCATCGGGCTAGTCGCTGACGTCTTGCCGTATCG
The DNA here is from genome assembly GCF_033458585.1 of Syngnathus typhle. Taxonomy (NCBI): domain Eukaryota; kingdom Metazoa; phylum Chordata; class Actinopteri; order Syngnathiformes; family Syngnathidae; genus Syngnathus; species Syngnathus typhle. The sequence continues at coordinate 7,070,240 of NC_083743.1, forward strand.
ATGGTTTTGACAGGATCCTTTCGTTTTCAGCGCGATCCTTTTTCCATCATATTCTAAACTAATACACAATATGTTGAAATGTTTTGGTTTTCGTCTCTGCTTGGTGTTAGTCAGCGCCAGCGGGTTTATAACACGATAGCAACAGGACTTAATTTTTAAATCCAATCAGTCAACCCATGATATGCGCGGATTTTTTTTTAGATCAGATCTGCCGCGAAGTGTAAACACCCCCTTTAAAATGTCCTTTACTGATTTTACTAAAGGTTATACCCAATATTGTCTTTGCTGTGCTTTTTATCAATAGAATCGCAAACGCCATTTTTAAGCGTAGATGTTCTGAGTTTACAATGATATTGACCCACATTTGGGTCCTGCCCTTTTCAGGTAATAGCTCTCGTAAAAAAAAAAATCTGGTTAATGAGGGCTGACAAACGCATCAACATACTTCCCTGTCACTAATTCTCTTTCTATTACTCAACAGTTGCGACTGAACAGCATCAAGAAGCTGTCCACTATTGCACTGGCTCTGGGTGTGGAGCGGACCCGTACTGAACTGCTTCCTTTCCTCACAGGTAAGCAATTTAACTCAATGGTGCCAATTAAACCCCATTATGACTTAGTGGTAATGTTTTAACAGTGGTGTCACACGCTGTCAAGAATATTTACAAGTGTGTATACTGACTTTGGTTGAACCGCTGACCTCTTTCTGTGGCAGACACCATCTACGATGAAGATGAGGTGCTTTTGGCTCTGGCTGAGCAGCTTGGTAATTTTACCATGTTGGTGGGAGGTCCCGAATACGTCCACTGTCTCCTGGTACGTCTCATGCCGTCATATAATCGATGGACTTCTGCCAATATGTGGTTTACCACTGCCCTCCTTTCCCCCCGACTGGCAGCCTCCTCTGGAAAGCCTGGCCACAGTGGAGGAGACTGTGGTCCGTGACAAAGCAGTGGAGTCCCTGCGCAAGATCTCCCAGGAGCATTCTCCGGTAGACCTGGAGGTCCATTTTGAGCCCCTGGTCAAACGTCTGTCCTGCGGTGACTGGTTCACCTCTCGTACCTCTGCCTGCGGGCTCTTCAGTGTCTGTTATCCGCGCGTCTCCAGCACGGTGAAGGCGGAGATTCGCCAGTAAGTTGAGAAGTTCTTCCACAAGCTGCTAATATTTATATTCCAAGGTGATGCATAAGAAAATGTGTGCGCGGTTACTTTTAGGCATTTCCGCACCTTGTGTTCGGATGACACTCCCATGGTCCGTCGCGCCGCTGCTTCAAAATTGGGCGAGTTTGCCCGAGTGTTGGAGTTGGATTATGTTCGTAGTGACATCATCTCCCTCTTCACGGCTCTGGCCTCCGACGAGCAGGTTGGTTACAAAACAACGGATCAAGAGTAATTACAAACTTCACATTGCTGATGCATCTCACTCGACGTTTAGTTTTTCAAAGTGTTGCCAAGTAATCACTTGATGCTTGCGGCGGCCAAACTCATGGCTTCACTTTGCCTCCCTCAGGACTCTGTGCGGCTTCTGGCGGTGGAGGCTTGCGTCAGCATTGCCACGTTGCTGCCTCAGGAGGACCTGGAGACCCTGGTGATGCCCACCCTGCGACAGGCCGCCGAGGACAAGTCCTGGAGGGTCCGCTATATGGTGGCCGACAAGTTCTCCGAGGTGAGCTTGACCTGGGATTGCACATCAACGGATTCATTATCTGCGAAGCTGCAGGGGAGATGGATGTGCTCCATTGTCGAATTCAGCTGTGCTGTTCAGACTCCTCTTGCTGTGAATTTAAATGAGGTGGACCTTGTTGAATTGCAGAATAAGCCCTTTTTTTCCTGCTGACATTGATTGCCACTGTGCCTAAGTGCCTGTTATGAGATTACGCTTCGTCGATGCCGTTATGATAGATTCTGAGCAGGATCTCCAATCGTTAAAGAAGGAGTATCGTAATACTTAAATAATAAAATAAAAGTAATCGAATTTTTTTGGGCAGAATCAGCAGTCGCCCCAGAAAATCCATATTGCTCAGGCCTGAGTAGTCAAGACTTGAAAAGTAACAGTTTAAGGTCATTGTGATGTTTGAGATGTATACTTCAAGGCTAAACAGTTATTTGGATAGTGGAAAAAAATATGTTAAATTTTTTTAGCTTCAAAAAGCAGTGGGTCCCGAAATCACAAAGAACGACCTGGTCCCAGCGTTCCAGAACCTTCTCAAGGACTGCGAAGCTGAGGTCCGTGCCGCGGCTGCTAACAAAGTCAAAGGTCAGTCCATGAATGCACGCTATGTCTAAAATAACAAGCCTTATTTAACGTCAACAATTTACTAAGTGATCTTCCTCTGCTTAGAATTCTGTGAGAACCTCCCAGAGGATAATCGTGAGCAGATCATCATGACTCACATCCTGCCCTGCGTCAAGGTATATAAATGAAAAAAGTAATTTGCAGGTGAACCTCAGACCCCGTTGATAGCGATAGCTGGTGCTGGATGGGCCATCTTTTTGCACCGCTTTCAAACAGCAGGGGGCACTATTTACCACACGAAAATTAGTGTGTGAAGCTATATTCATCTCGTTCCCATTTTGCATAATTAAAATTTAAATACTGATGTGATTTATTTTTTGGGTGTCACCTTCTACCAACTAATGTTGCAACTGTTTTGTGGCGTGTGCGCAGGAGCTGGTTTCAGACACCAACCAACATGTCAAGTCAGCACTAGCCTTGGTCATTATGGGCCTTTCTGCCATCCTGGGCAAGGATAACACAATAGAGCATTTACTGCCTCTCTTCCTGGCTCAGCTCAAGGATGAGGTAAAAGAAATGCACTTTTCTTTCTTTTTCTACTTCTCACGCAGCCTACAGCCACTTTGTGACCATCACATGATTTTCACACGGGGTTACTTGGCCTTGATGCTTCAAAAAAAAAAAAAGTGGAGTGTATGTAGGGCGCTTGTGTAGCTTTGTCCTGATATTTTCGACTGGTTATCCTTCTAAATGTTTTGGAAGATTTGAAACTGTCATCTGTGCCTCTGCGTTCCCCAGTCCTATTTAAAGTTGGCCCACTTTCTTGTCGCTGCCAAAAAAGACCACGACTGTCCAATTAGATTACTGTCCAAACATCGACAGTTTTAGCATGCAGAACTTCAATATTTGAAGGTGATGCTCACTACCCCCCCCCCCCCTTTTTTTTTTTTTTTGGAGGAGGCGGAGATGCTGATAACTTTGCCTCCAAGTTTGTGTTGTGTCACAGGAACAGAAGTCATAATCAAAAGGAAATTTATTTGAGTAGAAAACCCATTTATTCACAAAAAATACTCATTTTTGCCGTTTGTGTTCACAGTGCCCCGAGGTGCGTCTCAACATAATCTCCAACCTGGACTGTGTCAACGAGGTGATCGGCATCCGTCAGCTGTCCCAGTCACTCCTGCCGGCCATTGTGGAGCTGGCCGAGGACGCCAAGTGGAGGGTCCGCCTGGCCATCATTGAGTACATGCCCCTGTTGGCCGGTCAGCTGGTCAGTCATCAAATCGCCAACAAAATATTCTGCTGTTGACTTAGATTTTTATCCGCGTTGGATTTGAATGGCGTCTGTCTGCTTAGGGTGTGGAGTTCTTTGACGAGAAGCTCAACACTCTTTGTATGGCCTGGCTCATTGACCACGGTAAGACACTTGCTGCTCTTCTTGCTATGTTGCGTTGGATCATACATGTTTGCCGACGCCCAAGTCACTCATGAGGGCAGCTGCACTTTTTCCAAGCCTTACCCTTCACTCCCGGCCGGGCACGGAGGCGACAGTAGCACACGATGGAGAGCGGCAGCAATTGCTATAGCGAGAATAGTGAACCATACGTTGTCCATCAAGGCGTTGCATTTGTCACTCCAGTGAAGTTTATTTAAACGCGCAGTCACCGGAAAGGCTGTACATGTCCTACACATGAGGACATTGTCTTTTGTGTTGAGGGCTTTCTCTCTCGCCACTTTCCCCCAATTAGAGATGTGTGATTGAGGACAAAGGGCCAGCTGCATTACATCATTGGAATGTCGTGTGTGTGTGTGTCTGGGGGGTTAGGGTAAGGGCCAGGCTACCGTTACATAAGAAAGGACATGCTCTCTCCAGAATGCGTTCCTCACTGACTTCATGTGATCATTTTGACACCTTTGCCATTTGGGATGCAGGTCTGACAACTTTAATAACACTGCTTTCAATTCGTCCACCTCTACTGCAATGCAGTCGGAAGAGTGAGTTGGGGGGAAAAAAATGACAATAGCGCACCCTGGTCTTCACGTTTTGCTTTCTTTTCCTCGACTCTTGGCTCTGCCCTTGTTTTGTTTTCATTCAACGGACGGCCATTTATAGTGCAAAGCATGCGGTTAGCGAGGTGCTAAGTCTTGAGCAGCCAGTGTCGCCGACTACAAGTGTGAGAATAAAAGGACCATTTAGAGTTGGCGCACCGCACATTTAGTCAAAAAGTAGCTCAGATAACCTGAGATAGACTCCTATGTCCATGCGTCACTGCTTATTGATCGAGGTGAGGGTAACATCCGTTTGCTGTTGTGGCCATGCAGTGTACGCCATCCGCGAGGCCGCCACCTGTAACCTGATGAAGCTGGTGGAGAGGTTCGGAGCCGAGTGGGCGCAGAACACCATCGTGCCAAAGGTTCTGGGCATGGCCAACGACCCCAATTACCTCCACAGGATGACGACCCTCTTCTGCATCAACGTGGGTCTCGCGCCGGCGCGCCCTCAGCAGTCTCCGAGTTGCACCGTGACATTTTCCGTATCGCTCTCAGGCTTTGTCGGAGGCGTGCGGTCAGGAGATCACCACCAAGCAGATGCTGCCCGTGGTGCTCAAGATGTCCAACGACCAGGTGGCCAACGTGCGCTTCAACGTAGCCAAATCCCTGCAGAAGATCGGACCCATCCTGGACGGCAGGTAAATTGCGCTCGCTGTCGCAGAAACGTCCACGGGCATCGCTCTCTTGACCGGCCGCCAATTTGTGTCATCAGCACACTGCGGGATGAAGTCAAGCCGGTGCTGGAGAAGCTGGCCTCTGATACAGACATGGATGTCAAGTACTTTGCACAGGAGGCCATCAGTGGTGAGCCTACAGAACATCCATTGTCAATTTTATTCCTGATGACTATGATAAGCAAACTAATGGTCGTATTGTTTCCTCTCTCCCTCCAGTCTTGCCCTGGCATAAGTGAAGCAACGCAACCGTTTTACAAGATATTTATTGATGTTCAAGATCAATGGCTAACTGTATAGACCAATCCGATAATTTTGATTTTCCTCCTTGGGCCCCCCAACTTCCCTCGCTGTAAACAGACGCTTCACCGTCAAGTGTCAATCAAGTGGTGCATGCTGACTAATAGTGTTACTCGCTAGTTAACCGTCTCCGAGCCCCAGCGACCCCTCTCACATTCCTCCTTTTTACACTTTTTTTTTTTTTTAAATTCACATTGTTTTAACAAACTCAAAATGTGATATTCGACGACAAGTTCATGTTCTTATCTTAAAACGCTAAGTTGCCTCACTCGTTGCTCCCTAAATCCTTGCGCAAGAATGGCAAAAGTTGTTAAAATCCAAAAGCTCTTTGCCAAAAAAGATAGCATGCAATGTTTTATCCTACTAATTGCCGACCCATTATAAAAGACCCAGAATGCATCTTGACTCCCAATTTGTCAGTGGTCATTCTACACAAAACCATGTTCCGAAATGGAACCTCACTCCAAGGCTTAATATGTTCATGAAAGGGGAGCACGGTAGGCTTCAAGGAATATTCTGGACTTAAAATGCCTCTTTAGTGTTTTCAAGTGAGGCTTCAAAAGACTTTTTTTTTTTTTTGAGGGGGGTGTCAGGACCTTTTTGTGCACCATTTGATGACCAGTGTGCTTTTATTGTTCTTTTCAGTGCTTCACACACTTGATGCTGTTCTACTGTACCTTCATCTGAATAAAGTAACAAAGAACACTCGTCACACCTGTTTTGACTCCAAACACGCGTGTCAAACCTGGCACAGCTCACTCTTGAAAATCAATGTGGCCCTTGAGCCCAAACATTTGGCCACCTCTGCAATACCAGACAGACAATCTAATTACACATTCTACCCGCTCTGACCTCAAGTATGGAGATGAAAGCTTTGAAACAAAGCAGCCAGTACACCTGACACCTGCTTTCAGTTTGTTTGGCCTCTTATCTTCACTTCTGTGTCTCTGGTTTGTGTGCTGACTTCTGCTAGGCTTCTAGATGTTGAGTTCCTCTCTACTTCTGCAGCTAGCTTCCTTCCTCTTTTGCTGCTGCATTGTGATGCACTTGTCTGGTGCGCATCAGCATATTCTGCCAGTGTGAAAGCCCCTTGGGGAGCGGCCCGGAGGCACGAGGATGTACTTCTGAAGACGGGAGGAGGTGTGAATGTGGATGGCACCTCCGAGGCTTGATAGTCTTTCCTCTTCGCATGTGAAAGCCTTTTCTGAAATCTGAGCCCTAATGTTCATTAAAAGGAGATTACGTGGAAAGGAAACAGTGAATCCACTCGAGGCCACCCGTCCGCTCGCTTTCATTGGGATGCTGTTATTTTCAGCAGGCGAGGCAGCAGACAGCCGTGAGAGGTCCTGACGTCAATGAAGCTGCCTCCCAGGACTGTGACTCTTCTTTCCAGTGGAAGTAGTTGAGCAAAACCCACGCGCACACACATGTACACACAAGCTAAACATAAAGACAGTTGCGCTCTAGTCTACGGGCAAATAATCATCAGTCAAAATGATGGCTCACATTTTGCTTTCAGTGTAATCAAATAGACTGTATAGTACTAAGTTGAATTTGTAACTTAAAACCACTCTCAAATTGCCTTTCTCCGATCAAATAAATGGCAATGTTATTAATCTGTTAATTGGTTGATTGATTTTTTTTTTTTTTAAACCATTCATTACATGTCCCCCCCCCCCCCCCTAATCCTGGCACTGGAATGGTGTCGAGTGACTTGTGACTGACTATCCATCTGAGTGTTGGCTCGTGAGTGAACGATTCGTTCAAAGGAACAAATACTTTCAGTGAACGAGAACGAACGAATCACTTCCTAAAGTGATTCAGATTTTTCAGTTCATATGACTTCAACCAGTAGGTGTCAGTAATGCCCATTGAAGCTGGTGCCACCTCACCGTAAAACAAAACGAAGAAGAAAATGACGTAACTTCCCGTTCGCGAACGAGTCGTAAATTGCATTTCCCGTTCACTAACTGAACGGCACTGTGAGTGAACAAGTCAGTGAATGAGTGATTTGCATTTCCAGTTCATCGCGAAAACGGAGCAGTGAGGGAACGAGTCAACTGCCTTCCCGTTTGAAATGTACTTTTATTATTATTATTATTATTTCAATAAACTTTATCTTAAAACTTGTCTGGTGTTATTTTTATTTTTTGAGGGATGAAAACAAAAATCTGACATCTTTGGTTAACTGCTTTATATGACAATATGTATATGTGTTTGTGTCCCCCAAAATAAAGAGCAAGTAGTCAAATACACATTCTTGACACGTACAAAAAATGCATAAAGTAATTAGGTACACCTGAACATGGTGGTGTACCTAATGGAGTGTCCGTGTGACGTCACAGATCAACCAGCCAATCAGGAGGTGGGGGTGAGGGCAGGTGTGGCACCATTCACTTTCAGTTCAGCTTTGGCCATGATTTTTCCCTAATAAACTGGCCTGTTATTAGGTACACCTAAAAATGGTGGTGTACCTAATGGAGTGTCCAAGTGACGTCACAGATCAAACACCCAATCAGAAAGTGGGGGTGAGGGCGGGTGTGGCACTTTTCACTTTCAGTTAAGCTTTGACCATGATTTTTCCCTAATGAAGTGGCCTGTGATTAGGTACACTTGAAAATGGCGGTGTACCTAATGGAGTGTCCGTGTGACGTCACAGATCACACAGCCAATCAGAAAGTGGGGGTGAGGGCGGGTGTGGCACTTTTCACTTTCAGTTAAGCTTTGACCATGATTTTTCCCTAATGAAGTGGCCTGTGATTAGGTACACTTGAAAATGGCGGTGTACCTAATGGAGTGTCCAAGTGACGTCACAAATCAAACAGCCAATCAGAAAGTGGGGGTGAGGGCGGGTGTGGCACTTTTCACTTAAACCAGGGGTGTTGACCTCCAGTCCTCGAGGGGCCGCGTTCCAACATGTTTTCCAAGTGACCCTCGTTAAGCGCACCTGCGTGAAAACTTTTAGCTCCTGCGGAACGTGAAAGAGGCTAAAACTTTTCACGCAGGTGCGCTTAACGAGGATCACTTGGAAAACATGTTGGAACGCGGCCCCCAGGACCAGAACTTGACACCTATGACCTTTGACCATGATGTTTCCCTAATAAAGTGGCCTGTTATTAGGTTCACTTGAAAATGGCGGTGTTCCTAATGGAGTGTCCGTGTGATTCCCTCGTTAAGTGCACCTGCGTGAAAAGTTTTAGCTCTTGCAGAACGTGAAAGGAGCTAAAAGTTTTCACGCAGGTGCGCTTAACGAGGGTCACTTGGAAAACATGTTGGAACGCGGCCCCTCCAGGACTGGAGGTCGACACCCCTGGTTTAAGTGAAAAGTGCCACACCCGCCCTCACCCCCACTTTCTGATTGGCTGTTTGATCTGTGACGTCACACGGACACTCCATTAGGTACACCGCCATTTTCAAGTGTACCTAATCACAGGCCACTTCATTAGGGAAAAATCATGGTCAAAGCTTAACTGAAAGTGAAAAGTGCCACACCCGCCCTCACCCCCACTTTCTGATTGGCTGTTTGATCTGTGACGTCACTCGGACACTCCATTAGGTACACCACCATTTTTATGACCTTTGACCATGATATTTCCCTAATAAAGTGGCCTGTTACTATTTACACTTGAAAATGGCGGTGTACCTAATGGAGTGTCCGTGTGACGTCACAGATCAACCAGCCGATTTGTTGAACGAATATTATGAACGACTCTTTTGAGAGAACTGATTCTAAAGATTCAGTTCTCTTAAAAGAATTGTAATGCACATCACTACTAGTCAGTATGTTTGTTTGCGCTTGAGGCGTGCGCGTGCGCGCGTGTGTCTGCGCGCATTCCTGCATGCAGCGTGAAGATTTCATGCAAACTCTCAACAGCGAGGCCTGTCTTTGTTCCATTGATTATCCTCATGATTCATGTTATTTACGTCACATCCAGTAAAAGTTTAAAGGGAAAGTGCACTGAGTCATTTCAACATGCATGTTAACCTTGAGAAGGTAGAACTTTATTAATGTTTTTTTTTTTTAATGAACTGCCCAGCTCTAATCATGATTCCTTTTCTTTTTTTCACTCATCTTGCTGACGCAGTTAGATGTTGTCATGCCCCCTCCCCTGTTGTCGTGGCAACGGATGATGTCATCACAGCATACTTTGACCTGATGTGTGTGTGCGTTTTTTACTGAGTGGGAAAAATACACATGATGTTGAGTTGTGCCTTTTCTTCTTATCGGCTTTGCACTGCAAGCAAGACTTAAAATAGAAATATCCACATAACATTCCAGGAGCCCATTATTATACATAGTATTTTTTTTTTTTAAAGAAGCCACTTTTGATCCTTACCATATAATCCAGGGAGGCATTGATACCACAGACTGCATACAAGTCAATCAAGTGCACCCCTAGACTTTATGCATACACAAAGTGTTTATCCCTTAAAAAGCCTCATTGTCATTTTTTTTCCCTAATAAACGGTCTTTTTTTTTTCTAGAAAAAAAATACTTGCTATACATGGTCATTTTTTAAAAATTTGAAAGTATGACAGTAAAAAGCATCACAAATCCCTGCATTATTATTGGATTTACAGTCATGTCCACTGAGGTCACGCATGTGTCCTTCACACTCGACGTGATCATATTCCCTGGAAAGCCATAACGCCTTGCTTTTCCATGAAGAGGCCAGATCAGTCCCCCAACTCATCTGCGTCTAGTCTCAGGGATTAGGTGTTCTCTACCACATGAGTTCTCTGGTACATTGTCACCTTCCCTGCACATCGGGTGGGGAAACACCTATGTTCATATCATACATTGCTCAAGAAATCCTTTATAAATTGATTTTAAAACTAATTTGAGCATTCTTCTAATTATTGGGTTTATTTTGGGTTTAAATAATTAATTCTGGACACAAGTTTTATCCCAATTACAAGGGTGTGCACACTTTTACAACAGAATTCCAGACAGTAACATTGCTTGTGAAAAATATTTTTGAAATGATCGATCTTGCATTTGCACAGGGGTGTGTATACTTTTATATCCACAGTACATACTAAAAAAGAAAAGCAATAACTGATATGAGTAATGAGATTGTGTCGGGTTGAGTGGTTCACTCCGTCATTGCTGCAAACATTGAACAAATATGAAAAATCTGTACTGATGGTCAGAGTAATTAGGGTGAGGTCATTTCTGCTAAGTCATGCAGCTCTCCTTTGTTTCGCTTCCTAGAGTTTTGGGAAAAAAAGTTGCGTGCATGTTAAGCCGGCTTCAGAGTACAATTTCTTTTTCTGAGTGGGGTTGGAGACAAAAGAAGACAAGGAAGCATTTAGCTGTTCAATAATCCTTTTTTAATCTCAACAGCAAGTTAGCTTATGTGTGGTCGACAACAATGAGGGGAGAAATAGAAAAGTCTATTTCATGTTGTTGTGTTCCATCGGCAGGGAGTCGAGTGGGCAGGGGGGCGTGTGTGTGTGTGTGTGTGTGTGTGAAATGAATGTATTGTATCCAATACTACTCTCCTGATTATTTCAGTCTTCACCTACACACAAATATATTGCTAGAATACTTTTGACACGTGTGGCCACTGAGCCAACATTTATTTAAAAAACAAAAAAAAAACAAAAAAAAAAACATTGTTTAAAATCACAAAGATGGCGGCTCATACTGGCAAAATCTTTGAGGGACTTTGGTTTTTGTACCTTTGTAAAAACGGGATTGTACTCATTTGAGTGGGGGGGGGGGGGTCATGACAAAAAACAAAAGCTAATCATGAATAAATTGATAAATTGAAATGTGGAAAGTAAAAGGCACACAGAATACAAACACTACTAGCTCGCTGTATTTAACGCTAATTTGTACACTTTTTCAAACAAATATGAGTTGATGTCCTACAGCGGTAGTAATACATTTCTGTCCAGTAAACCTGAGCTACCTGAAAATATGGATACAATATTTGAGTTCTTTGCACACCTTTTTCTGTCACTTATGGCTGCAATGCATTGTGGGTTATTATTGCTGCCGTTACTAATCAATGCCGTCACGATGGCGACGCGAGGTGACAAAAATGGGACTGTAAATAGATATAAACTCACGTTACGGTGTCAAGTAATTCATGAAACGTGAAAAGAAAAAATATACAGGGCCTCATTGCTGTAAGTACCAATGAATATTAGGGCCAATCTAAAAATGTAATTTCAAAACGATAACATCAAAATCTGAGGGGAAAAGTCACTACAATGAAGTCATAATTCATCGAGTGAATATCAAATCGTAATCTGACAAGGAAAAAAGGCGGATGACAAGAGTTCAACTTGTAATGCTTGAATGAAAAAATGTAACATTCTAACAGTAGTCACCATTTTCAGAGGAAAAAAGTCCTCGTTTTACGAGAATAGTTGTAATAAGATGAAGTTGCGAATGTTTAAATTGTAATCTTACGAGGACAATCGTTTTGAGAGAATGTGACCAAGTTGAAACTGTAACAAAATTGTAGCATTACAATTGTCGTCATTTTATCGGATAGTCATCAATGTTGTCATTTTGAGCAAATTGTAACATTACAAAAAACATCGCAATTTTCAGAGAAAACGTCATTTGGTGAGAGAAGTCTTCATATGATCGTTTGACTTGTATATTCAATATTTTTATTTCTTCTCTTTTTAGCTTGACTCCAATAGTCCTTGGTGAATAAGTGATGTCTATTGCTATTGATAAGAAAAGTACGTGAAAGGTCTGAATGGTGGATTTGACCTCCAACTCTGCCATTGTTGCTTCGGTCGGTGTACTTTATTAGACACCTCACTTCGCCAAATAATTAATTTTCAATTTGATTTGACCACACACGCACACGCACACGCACACACACACAAAATGTCACTTGTCGGAAAGATACTTCAACTGTATTCATCACAGTCTGAGTGCTGCTAAAACAAAAGAATAAAATAATGAAGAAGAAAAAAAAAAAGTCTCGTCTCGACGCCATTTTTGCCGTACGCCCCAAAAGTGGTCACGCGTGGCGTCATCCGTTACATTCGTTCACGGAAAATCTCGTCCTTTTCAGTCACGTGACATTCTCGCCGACTTGTGCAAAACAAAACAAAACCAAAAAAACACTCCTGCTGATGTCAACAGTTCCGCGTGACGAATCAGATCAGAGTGAGCCGCGCATCTTAGGCGCATCATCATCATCACAGAAGATTAATATTGCTTCAGTATTGCCACAAAAAGGTAGAATAATAAGATGTTGCCACCAAACATTCAACTACGGGAGCCCTCGTTTACCACACGCCACAAATCAAGCGCTCCTCAGGATAGAAGGTGGAGAAGCCTTTCAGTAGTGTTAGTTCAGTAGTTGCCCAAAAAAAAAAGAGAAAAACACTGGAGAGTGAGGGAAATGTGTTGTTGTGTTGTGTAGTCATCCACTTGGCGAGTGCTCCTGTCAGAATACTGCGTGCCTCTATTGTTAGTGTTGCGAGTGGTCAATACGACCGTTGTGCCCGCCCACCCGCTGCCGTACAACCCACCAGAGTGCAAAGTGACACTTGAATTTGTGCTTTGTGATAAACGAGGGCCGTTGTCTCTTCTCTCCGCTAAAACGACAACTTGCGGTTGTTGTCAAGGTGTCTTATTTGAGCAGAAAAAACAACGCTGCCTATGGCGAGCCTTTTGAGCACTTCCCGCAAGTCCAGTTTAAGGTCCACGTGCTCGTTCGTACGCTCTTTGTTTTCACTCGTCGAGTGATGAATCTTCAGCACTGCAAATAAATTCTCTAGCAGCTTCATGGCAAGGGCTAAAATTTCAACTTTTAGCCCCACCCCCACCAAAATACCAGGCACATTTTAAATGGTGCAAATTTGCATGTTTTCAGCAATTATCTTCAAACGTGGTGCACACTGAACTCGCATTACCGGTTCTTTATCTCTAGAATAACTGATAGATGCTCACGCAGCTTGAGAATTGCCGTACCGGTGAGCACAATGAGCGTCGAAGCACGTGGACCTCAAACTAGTGCTCAAACAACCTGCGGTCCTGGCAGCCATTTTGTGCTTTTGCTCGCCACCCAGTCCAAAAAGCGCTCACTTCCAAGCCATTTCTGTGTGAATACGCTGCACGTGATTGTCGTCGTCTCACGAGGGCTGCCGCTGGAGCAGCCTCGCCACAGCGACGCGACATCAACACGAGTTCCCGCCGCACTGTCCTGCTCGACAGGTGGGGAGGAGAGGGAGGGAAAGGAGGTCAGCTAAGGGAGGGATTTTGGTACGAAAGGTTCTCCGAGGTTCATCCCAAGTAAGAAATTCAGTTTTCGTTGGTTGTACGAAAATCTGCGCTTTCCCCGCTGCTAAGCCCCTCTCTCCAAATCTCTCTGCTCTTCGGGATCTCTGTGCTTAATACTGCTTCAAACCGGCCCATTGCACCCGAGTCTTCAGTTGACCAACACAAAACCGTGCTGGGAGTCCACCGTCTCCATCATCTCACTGTCCAGGAGCGGGCTCTGCAGCTCGGCCAGAACCAGACCCTCGCGCTGGCCCGGCTCACATGAGGCCTCCGCCCCGGGCCCCTCCACCTCTCCTATGATGGGAGGGGGGAGTAGCCCTAGGTCTAGTGGGAACTCATACTGGCCTGGGGGCGGGGCTTCAACCGAGGGGCAGCAGGCCTGCTGCTCTACAGGGTAGCAGAAACCGAGGCTGCTGGCTGAGGTTTCATGAGGCGATTGGTGGTGGTGGTGGTGGTGGTGGGGGAAGTGCTGATGGTGGAGAGGTTGCAAGGGGTGGTGCTGAAGGTGGGGGACAGGGAGCATGTGCTGGGCGTAGTGGTGGTGGCTCATGTAGGGGTCGTAAAGAGGGCCCTCCCCTGGTTCCAGAAGGGGGCTTAGGCTGTGGGGGTGGCCGTAAGGCGGCGAGGCTTGCGGCTGCGGTTGAGGCCCGCCGGCCGACATCGGGGATACCTGGGGGGAGTTCTGGGAGGCTGTCGGGTCCAGAGGGGCACCGGCCGCTGGATAGGAGCCTTCGGCGATCTGCATCTGATTGAAGTAGACGGGCAGGCCTATACCCTGCGACTGCTGAAGGTACATCCGCTTCTGGTTCAGTCTGTGAGGACGATACGGTCGAGTTAGACGCTAAGTACTGCTTGGGTGTTGGTTGTCAAAATCAGAACTTGATCAAACAATGGGTGTAACTAAAAATGTCTATTATGTCAATAAGTGCAGCTGTTTGGGTTAGCAATGAGACAATCTGGAGTGATGACTTACCGGTGTTCTTGTAGCTGTTGTTCTAAACTTCGGGGGGACTCCTTACAGTACATCTGACAGCTTGCAGGACTGTTTGCCAAAACGCCCGTCTAATGGACACAAGAAACACAAGACGGCTTTCAACTCGATGAATGTCAGGTGTTGGATGAGCTACAAAAAATTCAAACCCCATTACGGGGCCATCTGACCACTACTGAGTTTTGTAATATGAGCCTATTTCTGTCTCGAGCACAAAATGTGCTAGCCGAGCTTAAGACCCTCCAAAATGTCAACACTGAAGAAATGAGTTCAACTAGTTCCGCCTGATTGACTATGTAATGGAGGTGTGCTGTCCCGTCGGAGCGTACCTGCAGACGATGGGTGAGGTACTGCGTCTCCAAACTCTGCCTGCGGGACAGGAGGGGTGGCTGCGGCCCACCTTGGTACAAAGTCGGGCCTTCCTGTTGCTTGGTTGCCTCGGTCTTCCAACACAAACATTGACAAGTCACAAACAGGATGTCCACGACTACACGCAATGCCGTAAAGTCAAGGACACACTTAACACTGCCGCCGTGTGCTCCTGGGTGCTTCGAGGCTCGGTCTAAGTGGCTTATCCGTACAGTGTGGCTGCCAAAATGCCTTTGTGTTGACTGATCAGCCAGATGCCTTATCACTAAATGCCATGTTCCATGGGGATTACATACTAGCGGCATATTAAAAGGATGACGGGGCGCCGTGTTATTGCATTATGAACGAACGGGAACAAACAGATCTTGTCACTTTTGCCTATTAATTGTGTGTTTATGTTTAGACTTACTGGAAAACTCCTGTTCCCGTACAGTGTGTCTCATTCAGCGGGCTTGTGATTTGGGCTTATTGAACGTCCAGTCTCTGCTACGGCTAAGTCTGACAGCCTTTGACAATGGCGGCATTCACTTTGGCCCAGGCTGCGGGCCCCAAGGGGACGAGACACGGTAAACAAGCCTCGGTCGGCCAGCTCTCTCGGGGTTACACAACAACCCCAGTGACTGTCTTTTTTTTTTCCCCCTGCCCAAAATGGGGTGAGTTAAGTTAAAGTTAAGTTAAGGTCGCAATGATCGTCACACACACATCTGGGTGTGGTGAAATTTGTCCTCTGCATTTAACCCATCCCCATGTGATTTTGATCCATCCCCTGGGGGAGCGGGGAGCAGTGAGCAGCAGCGGCGCCGCGCTCGGGAATCATTTGGTGATCTAACCCCCCAATTCCAACCCTTAATGCCAAGCAGGGAGGCAATGGGTTCCATTTATATAGTCTTTGGTATGACCCGGCCGGGGTTTGAACCCACAACCTTCCGGTCTCAGGGCGGTCACTCTACCACTAGGCCACTGAGCTGGTGTGATGGTGGATGAACTGCCAAGCAATGAGTCTGCCATGCGTGTGTGTTTATGACCAGATTCTCGAGTGCGACTGACCTCCAGGAGGTTGTGCAAGTGGTACTGGGCTGCCGGGGGTGCCATGGCTGTCATTTCACTGGAGCCCATCTGCTCCACCAGCATCTGGACTTTGTTCAGCTCCAAGATTCCTTTGGTCCTCGCCAGGTTCTGGAGATGCTGTCGAAAGGCAACCAGACCTGTGCGAATATTGAGAATGTTGAACGTCAGATTTTATAATGGCCCCCCCCCTTTTCTGACACATCTCCTTCCACACGCGTCACTGAAGCGTAGTGGGTGTGTTGGTGTGTGTGTGCGCACATATGACACTGCGTGAGCCTGATAAGAGCCATCCAGTGGTGACGAGCAACGGCCGTGTACGATATGTCCTGACTCACTGTGCTGGTGGGAGTTATTTCTAACCCGAGTCAGCAGTCTGACGCAAAAGAATCCGCCGCATCGACTCTCTCTCCCCAAAGAGGATTTAAAATGAAAACGAGCGAGCGGGCGAGTGAGCGAGCGAGAGAAACAAGTCACACAAACAGCAAACGGGAGCACACACATTGCAGGCTGTCAATGAGGAGCTGGAGAAACAAATGTTTTCAAGCTGTAATTATCCTTTCGGCTCGGCAGAAGTGCATGTGAGTTTTATAATGTGTGGGCC
The DNA here is from genome assembly GCF_033458585.1 of Syngnathus typhle. Lineage (NCBI taxonomy): Eukaryota > Metazoa > Chordata > Actinopteri > Syngnathiformes > Syngnathidae > Syngnathus > Syngnathus typhle. Next base: position 7,086,791 of record NC_083743.1, read on the forward strand.
AAGATCAGGGAGGCAGTATATGGAATGGCAGAGAGAGTGTTCAGAAATCCCTTCTTGATTGCCCCCACCAAGATTTTCATTGCTGTTTTTATGGCAGGATCGGGCACGGGGCGATGTAATTAAACATTGATAGCGATCTAGACAAGGGCAAGTGCAGTAGCTGAATATCTCTCAAGCTGTATGATTTTGTGCCGATCCATATTTGGGCTTGAAAGGTCTGCCCCTCGACCGAATGCCATCACAATCTGGTAACAAGCCGTCTACAGTGCTGTCTAAAGGAAAAAAAGCAAGACAAGCGGGGCGAAAGGGGTGGCGGGAGAAATGGTACGATGGCAACATGTGTGGGCTGGAACTTTCTAAAATCAGTCGGTGATTCATGAATCAGAGTCATCGGAGGGCCCAAGTAGATGAGGTGATAAGGAGGGAGGGCAAGAAAGAGGGGGAGGGCGTGAACGACAGTGAAAATGAGGCACTCGAATCTATATGCACATGAGTGGATGTGCAGGTAAGGGTGTGAAAGAGCAGCTGCAGCCGGCGTGTTATGATTGTGTGCTCTGTTGCATGTCAACCCCCCCCCCCAGCGCGGCACTTCATGACGGCATCCAAAGAGACATGATCTGACACTTATTCATTCTTGCAGTCACGCTCGTGTCCTTCCGATCCGGTGACTTTGCCGGTCATACAGGTTTGTCAGTGCGAGCTGGCTCAATCTATCTGAACTTGAATTGCACGCATGTTGAATCGCACTGATAAGCGTGAGTGGGCTCCTGACCTTGTGTGAGTGAGGTGTCAGAGGCGCGCCGTCCTTCTCTGAAGCTGATGGGCGAACGGTTGTGGGTGTCCCTGTGCTGCGAGGTCAAGGCAGCCATCGCCGGGTTGGCCGGCCGAGTGCTCAGGAAGGACGCGGGGGCCACGCGGGGGGCCGTGCTGTTGGCCAGCACCACTTCGTTGAGCGACGGGGGGTCCTCGAGCAGGCTGAGGTCGCTGTGCATGGAGCCCATGTCGTAGCCCATGTCAGAGTCCACGCTGCCCGTGGAAGGGTTGTGGCCCAGGGTGAACAGTTGACCTGGTGGAAAAGGCTTTTAAGTGGGAGACTCGGGGAGGGAAAGAAAAAAAAAACGCCCATAAGACCTGAAGGCATCATACCCTGGTTCGACATTCCCGGCTGGTTGGTGACCTCAGAGAGGGTGTGTCGCCTCTGGCCGAAACGAGCGGCCAGATAGGCCAAAGACATGTGGGGCGCGTCCTCCTCCGCGTCGGGCTCTTCGGTCTCGATGCCCTCATCAATCGACATCTCCATCATGTTGCTAGGAGACGAGGTGGAGGACTTGCGGAGTACAGTGATGGGAGGCAGGGGGTCCAGCATGCAGCCGTTTAACTTTAAAGAGATGTAGAAGATACCTTTATTTGCATCCTCATTGCCCACCTTGAGTCAGCAACTGGGTTTTCATTGCCACAGCCACTCAAAAGCATGCAAATGACTTGTTGCAATAACAGCCTGCTGTCGGTATGGAGACAGCAACTTCGCTCAAGTTCTCCATCTGCTTTCACTAGTGCACTGGATTGGAATGCAGTTACTCAACAGCCACACGCACGCGCGCGCACGCACACACAAAACACAACGAGAAACAGTCACTGATACACAAGCGACGAGAAAAAGTAGAGTAACAATTAAAAGTAAAGGAAATAAAAAAAGAAACGCATTTGAGTTAACGGCTTGGAAAAACTTAGTATTCACTTTGGTGGTTGAGCGCTGCGGCTTCCCGTCCATGCGTGTTCGCTCGGCAACACATTTAGTCAGTCACATCATGCAGGACTGCTTACATAACCGAGCTCCATTCACGCAGACACACACACGCACGCACGCCCTGCTCTGCTTAGCACACACACACACATCACATTTGGTTGGAGCTACTGGTTGAGGGGGTTCTGCAAAGTACATTTTGGGGACTGCTAAATGAAAACTACATGTGTGTGTGTGTGTGTGTGGTGGTGGGACTCTAATCATAAGCCAACTCATGACAGGCCAGCAGGAAGAAGGTCACTAGTTGGCACAAATAAACAAGAAGAAAAAAAAAAGTGTGTTTTGAGTCTGTGTGAGTCTTTGGCATATGGAGGACAGGTCGTTGTCCTGTCTGATGCGTACACTAGCTTGGAGCTTACATAAGAGGACGAGTCATCTGAACTCTGGCAGGTTGACGAAGCAAGCAAATGCTGGAGCCCTCAAAGGAGCATGACGTGCAAGCACACACACACACACACACTTGTGACTTACAACGAGTGAGCTTATCAAAACCAATCACTGTCGGAGCGCATCAGGATAATGTTTTTGGACATTCTTTGGCAGCACGATAATGACTGTAATAACGGCATTTTCCAGAACCAAAGCCGATCGGCCGTCATATGAGGTTAGAGAACATGCACGCGAGCACGGGAGTTCCAAAGACACGGTGTGTCCCAGCCAACTGAGTTTGCTGCTGCTCACTGAACCTACTTTGGGCGTGTTGACATCCTCAGCCATGAAGTTCTGCTCCAGGGTGCACGTGGGCTGGGTGAAGGTAAACGCGTCGGAGGCGGCTTGGGAAACGGCAGGAGATCGCAGCAGACGGACCCCCTGCGGGAGCAAGCCCACCTGAGCTGCACCGCTCGTCGACTGCGGAGAGAAGAGGCAGACTGAGTCCTTCTCCAAATCGCAGCTGTTGACTCCCCGAGCACGGCCATGCCACAAACGGGGATGCAAACGGTACAAGCAATTGAACGGGGGGGGGGGGGGGGGGGGGGTCGGGAAGAGGAAGGAGACGAGAAAAAAATGCGTAAGAGAGCGATAAAGATCAAGGCTGAGAGGAAGAACAGTTGGAGAAAAGAAATGATTGTGGTCAGTGGATGCAGGTGTGAATAAGAGCACTTTGATCATGGCGGCGAGCGAGGACGCAGGCTATGGATTATTCATGAGCTACCTTGGCGACCGTCTGCTCGGCGATGGTGCTGGGCCGCCGCTGACGTGCATCCAGCCTCTGCTCCACGGGGAAGCTGCAGCGGTGGGCCTTGAGCCTCTCTACCAGCAGGTAGTAGATGGCAGCAAAGTGGTTGTAGCTTTTGTTCTGCAGAGACTGGAGCACAGACAGCACATGTTCGATGACATCACTTGATCAAGATTTTTTTATTTTACAAATTGTCAAGTTCCTCCTAAAATCTCACCTGACATTGAATATGCCATATTATTGGATTGACTTCACCTTCATTTAATGTTGTGATTTGCCAACAAAAAACCCACAGAGAAGTTTGTGTAGTTTGATATAAGAAGTGACCAAAACTTAAGATTAGAGTATTAGTTCTCCATCTCTCCCAAGCGTCTGCTCCTCTAGCAACATTTCAGTTAACCCTCATGTTGGCCCAGTAATAACCTCCGTTATGCCTTTTTTTTTTCCCAGTTGCACACAAGCCAGAAGCAAAATTCCTTCATTACCGAATTCCGAGTCCTGTTTTGCAATGCCGTGTGGTGTGTACTGTGATTATGTGGTTTTCGGAAATCAAAGACCTCTCATGTGTTTCTATCTTGTGACAGAGCTACTCAAAGATCTTACGTAATTTCTATTTACTTGTGTATATTAACTGCATCCTAAACGATTAGCGATGAATAATGCCCAACATTCTAATCTGCCTCATTACCTCGACAGTCTTGTGCTGGTCGATGCCAAGGCTGTGCATCAAGCGCACGACCTGCTCGCTGTACTCGCCCACGCCCGTCTGGCCTTCGGCGGAGACGGGCTGCTGGTACAGAACGGGCCGCTGCACCGGAACATCCAGCGCCATCCACTTGTGCTCTTTGATCTGCGCTACGGACAGACGCTTTGACGGATCCAGGACTAACATCCTGCGGATCAGATGCTCGCAGTCTGAGAGAGGGGAATAGAAAACAAATTCTCGTTAAAATGTCATTTCCTTCCTCTGTGAGACAGCAGTGTCTACAGTCCTTTCAAGTTCCCTCCCGCCCAAATAAAATCTCCTGACCTCTCGTTAATGGCTGGATGAGATTGACGTCAGACACAGCTGGGTTCTTAACAGGATTAAGGTCTCCTGCCTGCTCCTGCAACGCCTCAACCGCATTCCCGAGCTGCCGCGCGGCACTCTGAGCCATTCGCACCGACCGCTGCGAGGCTCTTGAAATATGCTTTGGCGGGGTGTAATACACCTGGGAGCGTTTGCCAGCCAATCAATTTGAGTCGATTTTCCCTTTCCGAGAATCATCAGGACGCTGCGATTGCCGGAATAGCTCTAATGATAATCTTTTCGTTTGAAGAATCCTTCCAAGGCGTGGGGGAGAAGGTTGGCAAAGTGTGTTTGACTGGGATTGCTTCAAAGTGGAAAAAGTTTGGAGTTCTTTTAAGGCACTAATCCTGGAACTTGTCTGACGCACCTTGTAAGATGCACAATCCATATTTTCAACCTTCCAGACTCTTGAATAACATGTTCACCCTCGTTACGTGAAGAGCCGAGAAGAAGTTCATCTCAACACATTCTTAGCAGCAATCGTCGTCGGATTTTCGGCAAGCTAAAGGAGGTTTGTCCTCGTTGCCACAGCTGTGTTTATAGCAACACCCGAAGACGAATATGTTCGCTCAAAGGTCTAACTTGCCCCGAGAAGATTGTGGACTATGTCAGGGGCGACACGGATGGAAGCTGGCTGACTGATTGACACGCCGTTCCTGGCCAGGACATTACACCACCACCATGACTCAAGCACAGAAGCATCCCAGTTAACACTGACAGCCTCCGAGTGGTGTAGAATTGCATGAAGCCAAGGGGAACGGCACTCCACTCCGATCAAGGAGCGGGTACTTCATTAGCGACGCTTTATTAGTGGCCATTAGGCTTGTGGAGAGGGACTTATATGCAGCGATACATTGTCATAATTGTTGTTTTCAATAACCCTGCCGAAATTAAATGATGGAGTGAGTAAGTGAGTACATTTGGATTTTGATGTCGCTAATTGTCAACTAAGGGCTTGTGAAGCCCTTTGTGACGCTTGTCATTAAGAGCAATACCAATAAACTTGACTTGATGCAAATAGAATTCAAAATGTCATTGAATAAAATCTTTAACTGCAAATCTTTGGCTTTATGGCTACTAAGTAAAACAACAATGCTAATCTATTAGCCACTGAATTGAGGGCAATAAAGAATAACGAACATCTCTTGAATAGTCACCCACCGGCAATTATACTCGTGTTTCCTTCATTCAAAGAATATTGTATAAGATCGGTTAGGGTTTAAGAAGTTACCCTTGTTAAGCCGTTATGAACCAGAAAATGTGATTTGAATCGTAGGATTGTGAGGCTTTTAGCTCAAAGGCTATAAAAAAGAAATTACATGACCATTTCATTAGAAGTGAACAGATTAATTGTTCCTTTAAAATTGATTTCTTAGGGCAAAATGCTATAAATTACTCCTCATAAGCCCCCTGCAGTAATGGCCTCAAATATGGACATAACATGCTCATGAAGAAACAATTAATTATTACGACCAATGACTTAAGTTTTAATGATACTCTGCTTTGCCCGTTTCTGATGCATTTCAGCCACAACTGTCTGACATGCACAAATAGAAACGCGGTGTTGGGTTGACGGTTTCCCTGGATAACATGACTCACGCGTCCTCTGCGGTGTGCCAACATCCAGCTGTGGAATAGCGAGAATGGTGGCAGACCATGTTTGCAGTGGGCCAAAATCTCTCCACCGAGATGTGAAACACTCCTCGCCAGTTACGGTATTGCAAACGCTTGATTTCGCTTGTTGCTGCTTTGGGTGGGCCCCGGAGTTCTTAGTTTTAAGGGACAAACACTTTGTCACTCCACTGTGTTTACTGCCTGGTGAGATGAGCAACACAACAGAGCAGGCAAGTGGTTTAAGGACAGAGCAGAGGAACATACTGTTCGTATTTCTTACGAACAGCCAGTTTCCCTGACACTCTCCAAACATCACCAGCCCCTTTGCATGTTGTTTCAAGGTCCAATCACAAACATAAAAAAAATGGCACAATTGCCCATCAAGTGTTTAATTAATCTCTTGCTAACCAGCTAGCATGGCCGATGACAGCGCGGCTGCCTTGACATAAAAAGTACGCTGATGGAAATGCTTACTATCATTCTTCGCCCTTGACCTAAATGATCCATTTCATTAACACATGGTGCAGCGTGTGGTAAACCAATCAGAAGGTGTGATGCTGTCACATGGGGAATAAATGTTTTTGCCTGCATCAAGGGAGGGTTTCTACCTTCAGTCATGAAGTAGGGGATGCGGAACCTTCCTTCCAGGACTCGCTGTCGGAGCACAGGTAAAGTGGGTCCGTCGAAGGGCAGGGCGCCACAGACTAACACGTATAGCACCACACCCATACTCTGGGACAACCCAAAGAAAACAAGTTGAAATAGAAAATCGGATGGGACAGTTATCAACAGCATCAGAGAATATTGTCAACAACTTACCCAGATGTCCAGTTGGGGACCCTCGTACTGTTGGCCCTCGAAGATCTCAGGGGCCGCGTAGGGGGGGCTGCCGCACCACGTGGCCAGAGGCTCGCCAGGCTCGAAGAAGTTCCCAAATCCAAAGTCTGCCAAAGACACAAAGGTGGGATCGTTTTCAAAGTGTTGCCAGAAGATAAAAATCCTGACTTTGATACATTTAGAAAGCAGTCAACTCATGGATGGCAAAACATGGACTTAGATTGTAATAGTTCACAATAATATTGTGCAGTTGAGAACGATTACATGAAATTATAATTTATTATTTCAATTCCATTATCCTGTGGTATAATCTATACGAATAGATTTGACAAAAGGTAAGCATCTTCAAATTGTCAGTTGATGTCACAAGGCTTTATTAGTTATGACATCTCAGATAAAAGTGGATCCAAGTTGGGAAGATCTAAGTCCTAACAAAATTGGAAGAGCTTTCATGAAGAAGCTCAGAGACGCCACTCATCATCATCATCATCATCGGTTTAAAGTCCGCTTTCCAGGCGCCGCTGGGTTGGACTGGGTTCTCAATATGGCCTTCTTCCACCGGGAACGGTCCATGGCCATCTCGTGGTTGATGCCGAGTGCCTCCGTGTCGGCTGCCACGGTCACCTGCCAGGTCTTTTTAGGTCGGCCACTGGGTCTTGTTCCCTCTACGTTATACGACGTAACTTTCTTCACCCAGTCGTTCTCGTCCTTCCTCACTACATGTCCGTACCATCGCAGTCTGCCTCTCCTCACCACATCCACTATGGCCTCCACTCCCATCTTCTGTCTCAGCTCTGCACTCCTCTTTTCTTCCCACTGGTATGTAAAAACTATTTCTTGTATATCTTTGTTATGTGGATATCAACTGTGCTTGCTTGATGGAAATACTAATTGTTTTATGATGGCCAATTGGCAGTTTAGTCTAATTAATGCCATAGAACATTTGTCTCTGATGAGAGGTGGTCAACCAAACCGAAACCGCCCGTTAATCGTCAAAGTCTGGAGGCGTTTTCATCTCAAAACCAAGTTCTTGAGTTGTTTTTCTAGATAGATGCAACTTAATAAATTAGCATGTAACGGACAATGTCAAAATATATGTCTTTGGTTAAATTAAAAAAGGGAATCTCTTTTTGACAACCAACGGCAATGAAGATTTCATTATTTTACTTTTACTTTTTTTTTTTTTAAAGACTGCATAAAGAAAACATCAGATTGGGGATAATCTTACAAAAAAACTTAAACGATGTCTAATACAGAAATTAGGGACGAATAGACCATCTGAAAATGACCTCCCTATGTATTCAATGAATACGTTTCAGTTTTTCTTGACTTTTCTAGGAAATCAAGTAAGGCGTGTAGTAACATCTTTATAGTATCAGTGGGCTTTGCATCATGTACTTTACAAGCCAAATATTTTGTATCCTGAGCAAAAGGGGCCCCCGAATGTTCAAATCACACGAGCTCATCAAAGACTTTGCTCCGACTGGTTGCCTGGAGAGCAAACGAGTCTGATTTTATCTACCGAAAAGCATGACACGGGAAGCGTCTACACGTACACACACTAAATACACAGACTTTGAGGCAATGTCTTAAAATCAAAGTTCAAGCTGTAGTAGCTGTAAAAATACGGAGGCATCTTAAATGAAAAATAAAATAGAATAAAAAAAAAAAGACTGTCTATTAATATAGAATGTATGTGGTGTTTATCCACCAAGGACATTTTTATTCTGAAGATATGAGCAGTGTTTTAGGTTTAGTAGTGGATTTAAAAAAAAGAAGTGGTTGTGTATGGAAAGTTACAGGTCAGGATAATAAACTAGTATTGTTTGCTTTTTACCAATGTGATCCATGATTCCTATGGCAGCCACTGATAACAAGCGTAGACAATGGTGCTCACTTAAACCTTTGTCCCCATGCTTTTTTTTCTCCATCATTTGACACAGTTATATAAACAGGAAAGGGGGGGGGGGGAAGCTAAACGAATAAGTAACGGTGATTAGGCCGGGGAGGTGATGTCCACGAGTGCAGACTCACATGGACATACATGTTGTGCAGCATGAGGCAAAATGAGCTACAATTCTGTTCGGCACCAATAACCTTTTATAATTATTGGGGTGACAAAAGTTCTCACGTAAACATCTAGAACTCCATAAGAAGTGCCACCAATATTACAAAACGGTGTTCCACAGCAATGATGCTTGCTGTGTGATGCTGCTGTGATGTGACGCAGGTAAGAATTTTTTTTGTGTAAGCGTTATTGCCAGTGCAGATTTAACTTCACAAGCTGTGACCCACTTCGTGGAGCGGAATACTGAGCAGCCCGTTTGACGTCAAAACGCTGCCGCACGCTGTGGGCAAGTTGCGCTTGTGTGTGTATGACACACACAACGACATCAGCATAATATTAGCTTTAACGATGGCACACTAAAAATGTGTACAGCTAAAGGCTCATCAAAGTTTGTGCTGCCAGGCGATTAAGTGGTGCCGTCACGCGATGCCAGAACATCTAAGCTCAAGAAATATGTTTACAGTTGATTTGACCCTAATTATAGCATGGTGAAATGAACCAAATTGTAGTGCTTGCTCAAAATGAGGCTTTAAAAAAAATACTCTATTAGTATCTAGCTGTTGGTGGCTAAAGCTAACTAGTGCCTGCAGATATCTCCATGTGCCAAAGACAGATAGATGATTGAGTCATCTCTTTGCCCCGATGGCTCAAGTCGGGCTTCTGTTGCACAAACATTTCATATGTCACCATGGTGGTGTTATGCTTGAGGCTGTACAACAACAGTGTCTTATTTACCTTTGTCAAGAAGGCTATCTTTTCAGAGTTGCCCATTAGCAATGTTAGGATGATTACACAACAACCCACTCAATACGATTCAGTATCATCTTGTTGAGCGATGGGCAAGAACCCATTCAAGATGGTGAAGATCCAAATAAAATGCGGGATTTGTTTTGTATTCCACTTCATCAAACACTCAGCCGTGCAAGACGGCAGCTATCTTAAAAGATTCACAATTAAGTGCAGCTCCAGGAAACTGGAGATCTGAGTGTCATTTGGGTTTTGCAAATGATATTCAACCACCTCTCTACCCAGATTCAAACAGCCCACCTTGCATGTAAAAAGGCTTTTTGAGGTGGAAACATGAAGGGCACCCTCCTGCTGCCTGTGATGCCCCCTCCACTCAGCAGTCTACTTGAGCCTGACCTTTTTTCACTGACCGCTACCTGGATGAGCTTCAAATAGCTAACCCGGAGAGAAGAGACATCAGTGAAAATTCAATTGGCGCCAATGTTAGGAATGTGTGGAATAGGAAGTATAAGCAATATTGACAAGACATGTCGAGGGGATGAAAAAGGAAATGTATAATTTCTTTCTGGCTTCGGCGGTTTGAGTCGCGTGGGCACCATTGATTCAGTCCCAATTAGTTTGAAAAGATTCCCCCCACCCTCAATATTGACGATTCATAGTATTTCGTCATTTGCTGTCATTTTAATAAGCCGTTTTTGTCGTGCTGCCAATTTTGCATTCATGTCAATTAAAACAAAGCAGTCCACATTTACACTCAGTTGATCATATCCCTCCATTTGTCAAAGTGCATTCGGGGTAAAAAGCAGACGGCGTACAATGCTGCTCATCTCCTCCCCAGAGAGGTTTTTTTTTCCCTCCCTTCCGCCTAATCACTAGCCAAGTAATGTTCTGCTCATTGTTTTTCAAAGCTCATCTGTGACGTGAACAATTGGCTGCGAGTCAAAAGTGTCTCTTTAAATTGAGGTAATAACATCTCCACGCAAAAGGACCAATGTGCCAGTAAAATGACAGTAATACGCTTCTGTCAAAATTGACCTTTTCGGCTCGGAACATTGCGGATAAACAAACCGCTGATGTAATTTGATGTTCTCGAACAAATTTGCTCCTTATGTGTTGTTGAAACAATAGTAAAACACGGCACAGTTCAGTGGCACTACAAGCTATTGAGCATAAACAGAATTAACAGAAAGTCATTATCTCAGCCATCACTATTCTCTCCATTGTTCCACCCAGTGACATCCTGACTAGCTGCCTCTAAACACAGTAACTCTAAATTAGCATAAATACTACTAAAACTGTCCACATTGATTTCATCATGCCTACCTCTGGGATTGTTTCTCTTTGTCCTTCATCTTTAATGTTTCAAATATGAAGCTGTGGTGTCCCTGGGGAGGCATTTCACACTCTTTCCACATCGGTTTTGAAAGGATAGCCTTTTCCAGAATTTGCTCCGGCAAACAGTCATCTCACACGCAACCCCCAACCACTTCCCGACACAAAAGTGCGAATGGCCAGAGCAGGTAGTTAAGACATTTCTAAAGTGCGTCAGTCCTGACGCCATTGCGTGGCTATGGATCAAAACCTTTTGGATTTCACACCAACAGGGGAATACAGATGTTGACAAAATTGTTGCCCCATGCCCCCTCCACACCACTCAATGAAAGAAAAAAAAAGTATACACAATAACAATATTTATAATAAAAATAAATAATAATAAATAAGACATTGCTTTTGACTTGTCGTAATTTATTGCGTCAAAATATTTGTCTGTGTGTCATAGTCATACCTGCAATTTTAATATTCATGTGGCCATCCAGCAGCAGATTTTCTGCCTTCAAATCCCGGTGGACAATTTTGCGGTTGTGACAGTATTCCACTGCAGACAAGATCTGCCAGAACTTCCTCCTGGCCTCTATCTCACTTAGTCGGCCGTGCTTAGCCAGATAGTCTGCAACAAAAGTAGAGAGGCAAATGATTAAAATGATAAATGAAATCCTTGATCGGTTATAAAGTTATTTATATCATTTCAAATCACAGTGGTTTACAATATTTTGATGAGTGTTGGAGTGATACAAAATCACATGGTAATTTGTTCACAGTTAATCTCAAACCAATTTGACAGTTTCGGGAAATTTTGAAGAGGTCTGTTGGTGTGATCTTAAAACAAAATTCTTGGTCACCTGATAAAATTAATAGATTTAGAATCAGAGACTAGTAAAAACTGTTCAAATTTAAAAAAAAAAAGAATGGTAATAAATGCTAGTAATTTATCTATTTTTCTAAAAGTGAAGACAATTTTTAATTTTACTATTGACACATGAAGTCGATGCATGATTTGTCTTCACTGGCCACATAAAACGATGCGGTGGGCCGTATCTGGACCCGGCGCCTTGAGTTTGACACCCATGTCTTGGATGAAAATGCACATCCAATATTTTAAGTCGAGCAAAATATTTCCCACGAGCCAGCAACGCACATCAAGTGGCAAATTATTCAAGGCCTCAAAGTCTTGCGGAATAAAAGCATCTCGAGAACGTTAAGAATTGTTTTTCTCTTGCTCCGAGGGAATGTTAAATCACCCACGGCACGGTAGAGGAATTGCTAACATCAGAGAAAAGGCTACTGATTAGATAGTAGCTGGTACATTCCAAACGGGATGCCAGTCGGTGACCAGGGCCGCGTTTAATATTTTCATGTAAAGTTGCTAATCAAAAGAAACACAGCAGAGGGGAATGTGTCGAGGAGGTCCAAGAGAAAGGGACGTCATCCCTCCACGGTCTTTTGAGGCTGCAAGGAAACAGAATCCCCTGACGTGCCCTGGAGAATTTTAGGCAACGGGAGGAGAACCCCCGAGGACAGAGATTCAATTTGAGGTTTACTGCTTGACTTTGATATTTGATTCATTATCACTGTGTGTTGGATTAAGGAAAGACTATATCTATTATAGTTAGGCTGTTTACAACACTTGAAATATCTGAAGTGAATAGCATAAATAAATACAAAAGTTTTCTCAGCCGGTTCCCTTGACAGGAAAATATCAATCATGGTGTTTTGGACAAAAGCACACTACGTGTCCAACGTCAGGTTTAAGCACTGACCCCGTGTGAAGGGTTTGTTTCCAAAAGAGCGCACATACTTTGAACTCCAGTTGAACAAGCCATCTTTAATTACTGGGCCGTTAAGTAGGAAATGAGTACCCAAAGCGAGTCAAAGTCAAGCAGGATGAATAATCCCCAGATCCAATGTTGGCCAGGCCAAAGAACTCAACAGAACAAGGGTGACTCATAGCTGTATTAGGGAACAGTCGCTGAGCTATGCCAGAGAGCCGGCGGAGGAATTGAGAGAGTTTCGTAACAGCTGCTGAGGTTTAGACGGGACAAACAGTGTGTCTACAGGGAAGATTGCTGGATCGATCCTTGGCCTAGCTTTGGATCACGCCGCGGTCGGAAAGAGGGGAGAGAGAGAGTCTGCGGGTGTGAAGTACAAGGGGCAAAAAAAAAAAACACTCGGTCTTTTTCCACATCAGTAACCGATAGCCGAGCTGACCGACCACATTCGAGTCACATCTATGCCGCGTGTCGAGAGACGGCGGTGCTTAATTCCTTCTGGAGCGATTCAAATGGCTCGGAGCCAGCTGGAGCTCAGCTCGGTTTTAATATACTACAACTATGATTAGATTTTTTGTTTGGTTTTGACGCGTTTCTTTCAATAGGTTTGAAAATAAATGGATTGAGACGACTTGTGATCCAAAAAGAACATTTTCATCAATCCAGGCGGCGCTGTTCTCAAACTCTAATGTTACAATTGAAGCATCATCAACTTTAAAAGACATTAATGATTTGTCAGTAGATATAATTTTATAGTATCTAAATCCTATTCTAGCCTGGCGATTAAATTTCATTACTGTATATTTAGAGCTCTATTAATCTAATTTAGGTTCATAGGCGTAAGATTGAAGCATGATGTTATTCCATGTAATGTTAGTTTTATATTACAGCGAATCTTTGAAAGACTTAATTAAAGCCGAGACCCATCCAGAAATTGAAATGGTTCAGGTATTGTTTTATGTCAACAATACTATTTATTTTAAAGGTCAGTTCACTGCGAGGGCTCTACTGGGTGTAATTTTCAAACGATGATGGTCAAACTATTTCTTTTCTGACAGACAGAGCAAGATCCCCGAGTGATGATAACCGATACGAGATACTTGAAGTAGCTGGGGTCCAACAATTGTTTGTCTTTCAGCTTTTGACTGGTTTGAAATCTAATCTGTGATCACTTGACAGAAGCTGCACGCAGCTGGCAGACAATTTTCTACATCACTCCCATGCAAGCACTGGTACTGGTAGTTATTTCTTTCCCCCAGCGAGAATATTATTAACTTATTAACTACTCGCAATATTGTCTCGATTTCAAATAAATGAGATATGCGTGCCATGTACACATAGTTTGTTTATGCAACAGCACATGACATTCCACAGACAGGACGGGATGTATCGGTTTGGTTCCTTATTTATATAAGCTTTCGTCCTTGAAATCAAATTAGTCAAGTGTGTAAATGTGAGTTTCACCGATGATGTAACAATCACTCGTGTCCATGAGAAAACAGCTGCTGGTGGGATTACTTTACTCATGACTCCTTTGCGGTAGGTAGGTCAAAACATTTTCAAAGGTTCCCTCCGAGCTAACTATTATTCTTAAAATCCACAATAGTTTTGTAAATGTTCTCGAGTACAGTAACATAAAATATATGATTGAGACAAATGGGCTGATTGCTTTGCTGAAATATCAAAAGAGATGCAGATTGACAAGAAACACATTTTGTGCAGTCATTTTTTTTTATTACGAGTGACCCCATGATATGCCGGAGGGCTCATGAGCAAACGCAAATTGACAGTTTATGCAAATAGGGCGGTGTATCAGAAATAGGAATTCTTTGAAGGCAACAATGTTTCCTTCCTTTCCCATCAGGCAGACTGAGATCTGTGTGAGCTGCCAGCTTCGACGCTCCCCTCATCACGCCAGTAGTGCTTCCTTAAATATGCATGCCCTACATTTCCCCACCACCTTCCAAATTCAAATGGATGTCGCCACGCGCTTCTCCATTCTATTCTTCTTCCTATTATTCTATTGAGCCTCCACTCGCTGGACTGCTGCTGTATTTGCATTTGACCCAATTTCCAAGTTTGATATGTTTTGAAATCTCTTGAAGCGCAGCATAAGCGGCTCAATTCAAAATTGCCTTATTGTGGGGGGGAGAAATGTTTTGAAATACAAACAACTAGTTGGACCTTTAAGGTTCCACTCCTGGTGATTGTACAAACCAATGTAATAAAACACTTTCGATATCTGGTTGTCTGAGTCAAAGCGCCGCTGCTGCAACGGATGACGACATATACGCTGGCTCTTGCGTAACAATATTCCATTGTGCAATCAGGGCAAGGGGGTCAGAGGAATCGGGACACAATGGTTTTCTAAATCCCGGCGATGATCCGAGAGGAAATATACAGACTGTGCAATGTGAAATATCTATCCGTCATTGGTTATCTAAGAGAGACGCAAGCAAACGAGGTGAGAATGAAACGCGCCGGCAGCTGTACATGCCATCTCTCTCTTTTGGTCAAAGCAGCAGTGAAGCCGTCTATTTTTGATTTTTTTTTTTTCTTTCCCTTTTCAGTTTTTCTTACTGTCTGCTTCCTAGCGCTCTGTGGGTCACATGAGCGGGACTGGCAGTTGCTGAGTCAACATCACAAGTGGAACACTGGCCTCGAAGACACCACGCAAAGACTGTTTGTTACGTAGACTGTTGAGTAATGCTCTCTAATCAACTGTGTCTGGAATTAGGCTTCATACATTCTCAGACAGTCTCATTGGTCAGGTTGATAAGCGGATCGTAATCTGCTTGCATATCGTTCATATCGGATCAATCTTTCGGTGCCATTCCATTATACACGTCACAACTGTCGCTCATATTACAACTGAGCCGATGAATTAAATTGATGGATCCTCCATTATTGTCACAATTTCATATGACAATCGCTGTACAAACAAAAAATAATAGTTGCAAATTTGCAGGTCTCAGTAAATAGGTCTTTCACAAATTGTGATCCTAAGTAATCACATTTGGAAAACAGCTCTTTAAATATTTGATTGACTAGCCTGAGGTGTCATTAGACAATTGGAATGATTCCAGAAATATTTGTCTTTCAAAGAACTCTGCTGCAGTTGATGCAATCCTTGCAAAAAAAAAAACAAACCCTACTTGATTTCTGGTCGCCAAGTATATCCCGTTGGCTGGGTTTAGAGATATCACACGGCACACACTTGTCTGGTCTCAACAGACAAAGATTCAAATCTGGTTATGTTCCTTCTGAGTGGCTTTATTTGTGCTAGGCATTGGCATAAACACGGTGCATCATCCAAGACTATATGTACGAAAATGCTTCCGCGACGACTTCCGCGACATGTGATAGCAGTTAAGGGGAAAAAAATAACTCTGTTCCTCAACATTCAATCAGACGTGTGCCTTCGACGCGACCTTCTGATGTTACATATTGCAAAGGGCTATAGATAGATACCATCGAACCATTCAGACTTGATTCAGAAAAAATGACTAAATGTGTGGGTGTGTTTCGTTCAGTCGTCTCGACCGACAGTCATTCATAGAGTCTACTTCACACTTGTCGGTTGTATTGTTGTCTGTGGGTGTGCAAGTGTTGAGTTTGAAAAGGGTATTTTTTTTGCGTGTGTTCGGGTCAAGGGGGTGCGAGATATTTCTATTCCTGGTACCTTTACAGGCCACATCATCTATGCGCCTTTGAAGAGTCCATTGTTAGTCGTCAGGCGGCGAGTCACAAAGACCTTTAGGCTACAAATGGTGATTAATCTTTTCCACATGCTAATTTGCTACTGATGTGTTTTCAAAATTGTGCTTTTGAGAAATTTGGTCAAAACAATGACAACATTTGTGAGGTTTTCAGAAAGGTTCAGAGTATTATGTTCATGTGTGTGTATCAGTTTATGGCTTCATCTCGATGTTTGCCTATCCTGTCTCTCATACGTCAATTTTAATGTTACTTGTGTAGAGCAAATAGAGCTAATGGCTCAGCGGGTAAATAGTGTGTTTTTATGCTGCTACAGTCTGCAGATGCAAAACAACCATACCTTTAGCACTCATCGTGTAATCTACTGCTGTGAAACCTTTTATTTAATCAGCTTTAATGACATGCAGAAGTATGCAGAAACTAAATCAACATCAGTTCATTCTACCTCTCCTTTTGAAGTGACGTTCACTCACATGTGCAGCACGTGACATACACTTGATCGGGACATTGATCTCAGATTTCTATCATGGGATGACTGCCACCGAGGTCCGTAAACCACGTGACAGCTGCAACCAATCTCAAACGGTGATACTTGTTTGTTTAAAGCGACGCATCGGGGAAGGTATGTGGTGAAACAGAGCTGGGAGGGACACAAAAGGTTGTGCGTGCTGACAATGCATTTTGAAAAGATCACTCACCGAAGATCTCCCCATTCTTGGCATACTCTGTGACCAGGTAAAGCATGTTCTTTGTCTCCATCACCTAAGGAGGGCAGAGGGCAGTATTGAATGGAAATACACACAAAGACATCACACCCACATTTTTTTTTTTTTTTGACCGCTGAAATAACCCAATCAACACTTCCACAAGGATCGAGGGGAAACAATGAATGTGTGGATAGTGGAGGTGGACGGGTAGATATCTGAATGGGACTCGAAAAACCATGGCTGTGCTTGCTCAATGCGGCGCTGTGTGGGAGGCGGAGACCCAATTTAGAAGCAGAAACATTCAGGAGATCAAACAGAATTAAATGTGGAGAGCGGAGGGTGAATCAGACACACCGAGCCAGACGTTCACACTCGGGATCCCACTCTTTTTGTTCATGATCAATTTTCCATCTGCTCCACTGACAAAAATCATTGAGTGAAGAAATGGTTTCTTGGAAAAGGTGCAGCATTGTTTCATAACACATTTTAGTTTGGGCTCTGCTCTGGTGATAAGGAAGCTTGAGTTATGCGTCAAGCAAATGAACAAAAAAAAAAAAAGATTTCAGATTTTTGGCCCTCATTCTGGAATTTAATGTCTTCTTGTATTAGAGACTAATATTTAACTTTTTATTTAATTCAATGAATGTCATTGTGATTGATTTAGTTGATAATGGAGGTACTATTTATTTATTTTTTAAATTTGTTTATTCATTTATTTATTCATATCAGGCAGCTCTCTGCAGTATGCAAACCGCACCTGCATAGCATTAAAAAAAAAGTAATCCTAAAAGTGGTGACAGTGAGCCTCCCTAACAAGCTATTGCGGTAGCTTTCGGTTATTAGCTGTCCCTGCCGTAAACAGACTCCTTGTTGTGACGACATGGCATGCAGGGAAATGACTCTCGCCCATTATGTGTCATGTCATAACATAAAATGCGGTACAAGTGGAGGGTTCATACTTGAAATTCCAGACAGGGCAAAGCGATGCCCCGTTGCTTTGTGACAAGTATGTAACCAGGCCCTTCTCCAATTATGATCTATGAACCAAGCCTTATGGTTGGCATGCTGAGCACACGAGTTGCAATCGCTCTTGTTCAGTGCTAAGTCAAGATAATGGCGAGGCATGTTAGCCGTCTAAAGAACCCATCTTGGCTCGACTTTTTAATCCAGTGGTGCATACTGGAAAAAAAAACATATACACCGCAATGTTGACTGCAACTATTTTTAAAGCATTCTAATGTGGTTATGTTTATTTAATTTTCAGGCTGATGCCTTGTACAGACAACACAAGCGCTCACCTCCATATTTATTCCCATTTTCACTAATGGATGATGGATTGGACGGTTGTCACAATCCTATTTTCCATTAAAGTGTATAGCAAACACAAAAACAATTGAATTGTCCCCAATGACACAATGTCACAAATGACAAACGAGAGTAGGGACCATTGTGCCTGTGCCTGCGTGTTTCCCTTTACTGGCTCAGGCGTCCCACTGGGCCACAAGGCCAACGCCGGTTTGAGACGGGAGAAGAAATCACTAATTGACCCGAACTGATTGGTTGGCTATGCCTTTGGAAAGAATGACACCCACCGAAATAACATGGCAGAATACTGGAACATGGCCACGTGGTTGTTGTGTAAGGATAATGAACATTTGTCCACTTTGTCCAAACAAACTAGGACCCAACAAGCTTATGTAATTTCGCAGATATTGCCAGTGTGTTGATGTTATTGTGTCACATAGGTGAAGTTTGTTTCCAAGGTACTTTGTTAACCAAATTCACCAGTTAAGCATGTTCAATTTGGGATTTTGGTACCGAGCTGCTGCCTTTTTTTAACACCATCATTAAATTTGTCATTAGCCTAAAAGTATTTGGATAATCTGTGACTAATCTTTGTGTATTAACCTTATTGACAACTCCTGGAGACTTATCAGAAAACTGATTGCGCCGTATGTCGTCTGCTTTGCATTGTAGCGCTCTGGAATTCCTGGCTCATTACATACCCCTAACAAACATTAGAAAATGCACAAAGAAAAATCTCCAAACAGATGCAGATCATTATAGCAAAGAGGGCGGGGGAGGTGCCTTCAGCAAAGCCAAATGAAGGATAAAGACGGATGCTGCAATGATCAGAAAGCGCTGACATGACGACTGCAGTTAAAGACCGCAATGTATTTCTAATGAGATATTTTACTCTTTCGTGACGTGAACCAATAATTCTTTTCAAAACTCATCCAGACACATTTCAGGTCTGGTCAGTTGTCATGCAAAGTGCACGTGACAAGGTGCAGAACACACAGACACATCCTGGTGTCAGGATCGTCAAGACAACTGTTTGTTTGCGGAGCATTAGGATGTGTCTTGGACAGATCCAATTCCCTTAGGACAACAGGAAAGGTGTCTAACTAGACAGTTTTTAGGAGCAACATTTTTTATTTAATTAATAATACAAATGAATAGAATTATATTAATTAATTTAATTATATACATTTATAATATAATTATATATACATTTTAACATCTGTAACAAAAATATTGACAAATTTCAAATATCCCCAAAAAGGGCCGAGTTGACCTTTACCTGATAGAGCTTGATGATATGCGGGTGATCCAGCATTTTCATGATCTGCACTTCTCTGTAGATCTTCTCAAGATTGACTGCATCCAACTGGGTCTTGTCAATGATTTTAATAGCCACCTGCAAAGAAATCCCACAAGATTTTAATTTTTATTTCATGAGTGCTTAGTACTGGCAAGTTTCTGAGACAAACTTGTTTTTTTTTAACCTACTGTTCACTTTGTCATGCTTGTGATGGCTTTGTAAACATTGTTTGGCTTCTTTGGAAAAAAAAATAAAATTAAAATCTTCTTTCAACTTTATGGCCCTCATTAAGACTATTTTGGGCCGGGTCAAATAATTATTACTCGCCGGACCTCGGAGAACTCTCTATTGGTCCGCAGTGTTCTCTGAAGCTGCAAGAGCAAACAAGAGGACAGCCCAGTTCCCCCTCACAGCTGTGATTCCTCACGTACAAAGTGGAAAGAAACGCCACTGTGTTTTGAGAAAACACACACGGCATTGTGCTACTGTCCACATGCCCGGACCACAGTGCAAACACTACGTTGGTCAAAAGAAAACGATCGCACTGATAACTATGTCATCATAAATCATTCAGGGTCAACCGTTAAAAACATCATAGAGTGCTTTAGGATATTAATAGTTGAAATCCACCGTATGTGTCATTTTTACAAAGAAACGGCTGAGTGTGTAATGAAGCCATTCATGAACGATTACTGGCTTAATAAATTTCAACTGAAGCGGGATTTTCGCAATCGTGTTCATGATCTCGCAATCAACAACACGTTTTATTGTACGCCATTTTAGTGACTCATAAAAAAATAAAATGAATTACAACAGTTGTTCTCGTATAAAAGTCTTCCGTGATTTGCAGGGTACATCCGGAAAATTCAACTTCTGTTCATTTGAGTAGTTTCAGATTTCCAAAAAATGTTTTCACTCCAGGAAACAAACCCAATTATCCATTACAAAACAGTCAAATTTGACAAATTTGGAACTTGCTTGCTTTCGTTTAAGACTCAAAGAGAACTTTGACATGGACTTGAAGGAATCAAATCAAAGAACCTTGTGCATCTTCACTTGAGGAAAAGGCCTTCAACTCACACTGAAAGTTACGTACAGAGGATAAGAGCTTTGGAAGATGAATGAATGAAGAAAAAAAAAAAACAACAGACAATTGGAACAATGCAAAGGTCAAAATGGCGTAAAATGACTTCCTGCAGAGGTGGACTGACTGGAGGACCAAAGCCAGCAAATCTATCGCATTCAAGTTGAAAAAATAGGTTATATACACACACTGGGCTAACCTTTTCTCATTGACCCCGCCAAAACACTCAATTGCGTCATACAAAGCGGACCCACAAAAAAAACGCTGGGTAATTTTACAATCTCCAGGTTGGACCAGGTCAGCTGCCGGCCAGTCTTGTGTGAGCTGTTAACACACGAGGGAAACTAGGGAATTGGCAGGTGTCTCATTTGTTTGACATGCATTTGCTTTGGGATTAGCGCTCCATGGCTACAAATGACTCCGGCTAGACTATCGCTGTATTACTTCACTTTACTAACCGGATTAACGATAAGAGTCTTACGATGTGCTGGCCAACAATGGCAGTCTTTAAGGCACCGCGAGCTTCGTCTTGGCAATGGTGCTTTTGTTGTACGTTATCACTGCTGACGTTACGCCTCAAACTGTTGAAAGGCCCAAGTGATCAAAGGTCCTTTTCGCAAGTCTCGTGGCCTATTTTGTCTTCGGCTCTGTGTGGTACCAAGCACGCAAGGCCCCCTTTGCAAGATGACGTCAAGAATTCGGATCTCTGTAACCCCCACCCCACCCCCCTCCTTGTGGCGCTTTGCCTGAGAGTGTTTCGAATGTCAAATCTAGCAATGTCAGTGGACTGCGTGCGTGCAGCTGAACACATCCCAAACACAGATCTCTCCAGTGTATCCTACTCTTCAGAACCAGAGGCACAAGAAACCCACTAAATCACGTCATGATTTGGCTTACGTAACCAGACCGCCGACCCATGAAGCTCGCCCCAGATACGGAACGGCTGTGTTTACACCCAGACAGGATCTTTGCTTGGTCGCTGGTTGGGATGGCTGTGTGGGTCATAAGCACAAAAGGTACAGGTGCATGGTACATGGTGACACTTTGTGGGTCAGCTGCAGGGCACATGGTGGGCACAAAGACAGAGAAACTACCTTGGTCGCCACTCCTGTAAAAGCACAAGAATAAAATAGAGCTGCCCAACATGAACTGAGGTGAAATCATATATGGTTGTACTGTGTGTGTTTTCAGAACCCAAATAAAAATTGCTTAGTAATTAGCACATAAAGTATAAATGCAGGTGGCAGTGTCGGGGACAGAAAGTACAGGTTCTGTACTTGCTAAATATTCCGTGTTCATGGGTGTTCATGTCGCAGCTTTGACCGAGGCGGTATGACACCTGTGTTTGAGGAAAAAACAGTCGTTGGCAATTCTGTCACTAGTGTGTTCAAAAAAATGGCTGCTCTCAAAAATGTAATTTACATGTTACGCCGCTGCTGACGTCATCGCACATCTAAGAGCTGCAAGAGCACACAGTTGTGACAATTGATCCTGTTTTGCTGGGTTAGGCGTAAAATGCAGGTGAGAAAGACGTGGGAATTTTGCACGGTTTTGCAGCAAAACAGGATTAAAAACGAAGATGATGAAAACTAAGTTGCTGCATACGATTTTTTATTTTTTTGCAGGCTACATAAAAGGAGGAGGCAGGTCGAATCTGGTACAGTACAGTACTGTTTCAGTCACAGGCCATTCCATTGTAACAATGGAGAAAGATATTTACAGTTTTGACAGGCTTTTGAATCCTTTAAATGTCATAACATCCCTAATTCTTACCATATTGACAAAATTAGAATACCGTTTCTTAATTCCAACTCTTTACAGTGACATTCGTCTTGCTAGGAATCAAAAATAATAATTTTGTTATAACGTATCACCATATTGTGTCTTATTTCATGTCGCCAAGGTTGACATGTCTATTCTGTTTTAGTAACATGTCATTGGGTTAAAAAAAAAAAAAAAAAAAGGATGACACAAATGTCCCATTTATTAGTTAAACGGTATCCAGACATCTTTCAAAGTGAATCATGATGCCAAATGAACGTCCACCATGGAGCCATGCATGTTTACAATTTGTGTTTCCCAGCAGCGCTCACGCTCATTGCTCTTACCGGCAGTGGAGCGTGCCAAGCAGGGTTAAACGTGCAGGCTGTCAGCCTTCCGCCAACCTGGGGGGGCTAACAACACACACTTCACCGAACCAACTTTGTTTTGCTTCCAAAATCTCGTCCCCAAATGCACAGGGCGTCAGTGGCTAAAAAGTTATGTAACTCGAATCGAACTCCACAGTAGCCTAAGTTAGCTTCCAAGCTAACCACTTCGCAATACTTTTTTTTTTTCAACTCACCTCCGTCTTGGCTATACGATGTCGGGCCAGTTTAACAACGGCAAAGTTGCCCTTTCCTAAAGTGCGCTCGATGTCGTAGAAGCCCACACGAACCGGACCCCGGAGCAGCGGTTTCTGGACGCTGTCAGCCATGACCATGCTGTTCTCGACGACGGGACTGTCTCGGCGGCGGAGGACGAGCTGGGGGGTGATGATGGTGGCGTGGGGTGCTCACACGGGTTTCTTTCAGCTTTTGCACACCAACAAGCTTAAACTAACCACCGGCTTCTGCCTCCACCACCGCCGCCATTCGAAGCGTGTCCATTTAAAAAAAAATACTTTAGTTATTTGTCGGCGTATTCTTTCAAAACGGCGGGGACACGAGGAGGTCCATTCTCTTCTTTTCTCTCTCTTTTTTGGGGGGGGGGGCGTGGGGGCAAACCCTGTATGTCACCTTCCTGCAGCCACAATGGTGCTCTACTGTTTCCGAATCAGCTCGCGGTCCTCTCTCTCAGCCAGCCAGCCAGCCAGCACACACGAGTTGCCTCGCAAAGAGGCATCATGTTCTCCGCCTGACGTGCATTGACGTCAAAGCCATGGGGGTATTTGTACACGGGGCGGGGCCACGGCGCCGCTCCACACTTCGGTGCCAATCGGTTGCCACGACAACCAGACCCACCTCTTACGTCAACCGGTAAAATTGCTCTTCCGAAATGCATGTTTGCTCTACTGCCTTGCCTGCCCATCCATCGCCCTTGCTTGCATGCATAAGGTAACTTTCTTTTGTGCAGCTCATGCAGGTGCTTCATAATTTTTTTTTTTGCGAGGTACGAAAGGGGTTAATGTTCATATTCAGCTTCATTTGCCTTTTTTTGTCACGTGGGTCAAAAAAAAAAGTGCCGTGCAGCATGTGTGGACATTCTGTACATTCTTTGAAATTTGGAACTTCTGAGGACGTATAGTTGTAATGCATTACAGATCCTTATGATGCGTACTAAACAATTATAGAGAAATCTAATTAAAACTTCATAGCATTGATACAAGTCCTCGTGATATACAGTACAAAACATTTTATCAGCCCCAAGCGTCCTGATCAGCTACGTCATAGCACCTCTTGCAGGCTAAACAAGGCAATTGCAACAAGGCTACGTACAGTAATCCCATCAATCCATCCATTTTCTAAACGGCTTATCCTTATTTATTAAACCTTTATTGAATGGTGGATCCATACATCCAAATCTTTCACGGGGGCTGCTGGTGAACCCATCTTTAGTGACAGCACACTCCATGAACTGGGCTCCTGTCAATCAAAGAGCACACATTTGTCAATCAACAAGTCACATTCACAAGAATGGACAATTTCGTCTTTAGTTACATGACTGAACTAAAAATATCTATGCAGCTACATCTATTTAAATATATACGCAATATGTATTATTTACATACAAGGTATGTTGCATCTATACAATAAACAATATAAATAGTATACCGTATGTACTGTGTATTAATACAGTACAATGTGACCAAGCAAGTGTCACGTTTTGATGTACAGCCCACAGGCAGCTGTCTCCCACTGAGCGGTGGACTGTAGACAGGCAGAGCTGTGCTCTGAAGGCCCCTGCTGTCACGCACTAGACTTCCTGAATGTAAGAGTTCCAGATGTGCTTTTGGCATTTCCTGTCGAGCGTTCTCCAAGAACATACTCAGCCTCTTCTTGACTGGGTTGGCTGCAGCTTTCCATGACACACGTAGACCCGAACGGTACTCGTTCGGTCAGAGATTATTTGTGAGACAGGCACGCTGGTGAGTGAATCCATGACATGTCTAAAATTTCCTACAAATCTGTTCATTGTCACGGAAGTTTATCGAACAGTCAGGTAGGCTCACAGCTTTATGCTTCGCAGGGGTCACGTTACGTTCTGTCATCCAAGGTTCGACATGTCCTGTTTCTTTACATCAAGAATGAAATGACGTCACTCTTCAAGTTCAGAGGAAAAGGCCAGAATTATCCTGCTGAATCATTTTATTAAATGAATACAACCTCGCAAGAAAACATGCTGAACCAAATATAGAAAGCGCTGCATTTGCGGGCAAGCTGACAAGGCGGAATATTTGGGTTAATCACTGGCTCTTTGAAATGAAAACTGCTGTTACATAACTCGACAGAAATGATGGATAAAAGGGGACAATGTAAACCACAAGAAGCAAAATGGATACAATCAAAACATCTGTGATTGCATAACCTGCTTCACTCATTCCAGACATTAAGCATGCGGGACTGTGTTGAACGGATTCTTTTATATGCAGCAGTAATTGAGTTTTTAGCCATTGATCAATTTTCTTTTTTGGTACATTGACAATATGCATGACATTAATAGTCTCAAGTCCTACTAGTTCTACTGTAGATCCAGAACAACGTGGTAGTATAGTTTCCAGTCACAGGCACATGTTCAGGTATCCTGCACCGGGCATGTGGTAGAGAAGGAGGATAAAGAATACGTCCTTTAGTCTGACAGGGTAAGATTCCTTAGCTCGCACCTGGCAGGCCGCAGAAGAGTGTATCATCCTACCCATAGATCTCATTTTCGACCCAACCAGGCTGAGGGCGACAGTGAGCTCCAGTGGTCTCGTAGATGTCATTTGTCACGAAGCCGCTCTCCCTGTCCGCTAAATATACATTCTCATACTCATTCCACTGGGGTTCCTTTGTAGCAGCATACGGGTACTTGGTTTTGAAGTCAGCTGGTAGGGTGCTGTCCGGAGTCAGGTGAGAAAGTCTGGTGATGTCACTGAAGGCATAGGGTCCTTGAATAGGGCAAGTTGATGCTTCGGTGGGCATCCATGGTTTTGGTTGGCCGGTTGAGTTTTTGGTTTTTGACTTTCTCCTGAAGGCAGAAAAAAAAGATAAATAAAAGCCTCTGATTCAATAGGTCTATAGACAGTTTGTAGGTAAGTTTGAGTTTAGAGTTGATATCCTTGCTCGCCACCAAGGCCCCCCCAAAGAAAAAAAAAATCCTAGATCCGCCCATGCACAGAAGTTCTCCAACCCAAATCCAGTCATAGTTGTAAAAACTTGAACAGTGCTAGTACTCAAAAGTGAATATTGCCCTGTTCATACTGTATCATGGAAAAGAGGCAATGTTTTTGGAGACGTTAGATAAATATTTGTGTTTTGGTTCATACCGCTTAGCTTGTTTGTAGCAGAAGAAGCCCGAAACCGCAAGCAATAGCAGCAGTAGTGCAGGAATGGTTGCGTACAGGATGTAGGGAACATACAAGGAGTTGTCGGAGAAAGATACTGAAAGGGAGAACAAAAAAAAACAGCTTTCAAAATATTATTCCAAAATATACTTGGTTGAGTGTAAAACAGTCCGTTTTCTTCCAACCTGATGACTCAGGCATTCCTACTTTAATCGTCTCGCCACTTGATGTTGTGAAGAATATATTTGGCATCACTGTAGGAACTGTGGGGAACAAAAGAAATGACTCCATGTTTATGGAAAAATAATTCAAAATGTCTTATTAATGATCCGTCCAGTTAGAAAGTGGAATCATAAGTTCGAAACTGAGCAAGGACAAACTGTATGTTTGTCTGAATGCATTTTCAAGCCTTGAGGCATCGGACACTTGAGACTTCATATGGTACATGTTGTACCTGCATGTGCTGCGTTCCCTCGCCCTGCTTCTGTAAATACTGTCGTCTTCTCTGAAAATATAAAGAGATTGGGTTTCCTCAGTTGCACAACATACGGTTATTTAATCAACAGGTACAGCACAAAAACCAAAACAAAAAAACCACTAACAGACTATGAGAGTTGGAAACACTGTACATGCTGATTTAATGTCAGAAAACTGTATTTATGTGTTCCTGTGGCTCACCTTTTGGATATTTGCAAACGTAGTTGTTCTTGGCATTGCAGTTGTCGTCATTCCACTGGAAGAGGAAATGGCCTTCCTCATCGGGTGGTGCAGACGGTTGGTAGTAAAGAACCACACACGTTTCCCCGCCGCAGGAAGGCTCGTCCCAGTGCCAGTTCCTGAAAGGCACAAGGTTCAAATGCTCAAATTAATTTGAATCGGAATCTCTTCAATCACTCCAGTCACTCTATTCTATAGCATTGATTATTTGGCCACCCCTGGCCACCCCCTAGCAGCTCCCCTGCACACACATATGCGACGTGAATATAAAGAAAACTGAAAAACAGAAAAAGTGCTGTCTATAATGGTGAACTGTCCCACGCAGAGCATTTGAACGAGACTCCATTTTTTAGACTACGGTCCAATCCCTAATAACTACCATGTGGCCTGAGACAAAAAATGAGTTTGACACCGCTAATTTTGAAAATATGGTGAACCTAACATGCATGTTTTGGCATGCGGCTGAGTACCCAAAGACAACTCAGGCAAGCCCAGGAAGAAATTTGAACCCATGACCTCTTGACTGTGAAGCAGTACACCCTCTGCTTCCTATATTGTTATTTCACATCATTTTGTTTTGCTGTGTAAAACTGCTAGAGCTAACTGGATATACTCCCAACAATGACTCATTTAAACCAATAGTGATTAAATTTTTTATGACACCGGCTATTTTCCAATTTTTTCCCCAAAATAATGTCTGTGGTTATCAGTCTTGAAGCAGCAGTGGAAACACCAACATAGCACACGCAAGGACAATTTCTGAGTTGCATCTGTGAAAAGAAAAACAACCTGAACTTGGCTTTGCTCCCGTCCAGCCAAAAGTACTGGGACGGGCATCCCGGGTTGACGCTGCCAGTCCTGAAACGCTGCGGGCTGCGTCGAAGGCCAATCCAGAAATCTCCATCGGCGGCGTGGAGCTGCTGTATGAATCTTTCGATCAGTCGCTGCTCGCTTTCTGTTTCGATGCTGAGGAGATCTCCTCCGTCCGATCTGCAGGCCTGTCTGGCGTCTTGGTACGTCAGCCTTCGCCTGCTGTCCTGGATGTAGGACACTTTATAGCATGGACGCTCCGTCCCTCGCCGGCAGATCCTTTGGCCTGGACAGAAACATCAGCCATGAGAGAGAGAACAAGAGGCTGACCGTGGTTCTCACGTGGTTGAAAAATTAGAAAGCAAATGGGGCTGTATTGCACTGGGAATGCCTACACAGCAGAGATCATCAATGATATTTGTCAGAGGACCAGAATTTCATTATCAATTTCAATTATCAAATAAAAGTTAAATAACTTTTGTGACATAGGTCACAAATGAAATCCCCATGATGTAAAGTAGGGCCGCCAGTTACTTTACATCATGGGGATTGCATTTGTGACCTTAATTTCATCATCGGCCAGTTTGCTAATTTTCTTTTAAGTTGAACCAGGCAAAAAAATATATTTTTGGGGGGTTATTTGTTTTGCAAAAACATCGCTTTCATTTCTTTTTCAATTTCAACCGCATTGCTGCTTTTCAAATCTTTTCTGTTACAGACTAAAAGAAAACAAAATTAATAAAGTTATTCATTATTGTGTGTGGATGTAAATTTATATAAATTTCACTGAGTTGCAGGAG
Organism: Syngnathus typhle; assembly: GCF_033458585.1. Classification (NCBI taxonomy): domain Eukaryota; kingdom Metazoa; phylum Chordata; class Actinopteri; order Syngnathiformes; family Syngnathidae; genus Syngnathus; species Syngnathus typhle. The sequence goes on from NC_083743.1 coordinate 7,115,178, forward strand.
TGTGAGATGTTTTCTTCTTAACAGAAAACAGAAAATAACTGGGAAGCACTGGCTTTAATCAATCAGATGTCACTTACCAGATATTGAATAATTGATTGCTTTTCAACATTTTATGAAATATATATATATATTCAGTAGTGGACCGAAAGAAATACAGCCAATGTATCCTAACTCATCTTCCTTTATAAAACCTAAAATATCATTTGGACTTGATTACCAATTTGTCAGCACTGACACTAGTTTTTTTCACCCAACAATCACAACATTAAAGTGAAGGATAGACTGCTGTCTGCAACTTTTGTATTGATTTTGGCGGAACAATTCATTCCTGTGCAACTTTCTGATCATTTTCATCTGTTATTTTGGCTTGACAGCTTTGGCCCAAATATTTGAATTATATGAAAAACTAGTATAAAAGCAACTCCGCGAGTGATTTGTGATCGTATTTCCTGCTACTGGCGTCAGGATTAAAGCTGTTTAGTCGAACTCAAGATGGGACCTCCTGACTGAGCAGCTGAGACGAAAACAACATGTGGCTGTTGATATTTTCCACATCACGCCGCCTGTTAATAATAACAATGCCAACGCGCTTTTCCCCTTTCTCAGTCCCTCTCACAATATTTAAAATCTCAGCAGATTGTGCAAAAACAAGCAATTGTTGCCGATTATTATTAAATGCACAAAGACGCATGCAAGTTTTAAAGAAAACTAGAAACTCCGAGTCAAGCAAGTGTTGGCGTCTTACCATTGATTTTAGAAGCGCACCCATTGTGGAAGAGGAAGGCGATCAGGGCGCCGAACAGCCTCATAAAATCCATCTCGACATGTTCACGTCGGTGTGCTGCTGCGCCGTTATAGCGAAAACAAACCGAAATCGTTGAATCACGCCGTTTTCGCGACAGAAAAACTCGTGACGAACACGAAGGCGCACCAGGGCCAACCAAGACTCGCGATGAAATGGGATGTGGATGGAAAAGTGGGTCGTGCGCTCGGCGTCTGACAGAAGGGGGGATGAGACCACCAGGGTCCCCCCTCCTCAGTTAAAAAGACAAAGCACAAAAAAGTAATGTCACTTTATAATTTGAAGGAGTCTGATCAGCACAAGAGGCATCTCTGTTTTTGTCTTACATTGTTGAACATTTCATAATAAAGTATTTTAAAAATAATGTACTTAATTCATAGTTCACAACATTAATGTGACTTTCAACATTTACAAACAAATGAAAAGTGAAATATTTTTCGAGATGGGAGATAAACAACTGAAACAATCGGATTGCATAAATGTGCACACCCCTTGTAGTTTGGGATGTGGCCGTGTAACGAGCTTGATGCAGTTAGTTTCTGGGTGCATGGACAACTGAACACACAGACCACAAAGAGTGAATGCCGTCTGGGGAGAAATAACACATAAGGAGAGCACAGAGTCAATCTTGACTTGAAAAGCAGCAATGAAGTGTGCTAAGAGTGTGAGTGAGAGCGGATCTGCTGTCAAACGCATTATTCACGTCTGGCGAACTCTTGGCCCAATAGCATGTTGCTGGGAAAAAAAAAACAGACATTGTGATGAGAGAATTGGTGGAGAAGTGTGCTGCATATATTGACCATTGGACAGGAAGCAGTCCAGAGGAAAGAGAGGAAATCATTTTTTTTAACTCCATACTTCCTGTTCCTTGCTTTTCTTTCATCTTAATTTCCAGAATTTCCAGATCGTGCCCTAGCATTGAGTTGAGCATTATGAAACAGAGATTTAAATTACACTCCTCCAAATAAATCAGACTTGATCACAATTGTGGAAATAAACTGGTTTTATCCTATATCGTTTACTTTTTCAGTCCTTTTTTTGGGTGGTGCTCTGGGCATGATTTGATTAGGATGCAAGCGCATGATTTTTTGTCATGTGATGAAGACTCGGGTTTGCGTGTTTCTCATTTCCACTGAAACTCACTGGTGGCAGACACACAAGTGATTGTTGACTCTTTGCAGGAATGTATCTTTAATTTCACAGAAGGCCGCCAAAGTTGAAAAGTGAAGAGCAATGCTTCTCTTTCAATGCAAGATTTACTAAAGAATTTAAATACTTGTCTGGAGATCCTCAATTAACTCCCTTCTACTATTCTATTATTTTCTTATGTTTTGTTTCGTTAACACCATCTGGCCTAGAAGTATAAGAAAGAAGGTGAAAAAAGAAAGAAATCCTGGGACTTTTCTGACACATTTGTTTGTCCTTTTATGGCCACTAGACAGCAGCAGAGATACGCACTTAAGGCTAACGTGCCTGTTGATGAGTATGAATACATTTGCACAGTAATTTTTTTTTTGTTTTTCCTGTAATACTTTTGTAATTGCAAAATGTTACATTCGATGAAGTGGGTGCACATAGGTGATCACGTGTGCAATTCCCAGTGTATATTTTCCTACCCAAATCAACTCAACATCCTCCCTTCAGCCTTGAGGAATTAAACCGTCTAATCCGTAAAATAATACCAATATTGTCCATTTCCATTTTGCCTTTGTGATTCATTTCTATTTGTTCCTCTCAGGATAATAATGCGACTTTGGGACATCTTGTTCCAGCACATTCACTACCTTTAAATAACCCATTTACCCAAATGGATTATCAGGAGGAAGAATAGTGTGATTAGCTTGGAGAGATATGATATTTTCAAAGGTTTTTTGTCGATGAATCTTAGGACGTAAACCATGAGTGATGGAGATAGTATGGTGTGACGTGATTTGTGGATAGTATAACAAATGTCCCGTCTCATCATGGGGCAGATTAATGCTTCTTTTCTTGTCTCCTCTTGTGAACAATGACACTCTCTCACTTGAGCAGTTGATGTTGCCTGTAGCTATGTGCACTATATCATACAGCATACAAATGAGACAAAAGTCAGCTTTGACATGCAAGGGAAATTACAAAAAGTTTAGTCCTGTTTGCTTGGACACTTTATAGCTTTTGGCAAACGTGATCGGTTTACAGCTTTGCACAGTATTTCTCATCAAAGTGCCATTCATGCCTGTTAATCTCCAAAAATGATATTTTAGCTACGGATGTGATGTTTACCCCCAAGCAGTGAATTGTTATTTTTTGCATAACTAAAAATAAACTAGACAAAATCTGACTCTTCTCTGTAAATTGCATTGTTGTTAAATGTAATCTTTTGCCAGTGTTACAAAACTGCAACAAAAGTGAACTTGAGGTGTTTGCTAGGAAGTGTTCATTTGTTTTTTGGTGTAAGGGTTTAAAATTATCTGAGGAGACGGCTTGTGAGACACACCTTGGAGGTTTTAGGTGTCTCAAGGAGGTCTCATCCTATAAAAGTAACCTTGGATGACAGGCTCAGACAAACAGCTGCTCAGGTACCGGACAGGTAAGGCTATCTATTTTTATTTATTTGATTTAAACACATTATTATTTGGATTTTTCAAAATATTAATAATGAATGAATATCTTTCTTTTTATTTTGTTATCTCCATGCATTTACTGTTGAACTTTTTTCCATTTCATGAACTGTCTTCAATGACAATTTTATTAAATAATTACTATTTATATATCAATAAACATGATAAATATATATAATAAATACTTAGCAATACATATTAGACATATTATTTTAGCTTTTAAAAGATTATAATATGAATACATGCATTACACTTCATTTGATTATATTGCATATCTGTGACTGGTTTTCCAAATAATATTTATATACATTTTTTGAAATAAATCAATAACATTACTTTGGGCTGTTGCAATGTTGCTCCCTCTTAGTGCACACGACTGACGTGACATGCCGCATTCTAACAAGATGAGTCTCATCCCCCTTTGTCTTCCTCTGCTGGCCATACTGCTGCATCCCACCCTCTGCCTCTACAATTGCTCCTCTGAGTATGACAGGCTCCCAGGTAGCTATTCCCCAAAACAACTATTTATTGTTAATTTTTGGAGTTTGGGTTTTGGAGTTTGTTCCGTCATGTTTTTGAAGATAGCTCAGACCTGACAGCCGACTGCGGCATCACCACGATCACGCTGGAGCTCAACCTGTGCACGGCCCAGTGGGCGGGATTCAATTCGTCTAGCATGGCGCTAAACGGGGAGCACAACGTGACAGAGTGCCAGGGTTCCATTGACTCCAGTGTGGATCCCCCCATCATTCGTTACCTGCTTCCGGTCAACCACAGTGACCAAAACCCCTGCCGACAATCCCTGCAGGTCAGAACCATGTCTGGTGGAAGATGATTGGATAGTGCGGTAGTCACAGACAAAAGATTTCCTGGATGTGTTGGGGCAGAAAAAAAGTCCAATATTCACATCAACAATATATGACAAATGACTTTTCAAATTCACTTACATGATGACTTTGCTTTGGCTCTGTTCCGATTAAGATTGTGGATGAGACTCCGGACCCCACGGGACCCTTCAGCAACTTCCTCAGCATCCAGTCGGTCATCATCACAGGCTTCGTCGACACCCCCAGAACTGAGCAGGGCGTGATCAGTTACAACACGGACCTCTACTATCATTTCTCCTGCCGCTATCCCTTAGAGTACCTTGTCAACAACACACAGATAGTGGCGTGAGTAACCATGGAAACTACTGGCTAGTTAATTTTAATTTTAATTTTAATTTTAATTTTAATTTTAATTTTAATTTTAATTTTAATTTTAATTTTAATTTTAATTTTAATTATTTATTCATTTATTCATTTATTCATTTATTCATTTATTCATTTATTCATTTATTCATTTATTCATTTATTCATTTATTCATTTATTCATTTATTCATTTATTCATTTATTCATTTATTCATTTATTTATTTTGAACAAATATCGGTTCTTTTGTTTCTTGATTGATTTCATTTTTTTTCCTGGCGTGTATTTTTAGCTCTTCGGTTTCGGTGGCAACGAATGACAACAATGGAAGCTTCGTTGACACGCTAAAAATGAACGTCTATAATGTAAGTAAGCTTGGACGTGTTCAGACGTGTAAATGCAAAAATTAATCTCTATTCAGTTTCTTTCTGGTTTTTTTTCCATACATCTGTAGGACTCCGACTATGGCTACCCGTTAATCGTCCCCTCGTCAGGACTACAGCTACGAACGAGGATCTACGTGGAAGTAAAGGCTGTGAACCTGACTGCAAAGTAGGTCATAAAACTCTTAGAATAAACTTTAGCCAAACACGCTATGTTCCTTGGCAAAACACTAAGTGGTTGGCCTGTTTGCTCCAGCTTCCACGTGCTGTTGGATCACTGCTTCGGAACTCCCAGTGCTTATAATGTGTCGCAAACCGAGCAACACAATTTCTTCACTGGGTACGATTGCAAAAAACACACTTCTTGGATGGAAGACAGATATTGACCATCACATGTAATCGAAAACAGATTTTATGTTTGGACAACAGCTCACTGCCCAATGTTCCAACATTTGTGTTTGTTTACGATTAAAACTCGATTTCAGTGTAACAGCAATGTTAGTCAGAAGACCTTTTACGCTGCAATTTGTCGTTTGATAGAAATGTCAATATTTACTCCCCATCAGGTGTTCAGTGGACACAATGGCGGCAATAAATACCAACGGGAACTCGGATTTTGCCCGCTTTGATTTTGAGGCCTTCCGCTTTGTTCAACACCATGATCAGACCAAGTCTAGCATCTACCTACATTGCATTGTCAGACTCTGTGAGCCCACTAAATGTGAAGAACTCTTGAACGTGAGCAAAAACAAATCGTCCATTTTTTAAAATTTCCCTTGGTTAAAGACATTCCTTAAATTTAACATCTTTTGGTTATTCCTCAGGCTTGTAACAAGAGAAAAAAAAGGTCCTTGACTCCTTTCGGACAGGAGGGAAGAGACTCAGCCACTCTTTCCGTTGGACCACTTTACACCTCCGGAGAAGGTAGGAGGAGCCACTATTGACTTGTTTATGTATTTTGACAAATATTTGACTTTTCCCCCACTTCTTTTTTTCTTTGCAACCCACAGACAGGCCTGCTGCAGAAACCTACAGTGAGTATATGTTGCTCACATGCATAGCTTTAGCTAGGAAGCATTCACATTTTTTTATCTTCTGTATACCATCAGGTGACAATAATTTGGAATCTCGGAATAATGACCTGAATGTGACGGGCCTGGTTGTTGGGGTGGTTTTTGGATCGGCCGCCTGCGCTCTGTTGGTTCTTGGCGGCTGGTTTGTACTCAAGAGGTTTTGGAGGACGCGCCATTTACCTCATGACTTCAACTGATCCCAATATTATGTTTACAACCCAAGATGTACTCCATCTATTAAAAAACAACAACATCTCATTAAACATCAGAAATCAAAGTAGCAAATATTTGCATTCATGTTATATTTCCAGCCATCTTCCAGTAGAAAATTGTTGAATGGATGAAAGGCAGTTCAAATTATTTTTGTGTTAAAGCAAATGCCTTTATCTACTTCCTGTCATTCATTTGTACTGTAGTGTTTCCGTTCTTGTGAGATTCAAATAAAACACAGAATCATTTCCAGTTACATTTCCCATGAGTTTGTTTATAGCAATATAGAAAATATTTACATAATTATTGACAAAAAAAAATCTATATATACACATCATGTAGTGCCCTAACGTTTACATATGTACTGTAAAATACTTCACTACAAACATGAAACAAACACCAACAACAAAATATATTTTTTAACAGTTTTTTTTGTATATACAAAAAAAATACAACAAAATGTCTGTGTTAACACACAAAACAATAAAAACATTTGACAAGCAACTACTAACTAAAAGTTTCAGGATTGTAACTTGTCACAACAAGATTTCCCTTCAAATGTTCATTAGAGGAAGCCATTTTGAAAATAAGGACGAATCCTGCAAAAATCCTTCCTGGAGTGCATGTGATGGTTTTCGTGACATTGAAGAGAAAAACTCGATTTACATTTGAAGAACATCCATTAGAATTGCAGGACTGGTAACATTATTAGAAACTGTTAATGGTAACTGCTGACTTTAAACACAAGAATTTTCAATGGCAGCTATATTGATATTCCGGAAACACATTTCTTGTTATCGTTTCTACCTATTGATGGAACAAAATCTTGACCCGACGTGCTGGTTCAAATCTTCACCCCGATTCGCTGGGTTGACATGTCATACACTATCAGCTCCACAACAAACCGATGAATAACTCGTTTTGGAATCAAATATTTTAAAAAAGACGAATTGTAATAAAAATTGCAAGCAATGTCCCTATTTGTTTTTTTTTTAAAGTGAGGACAATTTCAGTAATGACACAAATTCGATGCAAACTTTGTCTTCGCGGGCCGCATAAAATGATGTGGTGGGCCGTATCTGGCCCCCGGGCGTTGGGTTTGACACCTATGCAGTGGTGGATGAGCGATTTCACCCAATTTGGGTTACCTTTGACCCAGTAGGTTATGTAAAGGCTGGTCACTACCTCGTAAGCCAACAATGTGCTAAACAAACAAGCGGGTGAGGGTGTCTCAGTTTATCGTCTCTGTATTGACATGTCACTGCACTGAATGCAAAATGTCCTGGATGAGAGCGGACAGTTTGACAGAGAAGTCTTCCTGCAATAAGCCACCAGAATATACAGGGTGGGAAGAACTCAACTGGACTTCCAGCTCCTCCTCCATTGACGTGAGCAATCTCTCAATCCTGGCTTGAGAAGTTTGGAGTTGGCAGAAGCATTCCACCGCAGCCTTGAGGGGCCGCACGCTTTCAGACTGATCGGCGAGTTCTGCTTTAAGAGTCTCCAAACTATTCTGCACCTCTGCCTTGAGTGACTTCACTTCTGATTCTAGCCTAGAACTAAATCCACGCCAGAAATCCTCATGAGTCACCTCCACCTCACTCATCTCTCTCAGGCGTTCCGTCACCTCTCTGGTTTGAGACATAAATTCAGCTAGGATGTCAGCCATCTTGGAGGCACTCTGCTCCAGCTCTTGCGTCATCCAGCCGTGGACCTCCGGATACGGGTTGACCTCCGGACTGACGTACATCTTGAGCTGGTTGCACAGGCCGTGTGTGTTGTTGTCGAGTTGCTGGGCGAGCGGGGCCAAGCGTTCCCTCACGCTGGCCAGCATGGAGGCGAGGTGGGCTGGGGACGGAGCCAGCCTCTCCCTCAGCTGTGCCAGTTCCTGATGCAAACGGGCTCGAAGGCGGTCTGACTCCCCGATGATCTTACGCTGCATTTCATCCGTAAACGGGTTTTTGTTGTACTCGTCCTCGTTGTGGTAGAGGCTGCTGTCGTCAATTTGGCTCTTGTAGATTTTACTACGGGACATAACCACTCTGTTTGAATATTTTGGCTATGAATTAGTTGCGGCTCCCAATTACAAATAAATAAAGATTCAAAACATACTAATAAATATACAGTATGCTGTCCTAAAATATCAACTTACTCTGCTTCTTTTGTGATTTCTGATTTGGGTTGAGCCTGATTGGCCTTGGAATCAGTCCAGGTCACATCCCTGGTGCCACGATGTGGGTAAGCTGCAAGAAAAAAAATATAATAAATATAATAAAAATAAAATAAATAAATATATAAACTATATAAAAATAAATAATAAATAATAATAAAAATATAATACAATAAAAATGTTTTTGTAAAAGTGGTAAAATGGTGAAATTCATACAAGAATACAGTGATACTCTATTGACAATAATATTGAAAATAAAATACCTGAAATTGCCAAGATGGCAAAGGTGCAAATGATGACGATCACTTTTTCTGAATGCATATTTTCTTTTCTGTGGAGGATAGAATACATTAATCCTTGACTCTGCCATGAAAATTGTATTATCTTCATACATTCTGTATTTTTAGTCAAGGAAAGACAGAGAAACCATTGTTGGCCCTTACCTGAGCTTCAAGGTGTCTATAGAGCAACCTCTCGGCACTGTCGGCCTTATAAAGCGCCTTGTTATCAGATCTTGCCTGTGTCAATAGTCAACACGTGGAGGGTCACACGGGTGACGGAACACAACATAGCACACTTGCACTCACAAACACACTACGCACACAGATGAACTGCTCTAAAACTTTCATTTTATGGACATAGCATGATTAGAGATAATGATGTCAAACCACTTTCAGATAATATCCTCAAATATAACCATGAAGATAAACAAGCAATCTTCAATTATGATAATGGGGAAAGTCTACGAGGTATTATTAATTTCATGATGTACAAATGAGGCAGCGTCTGCAATGGTCCTTTATTTTTTATTTTTGTCCAAATCATTTTTGTTAACACAACACAGACCCAAAAATAAGTCAATCACCAATGCTGATGATGTAAAAAGGACTTTAGCACTTTTGCACAAATGCAATGCCATTGCTGCATGTTCTGCTGCTTAAAGTGGGTCTTAGGTAAGCCACGACTCGTCACCCCAAGGTCATAGTCCACGGTTGCCATGATGAGCTAACTAGGTTATAGCTGTCGTCCAAAGTCTGGTCAACACAATAATAAGCGATGTGTGCATTCCTGTCCATGAAAACATCACCTTCCTGCATGTCGAATGTACACGACACATACTGAGATATCTGGGAAAAAATGATCCTTTTATCCTATAAGTTTCTGCAATGTAGAACCAAGAAAATGGAGCAAAGGTTAACAACCTGATTTGTATTTATTTCACTCAGGCATGCACCCACAGCTATTTGCAGGTTAAACTTTTCTGTGAAAGCGTTCTCAGGGGAAAAGACAATAATTTAAAACAACAACAACTGAAAGCATGGAGGTGTTTCTTCGAATTTACATTTGCTTCCCAGATATGAATGCCCGATGACGCATGGAACAGTCACGAAATGTGAATAACACCGATGTCACCTTTACTGAGTAAACACAGCTCAAGAATGAATGTACTATTCGTATAATGGTTGGTCATAATAGAGTTTTTGCAAATACTGGGGGAGCTAGGATTTTTTCCCCCCTTGGGTCCCCTAAAGATATTTCAAGAGGTCCACACAAAAAAAAACCCTTTTTTTTTTTATAAACTCCACTTTTACATGAGGGGGTCAGTGCCTCTGCAGCCCCCCTCTCGCTCCGCCAGTATTAGCGAGTTGTGTTTGAGGTACAGAATATTGGAAAGCGCTCAAGCAAAGCCACAGGCCAGATCATGAATCACTTTCATGCTCATTCTTGCATCAAGAAGAACAAATAGAGCAATGTGATACTTTCTACTCTCCCTCTGCCGCTCTATAAATCATTCAGCATGCTAATGAAAGTCGTGCAGACCAAGCACGAGCTCGTGTGTTCCCTTTGCGTCTTATTAACAGTCAAATAAATGTGGAGAGCTCCATCTAATAGAGTATCTCTTTATTTTTGGGTTGTCGCGATGCCAGAAGAATGCTGTGATGATCTAATGAGGTATCTTTGGTTTTTGTTGCTTTCCTGTGGTCTGCATTCTGTTTATGGAGATAATATCAGCCGATATGTCCAAGAAAGACCATTCTGTCAACCTGGTATGTACAAATGTGTTTTATATTGTGCTAGTCTACAAACATTAGCAAGACTCCAGTAATTGGTCAATCAATTTATTACCGTATTTTCGGGACTGTAAGGCGCACCTAAAAACCTAAAATTTTCTCCAAAGCCGACAGTGCGCCTTTTAGTCCGGTGCGCCTTATGTATGGACCAAATTCCTAAATTAAAAATGGCCGGGAGCATTGTGTCATGAAATCAATCATAAGTGGCCCACTGAAGACTATGAATCATGAATCAAAAAGACTATGGATCTTTATTTTGTGATTATAAAGTAATTTGCGGCGTCTGAAGTTGAAATAAAAAAGATAAAATGGAGAATGATTTGATTTGGATTAAAAATCTGACATGATGCATTAATGGTGCACCTTATAGTCCGGTGCGGTGCGCCTTATATAAGGACAACGTTTTCAAATGGGCCATTCATTGAAGGTGTGCCTTATAGTCCAGTGCGCCTTATAGTCTGGAAAATATGGTAATTAATTTTGCCCATTCATCAATTAATATGTGTTAATAAAATACAAATCTGTTTGATACCTGAAACTCAACTTCTTTTTGTGATGGTCTTGCTTTTGTCAGGTTTTTACTGCCTACCGGATAGCATGACTCCAATTCCTTGTCCAAGGGGAACGTACGGGCCTGCCGCAAATAGTATGGCAATGGAAAAGTGTCTCGAGTGTCCTCCTCAACATTATTGTCCCAGACCGGGTCTGTCCGCATCCCTCCCGTGTGGCTCGGTGGCTCAGCAGCCTCACTCTGGCCAGGACACCTGCATCTGCCCGGGAGAAGGACAGAATTTTCAGGTGAGATGCTCCTCTGTTTATTCTCTACCCAATCAACTCTCATCATTCAGCACTAAGCTAAGAAACCTGAACAATCTGTTGCATCAAGCTGAAAGATGAGCAGATCAGGTTCCCACGTGCACAGCGGGGTTTAGTTTCTGTCTCACCGTTACACTCATGGAGAATAGATTTGATTCTATTTCCCATCTCATTTATCTCATTGAATTGAATAAGTTAACAGTGGTACAATGTTGTATAATCTTTTAGAATTGTATTTGTCGTTATATAACAGAACCTTATTGACTTTTCCACAGAGGAGTGACGGGCAGTGCCAATGTACCTTCAATTATCAGCCCATCGACGGTGAAGATGTGTGTGTGCACAAAGTGTACAGCATCTGCAGGGATGGAAAAACACGCACTCAGCATGGAGAGTGTTTGGACCGACATGAGTGGTCAAGTCACTGCAAGACGCAGGTCATGTGATTGCACACATGGATGCAAAAACTGAAAGTAGCCCAAAGAGGCAAATGTGGAATGTCTTTTGACATAACAGTGTAAATAACCTTTCACCTAAACCGAGAATAAAGCAAAGGACCAAAGAGCCAAATGTGAAATGCAAACACTATCCGGATATGCTGTATGTCTTTTGACATGACAGTGTAAATAACCTTTCACCCACTCAGCTGACAGCACCCAATGATCCTTTATGAATGTGAGCGGAGCGATAATCTAAATGACATCCTATCTTTTCTGCAGGTGTGTCCATCTGCAGAAGATTATGAGGGGTATGACGGAGAACTCGGTCTGTGTGTGTGCGTAGAGCCTCCTGGGAGAGCTGCGTGTGGAGGCCTATGTAGGAAAAGGCCTGAAAGTCAACTGAGACTACAGTGCAAGTCTAGTGGAGAACTGGAGCTGGTTTTAGGTTCTGATAGTCGGGTGAGCAAAAGACATCCATCATTTAAGACAAAGGCGGGGATAGACTCTTACCCTTGAGGGAGCGCTGGATGTCAGAAAATTAGGTGGTCCGAAAATATATACCGTAATTTTCGGACTATAAGTCGCACCGGAGTATAAATCGCACCAGCCATAAAATGCCCAAAAAAGTGAAAAAAAAAACCCCATATATATGTATATAAGTCGCTCCTGAGTATAAGTCGCCCCCCCCACCCAAAGTATGAAAAAAACCGCGACTTATAGTCCGAAAATTACGGTAAATATTTTTTTTAAATGGTAAATATTAATTCTGAGATTACAAAAAATAACAGGGTGAAATAAGGTAGAAATAATCCTGGAAAAAAATATTTATCTGGCCTGGCACCTGGGTGTCTGGGGGGGACAATGCCCCCAGTGCTCCCCCTCTAGCTCCGCCAGTGATTGCTCATTACCCTTGAAAGTTAGCGTGAATCATTTATGCATATGTGTCTTGTGATTGGCTGCCGACCAATCCAGTGTGTAACCGCACTTCTAATCAAAACTCAGCAGCAATGGAAAAGTTCTTGCTGGACATTTTTTTTTCCTTTTCCATCGACTGCAGTTTTCCATGAGACAATACTAAACACAATAAATAGTTTGAGCTAGGCAGACAATGTACTCAAAGCCCCACAAGAGTTTTATCTTTCCTGCGAAAGGTTCAGACAAGCTTCTTCAGTGTCTTGTTGACCTACTTTGATAACAGATATCATTTGTATGCAGGTGTCGGGCTTCTCCGGCACCATGCTGGAGACTCTCTTTAAAGTTTGGGACTCCCAGGGGAGCTTGGAATGTGGCAGCCATCTCACCCCTCCACGCCCGGTCTACATTGTTCAGACAAGCGGTTGGGCTCACACGTAAACACCTTTTCTCATTGTTGTTCCTCTCTGTACATATCTCTCAAGTTTTCCTTTGTCTTCATGTGCCGTGCGAATACAGAAGCGGGATTTATCGGCCTCTTTAGCGACGGCATCGAAATTCAACAACTGTTTTTGTCACTCACAGAGCTGCGGGAAACTCCCAGGCCTCATGGTTTGAAAATAATATGGATTCCTAATTCCGCCAGTCATATGCAAGGCAATCAATATTTTTTATTTTATACTCTTTTTAGATGAGTCTGTCCTTCCGTGGGATATGGGCAAAATGGAAAATATGAGCGGGAGCATGGATAATAGTAATAAGGGAGAATCGAGGGAAAGTCTCAGTGGAATTCTCAACCCCACAACATGTCTCCATTTGGGCGATGTTCTATTGTTCACCGTCACCCCTCGTGATTATCCTCAGTACGATATGTAAGTACCCAGTTAAAGTTTCCCTTTGTTAAGACAATCATCAATGATTCTTCATCTTTTTGTCAGTGACAACTTGTACAACACAAACAGTGATTTTGACTGGGGGTCACTGAGAAAACTGAAAGAGGAGCTGACTCTCTCCTGGACACCTCCCAGCTTTTTTTCAATTGTCTTCAACCAACCCGGAGTTTATGTTTTTAGGCTTAGCAGCCATCATCACAAACATATGGTAAGATTACGTAATCTTAAAGAGACAGTTATGAGGTTTGGTCTTCAAATCTCACATTCTAAGATTCCATGTTCTGCTTGCTGTGTTTATTTGACCTCCACCTTTTGTCCCTCACCAGTACGTGCGGGTAATGGGTGCAGGAGGCCAATGTTACGAGCCGGGGCCCTTTTTTGCAACTAATCCGCGTCACGTCACAAGAGTGGGCATCAGGAAGAGAAGAAATCTTTTACTGCGTCCTGACTGGCTGGTGACGGGAGGTCTTTTGTTTGGAGCCGCCCTCATCTTGTGTTTATGTGTCATTGTCTTGGTTGGTGCACCACCCACAAAAATATTTACCAATGAGAATCAAAAGAACATCCCTCACTTTTTTTTGTGTGTGTACCACACAACCATAATCCAACTCACGTTTCTAGATCCTTTTCCACGAGTATGGTTGGCCTGAGAAGAAGCCAATCACGGCGCGGTATCACACACGGCAGATGACCTATCACATGGAAGACTACGCATCAAAAGGTTCAAGGGTGATGTCACAAATGAAAATACACAGAAAACAACAAGCTGTCATCAGGCTGACTTCCATTCAACCAGGTACACATCACACGTGTACACTGTGTGTTACGCAACCTCTGCTCCACGTGCACCTGCAATACACAGAATGTTCATGTATGACCATAATACACACATGTACTGAGAGTTGATTGCCCAGCTCTCGAGATGGAAGCATTAATTGCAACATGATGTCAAAACATGTCTTTTTGTCCTACTACTACTGAGTTGGCTTGTTTCTACATGCAGGTCAGACAATGATCAGAAATACATTCTATTTTAAAACTACATTGAAAATGCTATTTTACATTTAAATCTACATTTTTACACATTCCCACTACAAATGTGGGTTTCCTAGAGCGGTATATTCTATTTTAAGTCAAATAAATTAATTTGCAAAAATTTAAAAACTCCTCCTCAATGTCTGTTTGTAAAAGACAAATTATTTTTCAAAGATACTGAAATAATTTTTTGGGGCAACAATTTAAAATTCATGAGATAGAAACATGTGATTGTTTTTAAACTATTGCTTTCTGCATGGCCTGGTTTTATGTTTAGGGAACATTTCAGGTCTGAACATTGAACTTCCATATTGCAGGTTTGAGTTTAGACTTGTCTTTGGTCAAAGTGACCTCTTTATGATCGTCTCGGTACAGAGCCTTCAGAGGAATTCTGGGATTACGAACACCAGGTGGATCTGGAGGCCTTCAGCAGCAACACTTTCTACAACCTGCTTCTCAAACACAGCGTGTCAGTCACTTCACGGCTCGGACAGCTCACCACTGAGGTGCGCATGACAACCTTCAGATCTATCCATGTGGGATCCTGCTATGAGACCAAGTATGGCTTTTGTAAATGTAGGTCAAGGAGCTTTATCAGGGTGTCCTCGAGAAACTCCGGATGCTCCATCCTCGCTTGGTGGATGAGGAGAGCACGGATGACGTTTACGAGAAGACCAGAAGAGAGGTGGAGAAGGAGGTGGTCCGCAGGAGGTCTTTGGCTTCGCACCTGAGGATGCTGCTCAACAGTCAGCTTCAGGTTTAATTGACATAATTCTTCATTCACACCAACTTAATATTAAAAAGATCTCAAAGTGGAAGCATCACATGGAAAAAGTATTTCTTTTCCACTTGGCATCCTCCAGGTTTTGAGGCGAGAGCAGCAGGCACAGCAGAAGGTCCACAGTGTGTTCACGGCTCAAGTGCGAGAATGTAGCAGAATACTGGGCAAGATCCACCAGACAGCTTTTGGACAGCGCCAACAAAAGTATTGTCATTTTTTACAGCTTGCACTGAGGTCTTCTCCTGAACTCTCATTGCTCGTCTGTTCTCAGTTTAATTCAGCGGTTAAGGTCGCTCGTGGGAGAAATGGGAGGGTTGGTATCCGCAGAATGTCGGCGCCAGGGCTCCTGGGGGCTCTTGGGTGAAGGCACGGGGGCCAAGCTGCTCTGTCCTGACACAGGCACTGTGCTGAGCAAAGACGGCATCTTTGGTAAACGCTCACACTGCCATCTGTTGGTCAATGTATCTACTGCAATAACAAAAGTCTTTCCAGGTTCTGATGGATCTCTGCGAGAATGTTGCCCTGCTCATTACGACACAGTCACAGGCCTTGTTAGACCAAACGCTCACAGCCACATGTTGCTGAGCAACGGTCACACTATGGCGGTTCCTCCAGATTTCTTCGTGCATCCACAAACCGGTCATGTTCTACCCATTGTTGGAAACGTCGCCTATGACCCCGAAAGTGCCACTTTGGTCATCACGACTGATTTGTGTGCAGGTATTGAACACTGAACTAGAGTAGCGGTCTAAAGTTGATAATTATTGGTATAATAATTATAATTAGAATAATTTCTTTACTTACCGTAATTTCCGCACTATAAGGCGCACCGGACTATAAGGCGCACCTTCAATGAATGGCCAATTTTAAAACTTTGTCCATATATAAGGCGCACCGGATTATAAGGCGCACCTTCAATTAATTGTAAAACTTTGTCCATATATACGATATATACATTTGGCCCGCGGGCCGGACTTTTGGACACGCCTGCTGTAGTGGCTCAATATTGGGCCATATATAAGGCACACCGGATTATAAGGCGCACTGTCGGCTTTTGAGAAAATTTGAGTTTTTTAGGTGTGCCTTATAGTGCGGAAAATACGGTACATTATATAAAAAATATTATAAAGTATAGCTAGATTAAGCAGTGACATTGTACAAATAACAGACATTGTAAATACCAATCACTGCTCTAACTCTCGTCTCACCTTTTATCCCTACAAGGAGACAACAAGAAATGGGAAAGTCCTCCTATACCTTTCATTCCATACCCGACCTCCTGCCACTCAAACCAACCTCTGCCCAACATCTGTCTCAGAGGCCTTCGACCAGGTCAAAAACTGCAGCTGGGTGCCCCCATGGCAGACGCAGACACGGGAGTCCCAGTACCTATTCTGGCCGTTACCATCCAGCCACAAACTAGTCTGGTCTACCCACTGGGGAAGACACATATATGCCCCATCACACGTTTGCCGCAACCTGTCCAGATCGGTTCTCCAATGATGGATCCTCGGACGGGAAACGTTGTGCTGACTGTTGGCATCAGTCTCGATCCGGTGACGGGTATTGTCTTTCATTATGTGTTTACACAATGCTATTCATTAATTTAATTAATTTATGTAATTTATTTTGTATTTTACTATTTATTTGGATTAGTTTTTAGATTTAAATTAATTTCAATGGGGAAAGCCGTGAAACAAATAAAACACCGATGTCAAAGTACCACATAAGTTCATTAAAACTTTGTGTACTTGTAAGGTGTTGTGCTGCCAGTAGGTAGAGTCCTCCTGGGTGAACCCTTTATGGAGCCTCTGAGTGGGAGAATGACACGAGTGGGAGGTGCAAGCATCCGAGCCGGGCAGCTGGTAGCTCATGCAGGAGGATACCAGACTCTTTTAGACAGCAAGGTGATTTTCATTAGCAAACAAGACTAAAGAAATAAATAAAAAAAACATATGTAAAGCAAAAACTTTGATTATAGGTTCTGGCGGTTATGTTCAAAACAGTAGAGCTCCTGAGGCTCCTGTGTGAAGAGTGGGAGTCAGAACCAGCTTTGCAGCTTCATCATGGAGCCGAGCGAGGGTGTCACTGGCAAGATCGTATTGATCGTATGGCAGAGGAGCTCCATCTGAACTGGAGGAGGAGTCAGCATTGTCAGCTGCAGCTTCAGACCAGGTTGGAGATCCTGCTGGACACTACTGAGGGCCTGCAGCAGGATGGAGGCGCTCTGGGTGAGAACATGACTAGACATGATAGTCACTGGTGCAAGTCTTACACAACATTTATGCCCTTCAGGAGACATGACTCTGCCAGGTTCAAACACATCAGTCCCTGCCTTGCTGGGTATGGACTACCCTGATCCAATGGGAACAGGTCTCAGCGTACCCGTGTTGGGGTGCCAGTCCGATCTCATCACGGGATGCACGACAGGGCTGGCAGGGACCATGGAGGACCCTGATGGCAATGGTATGAAAAAAAGTGCTGGATTTGATATATTTCTAGAGCAAATAGGCTTGCATCTATTCTGCAGGTCTGGTGGCAATCCGTTATGGCTCTCAAGCAGTTGATCCTGTAACTGCTGTGTTGGCTCCTGTGGTTGGAGCCAGGCGGGATGTGCTCACAGACACCGTCGTACCCATCACAGCCTCCTATTGGTTGACTGTGGCGGATCAAAACGACAGCTTGCAGGTTGGTTTTTTTTTGTGGTGGGGTGGGGGGGGGGTCTGATCAGGGAAGTGATTTCTTGACTTGCATGAAATCGGGCCTTTCTGGTAATCGTTGTTGATTTTGAGGCCAGGTGGAGGCTCTGGAGAGAGAAGTGTGTGCGCGGAACACTTATTGGCAGCAGCAGAGGCGACGGGAGGAGGACATCCTTGCTGATGTGGACTCAGCCGTGTTCCGGTGTTTTCTGAGACTGATGGACGTTGGCAGCCATCATGAGGTTAATGAGGTGTGACTTATTTCAATTTATTTATGAATTTAATTTTTATTTATTTATTTTTATTTTTATAATTTTATTAAAAAACATGTATTTATTTATTATTAAAACAATTAAGATTTTTTTTTTATTTATTTAAATTCATTTCAGTTAATTAAATATTTATTTATTTCACCTTGCCCTACCTTGCAGGTCCTGTGGTCAGGCAGGCCGCTAAGGGAAGCAGCTGTGGAAATGCACGACTTAGCCCAGGCTGAAGCCCAAAGAAGAGTAGCCCAACGTGCCACCTTGTCTCTGATCCTTCCTCCACATGTTTTGAATGTCCTCAGCCTGGGTAAGATGCTATGAGAAAAAAACAAATAAAAAGAAACGTTTAATTGACATGAATATTTACCTCCATTTTTGTTTCTGTGCGCTTAGTGGATGAAGAGGAGTGGGATCAGCATTGTGTTTGGTACACTGAGTTGATGTCAGGCCTTGACATGATGGACTTACGCATGGAGCAGCTGCAACAAGATCAGGACAAATGGAACACACAAAGAGGAGAAGAACAGACAGCGAGTGCCCGCCTCACGGTCGGAACATTTATTTTTGGAGCGGGAAAATAATTTCTAATTTCCAGTGTGTTCAATTTGTAACCGCAGGAGAGAGAGTCGACGCTGGGAGAAATGTGGGAGCAATGTTCTTCCAGATTATCCGATTTAGATGTTGCTCTCATTAAGCTGCAATTTGTTCGCCACCTTTCCAAGCTGCGTGCTGACACGGCTCAGGTTGGCACACATGAAAATACTTCAATTAAAGCTTCCATTTTATAAAAATTCCTTTGTTCAGGATGTCCTGCGTGGAAAATTCTGGTACAAAGAATACGGTCTGATTCGCTTGTGTCGACCCAGACCGACCGGGAACGTCATGAGTTTGCTCCAAAGGAAGATTTTACCTCTGCTGGACAGAATGAACCAGCAATTTGCGGTTGATAAACAGCAAGTCAACTCTAACCCTAACCTCAGTCGCCAAAACGCTTTTGGCACTAACCAGCAGCCAGATGGAGGTAATAAACAATTTGGAAAAAATATAACCTGATGCATAATGACTTTGTGAGTCATTGGGAGTAGACTAATTTTTAACGGTGATTTTGATTACCACATTCCGTAATCAATCCTAATGTATTTGTTGCTAAGTATCGCAGATGTAAACACTGGTTGGTTAAAACGGGTGGAGTGGGGGGTTGTGGCAGAGGTTAAATGGCATACTAAAGATAGAATACAATATCCCAGCTGCTTCCTAGTTTAATCAAAGAGCAACTGACACGTTGGCCAGCAATTCATTTTGCTTTTCCACCAACGCTAAAAAAAAATTTAAAAAATGACATTTCTTGACAGCATGTGTTCCACCAAGTGACATCACTGTCCCAACAATTCCAGGTAATCGAGTTGTAATACTTAAAATTCTGGATTTGTGCCACATTATTAGGCTTTTGCTTTCATTCTCAGAGGAGGAGTGGACAAAGTTGCTGCAACTTTCACCTCTATTTCAGCTTTTGAAAGGAGTGGAGCAAGGGTTAAAAGGTGGGAGGAGAAGTTACATCATATTTCATTGTTGTTTTCTAAAACTCAGTCAATGGTGGTCAAAATGTACCATAAGCATTTCTTTTATTTTATTTTACGAATATAGTGTTTCCTTATTTCATAAGCCCACTTGAGACTCCATCGAGGCCTTGTCATACCATTCTCCCCTAATGACTACACATTTCTCTGTGTATAATCGGTCTCTGTTTTGCTCAGACAAAAGCGGCGAGGGATTTTTGGATGAACTGGAATGTCAGTGGGAATGTGAGGGAGAGTTAATCCCGTTGGAGCCATCCAGCCTCAACCCCAAAGAATTTCTCGTGTACCAACATGGACTGTTTCTCATGCACACCTTGCATGCACGAAAACTTGTTTGTAACATTTCACTCTTTCTCATGATTATTATTTCACAATACATTGTGCCTGTATTTATTTATGAGGAGTCTGTATAATGTTTTTTCATTTCTCTCTACAGACTCCAACTGTTTCTCTCCAAATAGCTGCAAGGCTTCCTAGTAACAACTACCGTAATAACACCTTCAGGAATTCCTTCTTTTATCGGGTAATGTGTTTACCGTATTTTCCGCACTATAAGGCGCACCTAAAAACCTCAAATTTTCTCAAAAGCCGACAGTGCGCCTTAAAATCAGGTGCACCTTATATAGGGATCAATATTGAGCCACTACAGCAGGTGTGTCCAAAGTCCGGCCCGCCGGCCAAATGTATATATCTTATATATGGACAAAGGTTTAAAATGGGCCATTCATTGAAGGTGCGCCTTATAATCCGGTGCTCCTTATAGTGCGGAAAATACGGTATGTTGAATCTAAAATATGTGATTTTTTTTTTATTTAATTGCATATGATTTTTTTGTACAGCAACTCAAAGTCTTGCTGCATAGGTGAAAGGAAAAATCTTTTTACATGAATCGTTCACCACAAATCTTCCTGTTGTCGACTTGGTTCACAAAACACACGTTTTACCACAAACTCGACCGATCCTCCTGTTGTCAATGTTTCGATATGCTTAAAGTCTTCTCTATTGCTCCAACTGAGGGTAGAAAAGAAAGCCGACAGCAGGACGGAAACTCGTCACATCAATAAGCCACAGAAAATGTTAGTTGTTTGTCAATCGGAAAAATTGGTTTGCTGAGCAAAAAAACAAAAAATTTAAAAAGAAATAATTTTTCACCATTTCAAAGTGGTTATGGTTTATTATTGTGAAAATCCATCAACTCAAAAAAGCTTTTTCACAATGGCAACTTTTGTCAAAAATCTCTGACCTTTAAATAATTTTTTTCCCCCTCTTAGTGTTGCCATTTGAGGGCTGAAACTAAAGTGGCCATTCATTGATAAGATGAAGGTTCTCACTGTACACTTCATGTCACCATGTTGACAGGAAGCAGATGAGACACTCTTTGTCCGCCGCCAGAGACTTCATTCAGTTGGGGGCTTTTCCTTGTTGTTGCTGCACTGTTTGTCCCATGTGGCAATTAAAGACATGAGTAACGATTCCGCCCCTGCCTTCAAGAGACTTTTCCGGAAGGTACAAACAAGCAAACATCCTGAAAATGAATTCAGCTTTTCCATTCCTGGTCACTTTTGAGTGTGTCTTTAGACTTTTGTTGCAGCTGCCACAGTTATTTAGTTCCTGTATGGATGACTTGATTTAAAAATGAAAATAGTTCCTTTACTGACTACTTTATTTTAAAAGTAACTAAGTCAAGTTAGTTTAATAGTTACATTCAGCAGTCATCCGGTTTTGCCACTTCATTTGAAATGTATTTTTAACGGCAAAATATAAAAATAATACAATAAATATATAAAATAAAATAGACAACGTTCATGACTTTCCGTATTTATTCTAATTATAATTATTTTTAACAGCAAATAATAAAATAAATATATAGAGTAAAATGGACAACTTTTTTGACTTTCTGTAATTATTTTTAAAAAAGAGGAATCTTTTGATGGATTCACTTCACATGAATAGTCTACTCCTTTTCAAGTCAAATAAAATGAAAGAGAGTCTTTCTAGATACCAACTAACATAAATCAAAGCTAAATAAAATAAAACCAGTCAAAACCAGACTATGGTTCTTTTCTGGGTAAAACATTGAACTGCGTAATTCACTGCAGATGTTTGAATTGGTATTCAACCTGGGCTCTCCCTCATGCTGTTCACATTTGCTCTTTTACTGAGCCAAGTTCTTGTCGTGCCACTGTAGGTACTCCAGGAATCTCTCGGGCAACTATTTCAGGCCAAAGTGGGCTTAGATGTCTCCGCACAAGAAGCCCATTGGTCATTTTGTGATAGTGAATCTCCCCAGGGACGTTCAAAGTCTGTCATTCTTCACAGCTGTGGGGAACAGTCTGCTTCTCTAGAACAGCCAAGCAGTGTGAGTACAGAGACAATGAAGTTGCACGGTGTTTGTGTCATGTGATCCAAGCGAAGAGTAACCAACTTGTCTTTGGGGAATAGGCCGTCGAGGAATTTGGAAGGAAACACGGAGAAACGTCTTTGGTGTCAAAACTCGAAGGGGTTTTAAGACAAAGAACCTCAGCGAAAGAGGAAGGCCCAAAGTGTCCTTTGAGACGGGGAAGCACGCTGTCATGTGAATTCTCTCAATCGATCATCAAAGAAAAGTGATGAGAAGGAAAAATATGATGGAAGTTGTGAGGTCACCACCTCGCTTGGAGATTTAAATAAGCGCACAAGTTGCTCAGGAAGATTGTGCGGTATTTGAAGCCTAACTGTGACGAAAAAGTCAAGAAGTGCAAGGGGGCTAATACTTTTGCAAAGTAGTACAAACACAATTTCTCATGACACTGGGTAGAAACGGCTAGTTGGACATTTGTGTGTAAGGTGATATTGGTGTTTTCTCTTAATCTATTTATTGATAAAGTGTCTTTAGGTTATTTATCACAAAAGTTTTTTTTTCTGCAAAAGTATTTTATTTTTCTGCGATTTCTCATGAAACAAAAGACAACTAAAGCATAACTAAAAATCACTTTTATTCCTGCTCAGTTGAAATATTGTGACATCATATTTTTTATGTGACCTGTTTGTATGAAAACATTCAGTAAATATTCAGTTATAATCTTTGTTTGGTAATAAGATTGTTTATAAAACCTGAGAATCACATTTCATAGTTTGGACTGATTTTATTTGTTATTCAAGTATGGACAAACTTGAACTCATACATACATTTTGATTTGATTTGTTTATTTTGGCAAGTACATGAACTACACACCTAATACGTCTAGTCCAAGCACATACGCAGTGATCAATATGGCGCTCAAAATTAATCCGCACACCAGCGCCGCTATATTGAGGATCTTGGCGGTCCTTGACGCATCAGCAGCTGCTACAGAGTTCCCCGTAGCATTGGCGTCGTTTACCTTAAATAAAACAAGACCTCCATTCAGGGTTATTTGGATTCGCATTTGAAACAACTTGGGCAATATATTATTTTGGGTATGCAGGAAGAGCTGAGCGCAAAATAAGGCCTACCTTGGAGGAGAAGTAAATTGCTGCAATGCCAATTGGCAGACAGCAACATAAAGTGTTGCAGATGGACCACGCAAAATAGGAGGGCACTGCAGAACGGGTCTGTCCTCTCTCCATACTGCCTTGCATGCAAAGATCAAGTGGTTGGGTGGGGTGACTGTTGTTGCCTTATAAATGATATGGGTGGAGTCCCCTGACCTCCAAGAGATTTACACTCATGCTGCTAGCCATCATTTACATTTACACACACACACACACTGAATTGAAGAGACATTTTTCTGAAAGTAAATGAAGCCTAACTTGTGTTGTATTCCAGTGGGGAATTCGAGGGGGCATCTTTCTTTGGAGATAACCCCGGAGAAAAGACCGAGTCTCAAGTGGATTGATTGTGGAAAGGCAGATAAAGAGCAAAGCGGGCATTTCATCAACGACACGAGCTTTTGTCCTCGGAGATGTACCCTGATGACGTCCATAGCAGTTGCAGTGACCATAGAAAACAAAAAGAGTCATCTCTGAAACTTTCTTTTGCTACTCCCAAACTTCTTTTCCCTTTAGACAATTGCAAGCAGATTATACGAATCTTCAGGTTACTTAACATGCTTGCGCTTCTTGAGTAGCACTTGACTTCTCAAGTCGTGCTTGTGGAAAAATATCACCTTTGCTATTAACAGAAACTTTAAAAGCCTGCCGAGATGGCAGAGCAGTGAAGTGTACGGTCACTATCGTATTTTCCGGACTATAAGGCGCACCGGACTATAAGGCGCACCTTCATTGAATGGCCCATTTTAAAACTTTGTCCTTATATTAGGCGCACCATTAATGCATCATGTCAGATTTTTAATCCAAATCAAATCATTCTCCATTTTATCTTTTTTATTTCAACTTCAGGCGCAGCAAGTTACTTTATAATCAAAAAATAATGATCCATGGTCTTTCTGATCCATGATTCATAGTCTTCAGTGGGCCACTTATGATTGATTTCATGACACAATGCTTCGGGCCAGTTTAAATTTATGAATTTGGTCCATATATAAGGCGCACCGGACTATAAGGCGCACTGTCGGCTTTTGAGATAATGTTAGGTTTTAGGTGCGCCTTATAGTCCAAAAAATACGGTATGTTTAATGACACAATTATGTAGTAGAAAAGTTACTTCAGCATGTCCAGTGTTGACGGAGGAAGCTTTAGTTTCTATTCTTATACTCCAGTGTTGAAGGAGGACGCTTTAGTTCCCATTATACTGGAACGTTATGGTATTAGAGAAGTTGCTCTGAACAGGGTCTAAAGTTAAAAGGCAAGGGAAGGGGGAATGGCAGGCAGGCAAGCAGGTGGCACACATTATTATTATTATTAATATTATTATTATTATTATTATTGTTTGGCATAAATTGTGCAACAGTACTGTTCAGTGACATAAAAGAAACACTCGAGGGCAGTGTTGTACAATGAATGACAATTTCATTTTTATTATTTTTTCATACTTTACATATAAAAAAAAAATTTAACTCAATAGCGTGTTTGTTTTAAGACTACTCAATTGATTTTCGAACTTCAATTTTGGGCCAACGGCGTCATCTTTTTCCAGATTTGATAGTGAAATTTACAATGAAGGCATCTCGTCGTCATGGTAACCCCGTGTTGACATACAGACAACGCGGTCTGGTACACGAACCTGCTGGTGTCTCACTACATATTTTATGTGGATATTTAGCACCCTATAAGAATCAAAATTGACTGATTAGTGCCCCCCTCCCCTCAAAAGGTTTTAATGTGAAAACGTTCCTTAACAGTCTGTACTCTTCACTAGGGGAAGGAAAAAAAAATAAAAAAATGGAGCTAAACAACATCGATTCAACTGAAGACTTGGATCGTTTCTTGAAGAATGTCGACGAAATAAGTAATGTTCATTTGTTTTATCCTATAGTTTTTTTTAGTTAACTTGTTAGTTTGTGCTGAAGCTAGTGTACAGTTTTAATCTTGTATGCTATTTCGTTTTATATAACAACATTGCTCATGGCTGTAGTGTTTTAATGTTTTTAATCGGATTTTTATTACACTTTGTTTTGCCAGGTAAGCTTGTAAAGGATCTAAACTCACCAGACATTGAAGTCCAGCAGAAAGCTATCAAAAAGGCAGATTGCCAAATTGCATCCCTGAATGGATCCTGCAGGACTAAAGTCAACAAAACCACAATCAATACAAACCCAACATCGAAAGCTCCCGTGGTAAAGATGTTGTCATTGTTCGTCAATTGCACATGGACCAATGCACACGCGTAAACATTTTTCCCTCCTTTAAAAATCTATTGTCAACAATATCTCTTCGTGTTTTGCAGGATGCCCAAACTGAAAGTGCGGGTAAGGCCCACTGAAAAGAAATGTAATGAAAGGCAACAGATTCTTTATATTTCTTTGTATTGTTACTGTTTGTGTCACCAGGGAGTTCTACAGAGACATAAATGCCAATAGAAGTGTTTTTCTTTTTATGACCAGAGAATTTCATGAGGTTTATGGAGAGAGATGCGGAAGACAGGAGGAAGAGGAGGCTCGCTCAAGAGAAAAAGGCCACTGGTGTGTTGTTACCTGCCACTTCAATATGTTGCAGTGAGGTGGATGGGTTGCTGTAGCATCTTGCATGGCCAGCTGTATTTCCTGTTTAACGTTTTATCCTTTTTGTCCGCCCAGCGTTTAAGGACAAAGGAAATCAAGCCTACGCTCAAAGAGATTATGAGACCGCTGTGAAATATTACAGTAAAGGCTTGGAGGAACTACGTGACATGCAGCAGTTGTATACCAACAGAGCGCAAGTCAATACTTTTTCTAAATGCTTTTACTCTTTCAATGTTTGACTGTGGAAATGATCTTGACTAATGTGACAAATATATATTACATAGAATGGAATTCCATGTTAATATTTCTGTTGACGACAATACAATATAAAGTAAACAATATAGATGTATTAGAAATATGCAACAACCTCACAACACGGCAACATCCTCTAAAAAAATAAAATAAATACCTCTTTGAGAGTGTCAATTGATTAACTCTTTATTCAGCTAAAATATGAGCCCGACTAACCCGTTTTCCCATAGCGTGGCTGCTTGCAAAAAATAAAAGGTGTCCATTAGAGGTGTTTATTGTAAAATAAAAAATAACCCCTCTTTTTACTCACAACAAAATAAATATTTCATCATCATGAATATAATCGAATTTAATATGTCCTTAGCGAGTAATTGAGGCACGGGGCGAATAATGAGATCGTTCGATATTGCCCAAAATTGTGCAAGTGTACCAAATTTCTCAGTCGTCAATAATCTCATCTGCATATTGTGATGCCGCATGTATTTTTTGGACCCCTGTTTGTACCTCCATAGGCTTACATCAATCTAGAGAGGTATGAGGAGGCCATCAATGACTGCGAATGGGCTTTGAAGGTAAGACACTGCCGGATGTTTGCTTCAGTTATTCGCAGCCTCATTTGTCATAGCGTGTCACTCTCTGGTCACATCTATTGATGGGAAAGCAGTCAGACAAACCCTTTTGTGGAATATACATAATTGTTTGCAATCAAGCCACAATTTAAGCCAATTTTACCGCAAACAGTTATAAAGTGGATGTTAATGAAAATGTGGCAACCTGGGTTTCTCAGCTTGCTCCCCTCTGGGTAGATTCATCTTTAAAGAGGACATCAACCAAATTTTTTTGGGGGGAAATAATATGTTCTGTGTAGCCCAGCTAGTCAAAACACAATGCTCTAATTAATGTCTTGTTTATGGAAAATAAATTAAACAGGCAAAATCTTGCTGTTTTTTCTATCTCAGTGGGCGGCCATTTTGCCATTTTTGTTAACTGAAAATGACATCCCAGGTGCCAGCAACCAATCATGACGCATCATTTTTCTGAAGTTGAGCTGTTTAGCTTTTTTATATTTTATTTAATTACATGATTACTGTATGTTTTTTTTAAATATAAAGTACAATATTATTGGTTGCCATTTTTCTTATGACACATTACAAGTTTTGTTGATTTTGAAATATAATTTGAGATAAGAGTCTTTACAACAAAATACACTTGTATCTCAAGACACCACTGTAATAGGCAAGATCTCATCTCACGATGGCTTGTCAAGTTGTGTCCTTACAAATGCTTTACTCTTTTCTTTTTTTTTTTTAATCAGTGCAATGAGAACTGCACAAAGGCTTACCTCCACATGGGCAAAGCGTATGTTGGATTGAAGAAGTACAGCGAGGTAAGTATGAGTAGCGCTCATTATCTCTCAACACACTCTTTTTTTTTATTTGATGCGTGGCTTTGGTGCAGTACGCTCATTATCTCATCTAATGATGATGGACTCGTTCTAGCGCTGATGCTTCTATGCCAGCGAGGTAGGAACAACTTGACAGAATTTCTAGGCTCAGCACGCATTCGCGTAAGCTCCCGAGCTTACTTGTCGACCCATATGAAATTCTTCTTCTTTCAACTCCCATGATAAAACCTTCTGTTAAGACAGAAGCACTGATCTATATTTCTGTAACATATTTTATGGAGGAACAGAAATTACGGAGATGTTCAAACAGTTGACTGGAAGCCTTTTCTTTTTTAAATATTCATAGACGGGAAAGGTGGAAAATGAATAATGCAGGATAGTGCGACTTGAACATCTCATTAAACAAGGCAAAAACATGTTATTGACTTTTGACTTTTTCTGAGCAACGCCTCTCATGACAATCTTTGACACAATGGTAGATAATGAGATCATAATTGAGTGAGCGTCAATACATACTGCATGAGACTATATTTCTCCTTTTTTTCTGCAGTCCAGAGCATGCTTTGAAAAGATAGCTCAACTCGAACCACAGATGGAAAAGATGGCTGAAGGTAAAGTCATTTCCCATTGCTCATTTTTCACTCATTTAATGCCATTGATGGCTAACGACGCCAAATATCCATTTTAACTGTGCTGGCAGTGAATCAGTTAGAATACAAAAAAAAAGGTAATCTTTTTTTTTTTTTTTTAGTGTTTTGACCATTTTTTATTCAAATAAATGATTTAAATGACATTTGCATTCTGAATTTAGTTGTCATGTTGTCATTCATGACAATTATTTCATTCTCGGGAGTCCTGACTTGATCGCAACTGGAATGTTGTGGTTGTCTCTGAAGACATTCCACATCTCATCAGAAACATAACAGTCCTGTTGCAATCGATTCTCGAGTATGTTCGGAATTTTTAAGAGCAAAAGTAAATATTTAGCTGCTATGGATGATTCCGATTCTGAGCTGGGAAATCCCGAGTGTAATATCCACATCAGGGTTTTGAGATTCATGTATCATAGAATACCTGATCAAGATGGAGCTGGAAAAGAAGAAAGAGAGTGAAGAATTCAACGCCAGGCAAGATTTTGACAAGGGAGTGGAAAAGGCCAAACTAATCCCTCAGCTTGTGGAGAAGCTGTCAGAGCCTGGGCAGATGCTGCTCTACTACTGCGGAATATTGGAGATTCTCTCCCAAGCAGTGACCAACTGTGAGTGTATTTTATTTTATTTTTTAAAGTTGCTGTCTCTTCTGAATCAATTTGTGCTCCTTCTAATGTTTCTTAATAACCTGCCCCACTGATTCACCGATCTGAGCAAGGCTAAGAAGTTCCAAAAGGAAATAAATCAAATGCTGGGAGTGGATTAACTGAAGCAAGGGACCATTTCAGTAATAAGAAGTTCAAAGTCTTTATGTTCTTCTCCTTTCTACACTTATTTGCTTACCATAATTTATCACCAGACCTATAATAGTAACAATTTATTCAAACAGGATATTCAATCCCAAAATTATTGCATTTTTTTAATTTATATCTGATAATTCCTTGTTTTTTGGTCGATATATTTTAGAATAAAATGTAACCAGTTCCCTTGTTGTGACCCAACGGTGACCCGCTTACACTAACTCATTCTGAGGCATTGCCCAAAGGCAGATATTGTATTTTGCATATAATCCATCATCCTCATTGCCTTCTTTTTCTTCTTAATGTTAATTATGACACACTTTGGCAAGCGTCCTGCAGTATAAATACAGATCCTACTAAAAATGACGGATCTCCATTCATTTCACGTAATAATCGTTTTCTACGCATCGCTACTTAATTCCCTTCACACGGGCCGCCATTTCTCATTTAATATATATTTTTTCTTCATTTTGATAACTGCTGAGTGATATAATACCTGTCTCACGGTGCCATTCAGTAGAAAAGGGCAATTCTTACATAACTCGCCACTGAAAGTATCTCAGCAGGGTTGACATTACGGCTTTAAAATAAAAAATAACGGCTCACTTCTCGTTTTGACTTTTTGCAGCTCATTGTTAGCGAGGAAGCTTGCCGTCGCTCCCAAATCTTTTTGATTTTTTTCATCTTACGTCCTAGCTACGACGCTAACAAGGAAAATGAACCTTAACGTTGTCTACAGCTTCCACTGTCATAAAATATGGTCCACTGACATCTGATGTCATTCTCTGCTTTCGTCCTAACAGGCAGCGGCCAGACGCTTTTCAGGCTGCACAATGGCTTCAATATCATCGACAGCAATGACACGGCAAGGAGGTAAAGAGACCGGAGGGAGACTTGGCTGTCAGCTCTCAACGGAGCATTGACAAAAGGAACAGCAGATAGGCACATTCACGGAAATCCCTCCCTGACTCGACCGAGTCCGCTCATGTTGTACGAGGACATGATTATAATTAAAAGATTGAAATAAGTGAAAGGGGTTTTGTTTTACTTTTCCTCTCAGAAATTGCCACTCATGACTCCCTCATGTCACGTCAGTAGGGTTATAATTAACTCGTCAGTTGTTAGCGCCGCCATGATTAAAGTGGGAAGACTCATTGTCGGTTGAATGCAGCTGGAGATTGGTAAAAATAGCTTCTGCCGGCAGAGGTGTTGAAAACTGTACAGCCACGCTTTGCAGACACTTCATTTAGGTTCATGTGTGTATTTGATGAGATCCAATTTGAGAAGTGGATCAAAGTTTTTGCTGCTCCAAATATAACTTTGTAACTCCCAAATTATTGGACGGAGAAACTGAGCTTAGGGATGGTATTTATTTATTTTTATTTTTGATTGTTTTTTAATTATTTAATTATTTTATGATGTTTGTATTTCTGTTATTTTATTTTTAAATAGTTTTATTATTTTATCATTTTATTTATTTTATTATTATTTTTTTTAATTTTCTAAAGTATTTAATGATTTTATGATTTTTGTTATTTTATTTTAAATTGTTTTATTATTTTATTACTATTTTACTTATTATCTTTTTTATTTTTTTCACATGGCTGCATGTACCTCATTACTCCCCCCCCCCCACACACCAAAAAAAGCAATTTAAAAAGTCACTACTAATCTGTTTGAAGGAAACTAAAGTTTGTGCATTTCTCCACAGTTGCCTGTCGCAGGAAGCAAATGACCCATGCAGCCAAGACTTGTGTGCTTGCATTCTCAATGTTTGGACGATCACATGCAGAGAAAACGGTATGGAGATAATGAAACGAGCCTGAACAAGCCAATGTTCTTTCTTCTCTGTAAACAGGAGAACAATCCTAATGGTGAAGTAATCCGTGTTGTATCATTTACGGACGGCACAGCTCTCTTTTTTTGCCTCCCCCTTTTTTTGCAGCTTTTGTATAAAATACAGCAATCTTCTTGGGAATGAACACAAAAGCATCATTCACCACAGCAAGAAATGTTTTTGATATTACTCTCCATTTTCTGTTCCTGATTGCGTCCTTGAACTTTTGTTCCTGACTTTCTATGTCTGGATATAACCGAAAACATTTCTTTGTGTGGTTTACAGAGGAAAATCAGAAAATACTGATGGCGAGTCCAGTGTCCAAAGACTCCATTGTGGATTTGATCTCATCTGAACATGACGCAGTACAGAAAGAGTGCCTGGAATTGTTATGTTTGTTTGTGCAAACTGCACATGGCAGACATCTTCTCTTGGACAACTTGGATGTCGCCAAGTATGTTTTGTCATGTTTCTGGATCGCATTCAAGTCATGTGTTGCACTTTGTTTCCTTCATAATGTGTCATAAACGCCAAATCGAATTCCAGAACAATTTCCATTTATGAAGCAGTTTCGTGATAGCCTTATTAAAATCTTAATGACATCAAACATTTGAGAGGTGATGTCAGGCTTAGAGAACACAATCTTACTCGCATTTCGTATAAATATCCTTCGATAAATACGCACCCGGATCGACCAATTACACTTAAACTTGGTTTTATGAATATTAGATCGCTTCATACGAAAGCCATTCTCGTTAATGATCTCATCACAGAACATAATCTAAACGCTTTTGGTCTCTGCGAGACCTGGTTAAAACCTAATGAACTGATGCCGCTTAATGAGGCCTCGCCTCCAAATTTTGTGAGCTCGCATGTGGCGCGTCCTCGAAAAAAGGGTGGGGGTGTCGCCCTCATCTCGAATTCCGAGCTTAGTTTTAGGCCTCGTTCGATCAACGTATTTAAAACATTTGAGGTTCTCATTGTCCGATCCACCGCTTTACCGTCATTTTATCTTGTTGTTATTTACCGTCCACCCGGGGCTTACTCTGGCTTCCTGGATGAATTTTCAGAATTTGTGGCTGATCTAGTAACCAATGCGGATAATATAATTATCATGGGCGATTTCAACATCCACATGAATTTACCGTCAGAGCCACTTACTTCGGCGTTTCAGACTTTAACTGATACCTTTGGTTTTACGCAAGCTGTACAGGCAGCAACGCATAAGAATGGAAATACCATAGATCTGGTATTATCCCGAGGACTTGCAACCTCAAATATAGCAGTACTGCCATACACTACTGTTTTGTCTGATCATTACCTAATAAAGTTTGAAATTCTAGTTCCTTGTCAAAGACAAGAGAGCAATCAGCATTATAGGAGCCGTCATTTCAACTCTATGACTGCAACTGCGCTATCTGAAATACTGTCGCCGGCAACCACTAATTTTCTCACATACGCCGGCTCTATTGATAATCTTACGAATGAATTCAATGCGACATTGTTAAATGCCATTGACTCTGTGGCGCCGTTACGTCTGAAAACTCGCCGTAGAGTGCCTACTCCGTGGTTCACAGATGAAACGCGTACGCTTAAGCAATTATGTAGAAAGCATGAGCGCAGATGGCGTCTAACCAAACTTGAGGTTTTCCATCAGGCATGGCAGGATAGCCTCCTGAAATATAAAGATGCGCTTATCTTAGCAAAAACTCGATATTTTTCGCAAGTTATTAATCTCAATAAAAACAATCCGAAACACCTATTTGATACAGTGGCAAAGCTGACTCTGCGCCAGCCGACCTCCGATAGTTCCTTCCACTCAGCTGATGAGTTCATGAAATTTTTTGCTCAAAAGATTGAATCCATTAGGGATGAGATCAAGAATAGCATTCCAATCGCTCGGTCGAGCACGCCGTTTACCAACGCTGATGATCATGCAACAACCCTCTCAACTTTTAAAAGCGTGTCTCTTGAAAGGCTTACACAAATTGTTAGTGCGGCTAAACAAACAACATGTTTACTCGACCCTCTTCCAGCCAAACTACTTAAAGAATTATTTCAAATTTTAGGACTGTCCGTCTTAAATATAATCAATCTGTCTGTCTCCTCTGGGATAGTGCCAACAGCCTTTAAAACCGCTATCATTAAACCGTTACTTAAGCGACCAAATCTTGACCCGGACTGTCTCAGTAATTATAGGCCAGTTTCAAACCTCCCATTCATAGCAAAACTTCTTGAAAAAGTAGTAGCGCAGCAGCTTATTGATTACATGGTCGCCAATAATCGATACGACACTTTTCAGTCTGGTTTTAGAGCTAATCATT
Organism: Syngnathus typhle; assembly: GCF_033458585.1. NCBI lineage: Eukaryota > Metazoa > Chordata > Actinopteri > Syngnathiformes > Syngnathidae > Syngnathus > Syngnathus typhle. The sequence goes on from NC_083743.1 coordinate 7,148,444, forward strand.
CCACTGAGACAGCACTTGCTAAAGTGACTAATGATCTCCTCGTAGCTATGGATTCAAACATTTCGTCTGTACTGTTACTACTCGATCTTAGTGCTGCCTTCGACACTGTAGACTTCGATATTTTATTAGGGCGTCTTAAAAGTTGTGTTGGTATTTCAGGGTCAGCACTAGGCTGGTTCCATTCCTATCTATCAAACAGGACGCACCGAGTGGTCCATGGCAATGCGTCCTCGGAGCTCTATAATGTTACATGTGGTGTCCCACAGGGATCGGTTCTCGGACCAATTCTTTTTAATATTTATATGATTCCGCTTGGGGACATAATACGTAAATATAATATTAGTTTTCAATGCTATGCGGATGACACCCAATTATATATGCCGTTATCGATGACAGATCCGCGGGATTGTTGTAATCTTGAGAAGTGCCTTGCGGAGATCAAGCAATGGATGTCTCTCAACTTCCTTCGTCTTAACCCAGATAAAACTGAGATGTTGATAATTGGTCCAGCTCGTTATCAACACTTATTCAAGGAAACCGCTATAACTATAGATAACCGTACTATCACTCAAAGCGATACTGTAACTAATCTCGGGGTAATATTTGACCAAACTCTCTCCTTTCAAAAGCACATTAAGAATATAACCAGAATTGCGTTTTTTCACCTTCGTAATATTGCAAAGATTCGTCCGATCCTCTCGACCGGTGATGCGGAAACTATTATACATGCGTTCGTCACGTCGCGCCTGGACTACTGTAATGTACTATTTTCGGGTCTTCCTAAGTCCCGCATCAAAAGTCTACAGTTAGTACAAAATGCCGCTGCAAGGCTGCTCTCTCGGACAAGAAAATTTGATCACATTACCCCAATACTAGCCAACTTACATTGGCTTCCGGTCCATTTAAGATGTGACTTCAAGGTTCTTCTATTAACCTATAAATCGCTGCATGGCTTAGCGCCTTCATATCTCGTCGACCTAGTTGTTCCTTATGTTCCGTCTCGTAACCTTCGTTCGCAAAACGCTACCCTTTTAGCGACACCGAGGGCTAAGAAAATGTCTGCAGGCTCTAGAGCATTTTCTATTCGGGCTCCAGAGCTTTGGAATGCCCTACCAATGGATATTAGGACTGCTACCTCAGTAGAAACATTTAAGACACGTTTAAAGACACATTTCTATGACATGGCCTTTAACTAACCTGTAGTGGCCGATTCGGCTGGAGTTTGTTTTCTCTCCCTCTCCACCCCCTCCCTCCCCCCTCCCCGGCCGGGGAGGTGGTTAGGTGGTACCCATGCTGACAGCGGCTATCTGGATTCTCGTGGCCAATTCAGGATAGGGGAACTGCAGCTCAACCTCCTCGAAGAGCACTGCCAGGACAATTGAGGGCTCCTTTCGGCAGCCCTCTGCTGTGACATGGAGATCCACTTTTTATTTAATTGATTTTCATGTTGTATCATTTGTGCCCTCTCTGCATCCATTTCAACCTGGTGATCCTGAAAGGGGGATCCTTCCATCTGTGGTCCCTTCTCAAGGTTTCTCATTTTCCCCCTGCTAGGGGTTTTTAAGTTTTTCCTTGCCCTTTTGGGAGCTTAAGATCAGGGGATGCTTTGAGAATAATTGTCAATTTCTGTCTATGTGAAGCCCTTTGAGACTGCTTGTGATTTAGGGCTATACAAATAAACTTGACTTGACTTGATTTTGGATTACGATCTTAAAATTGGACTTATTAGCGTTGTCGCCGAGGGTTGACGTCGTTTCCAACCGAGTGCAATTTCAAGTTAATAACGTACCATTCGTCAAAACGCTTCAGCATTTCTCCCTTTTTGTGTCCCCCCCCTTTTCCTATCTTCCCTTTCTTAATCTGACTCTAAAGGTTAACGAGGAGCCTCATGGCGTGCGTCACGAAGCCGGGCCGACGACGGGAGAACGGAGCGCTCGTCATTTTGCAGGAGTTGGCCGGAGAAAAAAAGTACAAGCGCAGCGCTACAAATTCGATTCTCCTCGCAAATGATTCGGATTTCCAAATGTGGAAACAAACCTTACTAGCTATGTGACTGTGACCCAGAGGCCAGCCTATTATACCGCCATGTATCATATCTATATTAAACGCACTTCAGAATGTGGCTCCATCACGGAAAGGTTCTCAGAGAAATGGAAAAGGTAGCATCTTTAATAAATCAACGCGCGGCCCGAGTGTTAATGTCTCTTCAAGGTAAAACGCTGCTTTCAAGCTGTTCCCCTTTCCGAAGCCTCATGAAAACAGACATGAAAGGACAACCGGGGCTCATGAACACAGCAGGAAATAAGTCGATGCGGCAGCCGCTGAAATGGGGTGATCAATTTCCGCCGTCTCTTCCTCGGAGAGTTATGTGGCATCGAGTTCGGCGGGGTCAAAAACATGCATTTTGTCGGAACTGCACGGCGGCCAATGGGATTAAAAAACAAATTGGGGGGGGGAAAAAAATTGCCTTTGAAGTTATAATTTTCTGTTAAAATTGACAGACAGTCAACATGACGTGGTAGTGAGCTGTTTGTAATGTTTTTGTGAGATTTAAAAAAAGGTAAAAATAATATATATCACCAACTCTCTAATGTTTTTGTGAGATTTGAAAAAAGTAGAAATAATATATCACCACATCTTAGTGAGATGCATCACCGCAAACACAATTATGATGTTTTTTTCTTTTTTATACAGCTCGAGTGTTTACATACGTGAACATTTTAAAGTCTGGTACAAAGCTCCCTCTAGTGGCAAGTAAAGGAATCACTGTCCAAGTCTTTTTAGAGGTGCTGCATTATGTAAGAACTATAAATCCCCATTTAGATAATTCAGGCGTTCCTAATCAAGTGTCCAGAGAATATACTGACATATTATATTCAATACAGTATGAATACATAGTGCCCGGTGATTAGCGGCAAAAAAAAATAAAAAATCCAAGCTCACTCACGGTCCTAATGAGCAAATGCACCATAGAAAATGGATTGAACTGGATTTAAAGTTTTCTTCATCAACTCGGCTTTGCGGATGCCGAGTTTCCCAGGCGATCACTCAGTACAGAATTGGAAAAATGTTTCCTAATTGGTTTGACATTTCTTGTAGATTAGGAAGTACAAGATGGTCGTTTAATGCAGCAATTTGTCGTGTGGAAAGGTTACATTTGCTCGTTGTAAATGAACTCTCTATGTGATCAGCTCGCATGCATGTTGAACTTCATCATGTATTTATTATTAATCTTACCCATAATTTGCGGTAAAATGCAAATATCTGTCTTTTGTATTACTGTTTTGCAGGTTTTGCCTCCAACTAAAGAATGTGCTTACAATTTCGGTCTCTGAGCAGTTTGCAGCCATAATGGTGAGACAATTAAAAAAGAAGCAGTATTTACTTCTTTGCATGCTTTAAGTATGTTTTCACTTTCCAGAGCAACATCAGCGAGGACAATCGTCACGTCGTCCCTTCGCTTTTATCAGCTGTTGGCAGTATGAGTCAAGATGACATCATCCGTCACGCTCTTGCTCACAATGCAGAGTGCTGGAAGGCCTTTCTGCTTGCCATTGTGAGTAATTTTTCAAATGTAATCATGTAAATGAAAAAAAAAAAATTGCTTTGATTATATCCCCTTGGTTATATCACGCAATTTTGAAAATTGTGTGGAAAATTGTCTCCACTGTAGTTGCATGAAAGAGTTTATGATCAATATGGAGTTTTTGAGGCCGATATTTGACAGGGTAAAAAAAAAAATCTAATAAATAAATAGTAAATAGATAATAACAGAAAATAATAATCATTTAATCAGTTAATAAACGTTATTATTGAATAAGAATGAATAATAATTAAATATATCTATACATAATAAATAATTTCCCGTGATATTTTTCATGGTTTTGCTGGCCTCATGACCGTTGAATGTCTTTGCAGAAGCAATGCCTTGCAAGCAGTTACAAGGAGATCCTTTACCCTCTCCTTGGGTTGATCATCAACCTTTCAACCGTGACCTCCTCTGTCATCAAGGTAAGGTTATTCTCATATGCCATCCTCCAACATAATATATTTGCCGAGTGTGATGTTCTGTTTCTTGCATTAAGAGGTGAGAGGTTTCTTTGTAGGAAAACGCAGTTTCACTATGCAGCTTCTGCCTGGACCTGCTGAGGGATGATGACGAAGGTGTTGTTACTGTGAGTGGCTGATGCTTTTTATAGCACATGCTAAAACGCTAAAATATAGCAACAAAATGCACGAGAAGGGCCTAACTCTTTTTAGGTTTTCATTTTTTCATACTAAAATTGCCTGAAAAGTTTTATTTTTCCAAAGCAACACCTCGTGACATTTGTGGGTCATTTCCTGGCTTGTAAGCTCTCCGTCAACAAAGTCGTAATGGAGAAGTTGAATTTCTCAATGTTCAGGGATCGCCGTATATACGTCACTGTATTTGATTAAAAGCTTCAGCTCCAGGTGCTGTCGTGTGCGTTAATGGCTGTTTCAGCAGTTCCACTCTACCTAAAATTGGGGCTGTTGTGTCCCACGCTTCCATCTGTCTCGTCACTCATTTTTACAGCGCACCAACTGCCCGGCGGGCTCATTTTCGTCTCGCTGCCTCTCGTCAACATCCTTTTTTTTTTTACATTTTCGGCTTTTCTCGTGCTATCATTCCTCACTGCATTTTAACGTATTAGAATCCCTCTCAAGGCATTGGCGTAGCTAGAGGGGGGCCTTGGGGCGCTGTTATCCCCCACTCAAAATATGCGTGTACCTCCTAGGTGCCAGATAATTGACCTTTAGGTTAATTTCGATTTCAGGAATTGTTTTTCCACTTTTCAACCTCGTATGGGAACATTTATCAGCAGTTTTTCAAGATTTATTTTCGTTTTGTAACATTTTGATATAATGACATTGATGTGTCCTGAAATTAGATTTTCCTTGTGAGCAAGATTGGGTAGCAAATTTGAACATTTGAGATAAAGCTGCGTTAGAACTAGAAAAATAAGTCTGGTGTTCAAACTGCATGACAAAAAAGCAATCATGGACTTTGAGGCAGTGGTTGGTCCCTAATCTATAAACTGCCTCTCAAATCAGACAAGACCCTCAGGCCTTTCTTAAATACTTGATTTTCTCTTTTCATTGTCTTGGCCTTTATCATTTTTTGGTCACTACAAGACTGAATTCTCACCACCAATAACTTTATGCTCCTCGATGGCTTCAAATTCAGCTTCTAATACTTATTGATTGCATATATTAAACCTTGCACCTGGTATCCTTTGTCCATTTGCAACCCATCTCCATTATGTCTCAGTCCTCCTGCAAGAGGTCATTTTCTCTGAATGCTCTCTCTTCGGAAAAGTTCTCTCAAACACAAAAACACTCCACAGCCTGAAAGTCCATCACCTTGGCTTTATATTTCGGCTACCTTTTGTGTGAGGGGCTATTGTTTGCTTAAAGGTTCTTTTTTGTCCTTCAGAGAGCCATGGGCGTGTTGAGCAACGTCCTCTCTCAGTCCTCCAAGGCTGTTAATCATGTTGTTCAGAGAGATGTGGTGAAGACGGTGCACCGGCAACTCAAGGTGCCCAAATGTACACACAAACAGAATCGGTTTGGGGGTATTAATGCCTGATATGGAACATGCTATATATAAATACAGACATTCAATTTATAGTACTGTATACTGAATATTTAATTTTTTCTTTTTACTTCTGCTTTAAATGTTTAGAACTATTTTAACCAGTGACATTTATTAATTTTTAAAATGTTTATTTTTTTTATTTTGAAATTTTTAAATGTTTAAAATTTTAAATTATGTTTGAATGTTTTTAATTTTCTGATTTCTGATTTTTCTTTTTTAAATCTATTTATTTGTGCACTGCCTTAGTAAAATCAGTGAAATGATTTTCTGTTTTGGTGTTCTTGAACCCTTAGGATACTTTTATTCGTTTCAAAAATGTGTCTCAGTATTTGTCCAATAACATGTTTATTTTGTTGTGTTTTGACCGTCTGCCAGCAAGCCGACTTGGCCGCCACCAAATACGCTGTAAAGATTCTGACAGCGTGTACGGCCGCCAGCCAAATTGCCCGGGAGGAGCTGGTAAAGCCTGACAAAAGTGAGAGATGATTGACAAAATGCGTTTACTATTCCCCATCACGAGGATGTTATCGGATTTATCGATTATGCAAAATAAACATCGACGTTCACGCCATTACACGGATGACCGTTCGCTCATATTCTCTTCCGAATGGGTTTATCATTGTCCACAGAGCTGTCTGTTCTCCGCCGTTTGCTGAGCTCCAGCTGTGATGAGATGGTGTCGGGAAACGCTGCCCTGTGTTTGGCCCATTGCCTGGAATTGAAGGGTATCTCCAACAACCTGCTGGGCACCGATATCGTGCTTGAGCTGCTTCGCCATGCCGCCGGAGATGCTAAGAGGACAGCTGTGCAGCAGAATGCAGCCATTGCTCTAGGGAAGTTGTGTCAATCCGAGCCCAGGTGCGACCTCACCTCACTTTGCAAAGCACATGGTGGTAATTATATGCTAGAAGTTAAATAAAATGGCCAGATAGCAAGCAGCTAATAGTTTCCTCAAATTCTGCCACTCAAAACCCAAATTAGGCATTTAGTTCCTCTCCAGTACTGATATTTGCTAATATACTCAACAAACCAAAAGCCCTTTGTCTTTTTTACTTTTACACATTTCACTGAAGACTAAAGAAACATTTATAATTTATAAAAAGCCTGAGCTGAATTGAGGTGACATACTTGCATACATTAACAGCATGCGGCTGCATTTACATTATGTAGCTCAAGTGACCCAGATTACTTTTTCTATCCCTATGGCCCATTTAAGATAGTAAAAAAATAATAATTAATGCACAAAAATCAAACACATCTGGATAAAATTGGAAATGTACCGATGTGAGTCTTTCGATATAGTTTTAGTGCAAGACGTGATCCACCATTTTGTTATTTAAACATTTGTGCCTGTCTGTCACTCAGCAGGGTGCCAAAGAAAGAGCAAAGAATCAGAGATTAAAAAAAAAAAACTATTTACAATACACCACAGTCGTCCTCACCACAGTAGAACTTGTCGATAACTCTCCTCATCTGCAATTATTTTCCTTCCTGATTAAAGTCGATGTTGCGTAAAATCAAAGTCAAACATAATAAGTAATTTCCTTTCAGGGACATCTTCAGAGCGACTTTCTATTTTATTTTTTCCCCTTCACGATCAAAGTTGACTTTTATTCATAAAAGCACACCTTATGTCACCATTTGAATTTCTATTTTTCAGACACGTGGACAAACTTCGAGAGCTGCACGGCTTTGAGATCCTGCACTCCTGTATGAAGCTCATTAAATAAATATGTGAGAACAATCATTTATTATCATTATTTCTTTTTTTTTTGGAACTTGGAACACTGTTCTTGACTGACCTTGTTTTTCACGCCAACATGGAATGCAGACTAATTAACAGAAAGATGCCCCAACGATGGAACCGGTTCAGTCAGTTTTGCCATATTAACATGATTAATACATTCCCAAAAAAATCACACTGACAGTAATGTTATTAATTATGCTGGATATGAAACATGAAACCAGAGAGATGTTTGTCCCAAATATTTCAGCATCCTACCTACATGACTGAGTGATGTTCTCGCCAAGCTCCACTAATCCACAGCAGCTATACTTTCAAGGCGCTATAAATATATTTATTTAAAAAAAACAATTGTTTGTATCTTTAATATTCTGAGGATGTTTTATATCTTTTTGACAGTTATGCCCAGTTGACATTATAAATAGTTCATTCCTTTGCTACTTTTTTGTGGCTTTGTTTGAATGATGTAGATGGTGGCAAAGGATTTTAAAAATGTTAAGTGCGAAGTGAGGACAAGTTAACAAAACAACAAAAAAAAAAAACAGTTTGAACATTTTATTTCGGGTCAGATGGAGGACGAACTATTTAAATATTGAACAAACCGACAGAGGGATGGTCGGAGTGGGAACGAATAATATTTGCACACTCCATTTGTGTTTGGAAAACTGTTCTGGGGACAAACATGAACCTTTTTACCCTCCTCTTAACATTGTGACAAGTTGATGGAAATGTTGAATGTGGAATGAGAAGATTATTTGGCAAAAATTAAAGCAGGAGACAACATTTATCCCAACTATTTATTTCCATAAAACTTCAACTCGCAATTTCCTTATATCTCAATAAAACGACCTTCTGCTTTTAAATCAGTGACGAGTGCCACCTCAGAATTCAAAGTTTATTTTTATTCACACACTCTTTATGCTAATGAAACTATCAGAACCATCATCTTTTATATAACTCCAGACTAAGGTTATGAAGCTGCGGTTGGTAATGATGACAAACAATCTTTGATAAAAAGGAGCCTTATAAAACTAGAGCCGCAATGAGAACCAATTAAACCGCATGTAATCCATCTTCCACCATGACAGAGCCGAGGATTTAAAACAAGGAAACATCTTGACCAAGTTCACTTTGATCCAGCTGAGACGAGGTTACTTCCTTTTGTGTTTGGAACAATCCCCAACCTCATTATTGGGTTTACGTCACTCGTCCCTTCAAGAACGAGAAGACATATTGTGAGGGGGAGGGAGATAAGTCACTAAAAGATTACTGCGTAGGAGACTTTGGTGAATGCGTGGTTCAAGTGAGATATTATAGCCACTTGAAACAAAAAAGAATACCGTGTCGAGAATAGGAAAGGGAATTCTTGCACAATTTTGAGAACTAACTTGCCATGAAAACTTGAAGGTACAACAAGTAACAGCAAATAAAGACACAAAAAGCAAACCAGGTGACACGAAGTGACCTGCACTACTACCGTGTTTTCTGGACTATAAATCGCTCCTGAGTATAACTCGCACCCCCGGCCAAACTATGAAAAAAGAACGTGATTTATAGTCTGGAAAATACGGTAATTCTATCAATTTAACCGAAGCACTGTTATTTGTTCCTAACGCCGTTTAATCATAAAACCAGCACACCAAAGAGCAATCTGCGTAAAACACTGCAAAACTGATAAAAGGCTCATTCATACGAGTACTCGGATACATCAAGTTCCCCACAGGGCTGGCTCTTTGTGTCAGCGCAATTATGCCTTGACTTACAAAACAAATCGAACAAATTCCAATAACAATCCCTTAAACTCTTTGGCAAGTTAGCTTGAAGCTAGCAATTTTCCCACATTAGTGCGACTCAATGCGTTTTTTTTTTGTATTGTCAAAATTTGGCACTTCTTTCCCAGCGGCAATCAAATGCTGGCACCGAGTGCTAAAAAGCAAACGTAAATACTTCTCGCCGTGTAATTGTATTCATGATGGAATCGCACAGGGAAATCTTTACAAGCCAACCTTGACTAAGAGCGAGTGCTCACATCGTGTATTTAAATCTGATGCCTAAAAACCACTGACCCCGCAAGCGATGTTCAAGTTGTTGATCTAATCTTGAAGAATCTTTTCACCGATGTACAATACTGTGACTCAGAAGGTCAGACTGCCCCGGAGGTCAGTCCATGACTTCGGGGAAGTAATGCTCATGTGTTACCAACACTTTAATCTGCTGCTCGCTCTTGTTCATGGTCAAAAACTGAAATTAGAACAAGCTGGAATTTTTTCCTTGGGGAAATCGAAGAATACCCCAGTGGTCTGACACGAGGGGGTCCAAACATATTTCAGGGGGGCCAGTGCCCCTGGGGTTCCCCCTTTTAGCTCCACCACTGGTATATGCTCGAAAGCCATCTCTTTGTATATCCTGTATACCAAAATATGTCATTTGTGAGTGGCCATGCTGGGTTCTTATTAGACATAACTGACAAATCAAACTGTGTAAATTAAATTGAAATATTTAGGACAAACTTTGACTATGAATATGTAATGTGTGAGTGTCCATGCTGTGTTCTTGTTACTGATACAACAAATCAAAGCGGGAGCGACAGCGTGCAAGCTCAAGTGACCTCGGCTGTAGAGCGCTCTTTTGCAATCAGGCAGACATTGGAACTGTGATTCAATGAAAAGATCAGCTTTAATAATACAAACAAATGCTGATGTAAACACCGTACAATGAATTTGATTTAAAAAAAATTAATCAAGCTAGCCAGATTGACTAATATCTAGATTTAGAAATGCTGCAAAACGTGCAAACTTGGTGTTCCCCGTGTCACAAAGTAAACTCTTGCAGAGAAAACAACAAAAAGGAATTCAGAGACCTTTGGCGCTCACAAGTCAGGAAGCAGAGGTCACTTTACCCGAACTTGAAGATGAACAACTACATGGGCAATTGAAAAGTCTACCGACTACCCAGCGCTGACCGTAAAAAATGGAAAACAAAAACACTATTATCTCGAAGCCAAAGCGGAGATATTTGAAGCACAGACATGTCACCGGGTCAGCTTTCGTTGTGGATAAAGGAGAAATAACAGTTCGTGAGTCCGGGTGCAATCTGGAGCACGTGTCGACGGAGCCAGGCTCAAGAGAGAATTACTACATCATCATCATCATCAGCAGACGGGATCGAAGCTTCTATTGCTTTAATAATAGCTTTTAGAACCGCAAATAATCACAAAGATGAAAGGCCGTAGCTCTTCTGAAGTCTATTTAAGCAACGGCAACGTAACAGTGTCTTACTCGGTTTGTTGTTTCACGATTAGAAGCGACCGCGAAGGAGATTGCATATTTGAACCCGTTTAACCTATGGACATATTTCAAGTGGAATACAAATTAATATGGTAATTTTAATTATTAAAATATTCTGTTAGAAGCTGACAGGAAATCAGAACCGGTTTTTGTATTGTACAACATATTATACGATTATGTGGATGAATAATTCATAATAGTCATCTTCTGTCGGACGGTTGTCTTAGTCAATTTGTTTATCCAGACAACATGTTTGAAAGAAGCTATTTTCAATCATAAATAATAATAATAATAATAATAATAATAATAAAAAGGAGAGGAGGAAATAATAAATAAATCAGCAAGTAGAAATAAATAGAACAGGAATTTAGAAAATATAATATGACTGTAATAAAATAAAACTATCGTACTGATAGATCAAATCAAATTTAGAAAGATCCCTCAAAATCAATTAAAAAAATCCTTGAAATAAAAACAAATAAAAAAATTTGATTTGATGGCGTGTCCTATTTGATAACTGAACACACCATAAGTGGTGATACTAAAAGGGATGTTGACCTTTATCTAACATGATTTCTTCTCTCTTAACCTTTCAACTCAATTCAATTTACGATATTGATCGCAAGCCAGTCTGCATCTTTCGTGCCTTCGTGTCGTTTTGGCACTTGACATTACCTTCGGGATATGGTCAGCGTTTTCCTTCACTTCTTTATTGTAAGACTTTATAGTGTTGGTGTCTCATGTTAACCGGCGGGGATCGTGCCGCCGCCTGCTGCCCCATCAAGTGGTGCCAACCTCGCCATCCGTCTCCCGCAAATGATTAATTACCATGTAGTGTGTGTGCACTGTGATCTCAGGGCCCGCCTGAGGGAAGCTGTGAGACGGGAGGACAGTAGTGGATGTACTCAAAGTGAGACAATGAAAGTGATTTAAATTTAGTAACACAGGCAGCGACGCCGTGGAAGAAAAAAAAAAAAAAAGGAGTCCAGCAAAGATGCTGTTGATGACAGTCAGGGGAGTGATGTCGGGATATCGTATAACTGGCAGCTTATGTGGTCAGATGATGAGACGGGAGTATTACTAGCCAGTCAGGTATACCTAATTTGCTATTCGAAAAAGTCAAAAGAGGGAGGACGTTATTAAAAAAAAAAAATGACTGGTTCAATTTCAAAAAAGAGATAAAAGCCATTCGCAGAGTGGATACAAAATGAATCACGGACACTTCATCGACCGCCCGAGTGTTTTGAGGTGTGATGTACTTGGCTCAGCAAAACCCGGGGGGGAGGCAGCTTTTATACATCTGCCATGTTATTATGCACACTAAAGGTCAGAGATGGACTTCAAAGTGGTTGTAAAACACTAAGCAGAAAGAAAAGTGCCCATGCTCCGATACAATCTGCTATCTCCTGATAGTGCAGAAATATCACGCAGCAATTGGTTTTCAATCATTTTCGCATATGGCTTTGTGAAGCTCAGTAATGATGAATAGCACTATAAGACTTTTTAAAAACAGCACAGAATTATATGGACTCGTATACAATGGTGTGGTCTCTTTATAAACTGAATAGCATGCTTTAGTTGACCTCGTCATTTTCCTCTTTTGTGACTCTCTTTCACAGCAAAAAGCAAAAATGTAATCATTGGATGATTAAATCAATTTGTCTTTGTATCAGCTAACGCGGTTTAATGCAGGGATGTCAAACAAATTTTTCTCACAGGCCACATTGTAGTCATAGTTTCCTTCGGAGTGCCATCATGACTGTCAAGGTCTTCTATATACATACAGCATAGGCTGAATAACAAAATGATGAATAAAGAGTTTTGAAATCAGAGACGAGTAAAAACTGTTCAAATGGTTTAAAAAGACAAATGGTAATAAAAAGTTGCTTGCAATATCTATATTTCAAAAGTGAAAACAATTTGTCATTTTGGTAAATATTCAATGCAAAATTTGTCTTTGGGGGCTATATAAAATGATATGGCAGGTTGTATCTGGGCCCCCGTGCCTTGGGTTTAACACCTATGGTTTAATGCAACATTGTATTAGCAGGCTGCTTGCTAGCGTACTTCAAAGGTATTGTTGATAATAACAGAAAAAGAAATTCCAGCGATATTGCACAGGCTGATTCAAATAAAACGATTATTATACGCTGGAAAGGTGACCTTAGTGGTGTAGTTAATTCTTTCAACATGGTGCGCACTGACATATCAAACAATGCTGACATTCAACTTTCTTGCTTTTCATTTACTTTCCAATAACAAACAAATCCATCCTCACCCACATGCCACTCCAAGAAATATTATCAACAGAAAAACTCTATATTACGTCTCGCAGCACAGACAGATGTGTGATTGAAAGGATGCCGTCACTTTTAAGGCCAAATGGTTCTTTTGGAAGTGCTCGTTTCTGCACTTGAATACCCCAAAAGTAAACATTGACACATTAATCATGCAGCTCCACCTGTATTATTGCATTTGCCATGTGGCTGCATTGCGCCTGCTATCTTTAAGACAAAAACAGTACCCCATCCTTCTTCCAAAAAGTTAATTACCCGTTTGCCATTTTTCATACTCACGCGCTACATTTTGCTGTTGTCTTTTCTAAACACTGTCTTAGGCAGCAAAGTTTTCCTCTTTGAGAGTTCAGAGGCTATGGCCGCTTTGGTCGCATGTTATTATTAGCACTGCCTTAAAACTATAATGATCGATCCGAGATTTAAAGCATGGGAAAATATTGCAGGCAAGGAAATTGTGAGCTTATCTGTGCCGTGTGACAGTAAGAGTCACACTGTTTAATAACTTTCAGTTGGCAAATACGGGAGATATTAATGAGTTTACCAGTAAATGTTCAAAGGCATTCCGCATCTAAAGAAGACCATGGGCGAAAGTCTTAGGGACAGACCTATGAAGAAATTAATCAGTCCATTAAACGATGCTCTAGTTCATTTTCAATCTTCACTCTTCATTTTACATCTTTGATAGCTCTGTAATATTGAATTTGGCAAAGGTCTCTAAATGATAATCAATGTTATGATAAATGATAAACGTTTTCTCAGATGTCTTTCCAAACCAACTTCAGTTCTGTTATTCTTGTTATAAATTTGCAAACCTAATCACAGTTGGATGTATAACATTTAACAATTGAGGACTCCTCTTGAGTCATCACACGTGGACCAACCTTGAATTCAACGAGACTTGGACAACCTTCACTTGAAGCCTGCTCGCTTCCGGGATCTCAAGGAGGGACATTCTCGCCTCCAGTGACCGAGGAAGGTCCACGGTAGATGTGTCCTTTACCAAAATAGCAACAGACAATTACATTAGTCCAACAGACAGTGATGCAGTCAATCATATTAGCGCCATACAGAGCGTGGCTGTACAGAGTGGGCTGGATGTTGAGAAGCCATCCAATTCACACATTAGTTACCCTCAGAAACGGCTCAGGTGCTGCTGTCAAATTTAGCACATAATCACAAGAGACTCAATTAACAATCATTCAAATTCAACACCTTAGCTGAAATAAGTCAAGTTAATCCCCTCACAGAGCAAACTAATCAAAACTAGTTGATCATTCATATAGGTTTTAATATAATGGAGTTTCATTTGCGGCTTGTTGTTAAGCCACAACAGTTCAGTGAGGGCGTCTGGGATTGAGATTCTTTCATCACCAACAGAAAGTAAACACGCTGAACAATATTGATATTTGGATGTTAGGACTGTCTTATTTATTGTAAATAAAAAATCTATTTATAAAAAAATGGAAATTAACGCTGGGCCTCATTCTGTATTTTTTTTCCTCAAATTGTACTCAAGAAAGTCAAAGACTTCACGTACAGAATATGAAGCACTTTCTTTTAGTGAAGTCATTTCCTTGAACAATACTGTGGTCCTATTAGCATAGATAAACGCTGCGTGTTACCCTTGGACTCAAAACTGCCGGGTCATGAGCAAAAACAGAAACTAAGGGGGGGAAACTCGATGAGAGAAATTCAAATGTGTTAACACAAGGTTAAAGCTCATGGAAGTAAAAAAAAATATATACTTCAGTATTTGTGAATGAATATACTGTATTTATCTATTAATTAGTCATGTCTGCATTTGACTTAGACGGGTAAAGAGACAAAGGAGAATTGAAGGCATGCCAATGCTTTGGAAAATGCTGCATATAACCAGTTTATCAATTTAAGTCCTTTACAATTAAAAATTGGATTATAAAAAGAATCAATTTTTTGTATAAGCTAATGTGAATATGTTGATCACCTCTGTCGTCAAATGTGCACGGGTTCTCAGTGAGACATGAATTTCTTGAAATATGTTTTCCAAGAATTTCAACGTGGACAGACAGAGCATATCTTAGTTCAAAATCACTTTTAAGAACTGTTTCAAGGAAAACATCTTTTGTACGTTCAAACATTTTGCAATTTTACCAGTCACTTCAGCTCTCGCTTTGGACCTTTCATCTCATTAACATGAATAAAAAAAAAAAAAACTGGATTGAATAAGCAAAGTTAGTTTTGCGCGCTTCAGGGCCACAATTGTCACCTTGAGACAATTATTGGTGCGACAAAGGCATACCGCCGTGTTATTAATTATTATTTTGGGGCCAGAAGAATTTTCAAAGTAACTTGTGCAAGCAGCCGATAGCGATAGAAACAAAGAAGTCAGGGACAGATGCCATCTTTGCAATTATGAAAACAAGAGACGGATCAGATGATAGCTTGCGCGTCCCTCGGGGTGGCTTTCTAAGTCGCATGCCCTTTTTATCCCTTTGCATCTGGAACGTTATTAAACATTAAGACAAAAACTTGTGATTAACCTTTTTAATCTTCTGTACTGAAATCCCAGATGACTTGTTCACACATGACATTGACTTGCATGTGTGGCATTCATACAAAAATCGCCTCAGAAATCTTCAAAGGGAACAGATGAGCCACTTGTTACTCACTCTGCTTTTCCCATGCTTCCAAAAATACCTTTTGTGCCTGATTCCCACATTGCATCTGTTGCGGTTGTCTCTCATGCCTGCAGTTTGGTTATGAAACAAAGATTCTCTTCTTTGATTCTGTATGTTGTTTTCTGTGTATTCGCCTCAATGCAAACCATCGACTAAATCAATTATTCAGTTTGCTCTTGGTGATCCAGTCAAGAGGCTCCCTGTGTATTGTACACAAATAGTATTAGGGGGCAATTTCTCAGAGGCTTTCCAGCTTTTTGAGTTTTTCCACATATAGTGGTGCTTTGAGATACAATACAATAAATAATTCAATAATAAAATTAAAATAAATAATTTAACATTGAAATTATAGAATGCCAGTCATTTCTTGCGGACTCAATTTTTTTTGCCCACATTTTTGCTCAATCTCAGCTCCTCAGTATTGCAATATTCCATCCAGAGGATAAAGAATATAGACCTGGGAGTACATTCGACCACCACTTATTCACCGGTCGGCAGAGAATTCGCAGATTCATGTTTTTTTTTCCCCAACGTATTTTAATCCGTAGGCTCAGTTGTACTTCAAGTCTTCATTTTGAATCGTGGTCTGCTGCACTCTCGATTGGTTGCCATTGAGTCCCAGCACAATGAATGAATAGGTGCGTTGAAGTAGGATTGATCCCGTTTCAGCTATTTGATCCTCTAGTTGGTTGTAACGTTTCAGATTTGGTTCTAGAGAGATGCCAGTGCCCTTGAGCTATCCACCAAAGTCGCTGTCTGCCATATGAACGCTATCCATTTGCTTCCAGCATGGTAATGGGGAAAATTAATTTCCTGTGGGGATTAATTATATAATTGTAATCATCAAAACTGATCTCGCCACGTTTAAAGTCATAAAAGTCTTCCCTTGGAGTAACAAAGACCCGCCAAAATACGCACGGATAGAGAGGAGGCATCGTGATAAAAGTCTAGCATTTTTCCTGAAGGCTAATTATCAATTACCATGCAGACTAGTGTGAGAATAAGTCAACTAATGACGGGGAAAGTCTTTGTGTGTGACATTTCAGACTGTAGGATGCATTTCCAACATCCTGCAGAACCACACATGCTGAAATACGGGGTGCGTTGGGGGACTCGCTAATATCGATATCCTTCCTATGCATCGCTTATTGCATTCCTTCATATGTTAATTTGTCTTGAGAAATACACAAAAAGTTGCTATTGTATACTGATTTCATTAAATCGTGCTTAAAGCTCATTCGTGATGAAGTGACCCACATCCAAGTATTCACTATGCTAAGAGTGCGGCAATGGGTGTCTCTTTAGTGGCCACCACACTTGAATTTTTTTGGGGTCTGTTCCGTGATCTCAAAGCCGGCAATAAACAGATGAAGGATTTTAAAGAGGTCAGTTAATAGAGGAGATTAAGGGTTGAGAGCTCGCCCCGGCGTGGTGGAACCTGCAAATGCGTTCGGCCGCCTGACGACTTCCATCGATGAAGATAGACTTCTCGCCCGTAGGTAGCGTATCAACAAGCCGATCACGAGCTCGAGGTTTTCATTGGAACATCAATCCACGAGTCTGTCCCGTATAATCGTGCGAGTTGGTAGAGCGTGAAACCGCGGCCGCCGGTGAATGTTAAATTCATCGATCGCAACACCTGCATACAGAGGTGGATTTGGACGTTCCAATGCGAACCGTTGAAAACGGAGTGACTGCCTTGGGCGAGTGTAACTTTGGTAAGGTTGAACCTCTAAGGTCAAGTACAATTTGCTTTGTGATGCCAGTTTTCTTTCATTTTGGTCCCCCCCCCAAAGAAATAACGGCAAACTTTGTCTCCAGAAAAACACTGAATACGATAATCGAATAATTCTTGGTAGCTATCCAAGACATCTTGTACAAATATGTTACGAGCCTTTCAACCTGTTTTGCTGAATACATGTAACACTTATCACACCGGCTAAACCACTTTTACAGTTATGTCATCAGTTAGTCTTCTCGTGTCTTCTTTGGACATCTCTGAATATAAATCATCCCGCATGCAAATTGCTCACCGAGCACAGGGCAGCAATGCGAATCCAATTGAAGACAGAGACAATGAGTCCCATTAGACAAGAATTATTCATTGTCAACCTCACTTTCAAACAAGACTCACAAAGTCAGAAAGGATAACAGTGTCAATGACTGTAGAAATCAAACCTGTCACCCCCCCACGAGACACAATCTGTCTGCCGAAAATCACAATAAATTACTTTTATAACAACGTGGAAAGAACTACTGGGGTTGCTCATAATTGCAAATGTCATAAGCAGTGCTTTGTGCTCACAGTCGGAGCCACATGAAATCTAAATGTACTCTGGATGACAAAACCCACGGGAGATGGCCCAAATATTTACGTGTTTCAAAATGTCCAATTGAAACTCGCTGTATACAGGCACACTATTTCTTCTCTGTGTGTCACCGTGTTACTATAATTGTGCATGCTTGAATTTGTCTCAGGCGACAAAACACTTCATGTCCCCTGGAAATTCTGCACAAAAGAGAACTGTGGTGATAATCCCTGTTAAACCCAACAGAAGGTGGAAATAGAAACATACGTAGGTGGCAAAGAACAACTCAGTTGATAGTTTTTAAGAAGACCGACTGATCCAGATCTCATAAAGCACAAAGTTGAAATCATCCGTTCGTCCCTCCAAAGATAGAGACAGACAGACATTGTGGCGAAACACCACTGAAAAAGAAAAAACAAAAATATATGTAGAAAAGCAGCATTGAGAGGAAGCCAAGGAAAACTAAGCTCTAATTGAAACAGGAAGAAAAGGAGAGATTTAAATATTTCAATACAGCAAAAATATTAATCATTTAACGTTGAGTTTTAATTTATAGCTGGTGTTTCAGGGAATTTTTTTTGCAAACAAAAATCTTATAAAAACTGTCACATGATCCCCCTCAACATTACTGCCTGCTCATATATAGATCCAACCCCGTGAGAAAACAAGGTAATGCGAGACGTTGGGTAACGCGAGACATCTCCGGTATCGAGCCAACCGAACATAATTGTGGTCGCGTGATTTGCCAACTGTGCTGTAAACATTTTGGGGCTATAGAACATCTTATCTAGTACGCGCCACCAAAAGCCTGGGGCTGGCCCCAACCGTGCCAACTTGAGTCTTCCAGAAAACAATACATAACATGTTGTCATGTGAAATAAATGTGTAAATTACATATGTTCCCTGTCGGTCATAATCAAAAACAAGGGAAACCAGTTTGACAAGTGTTTGGTAAGAGAACAACCTGGCACATGTTTCCAGGACTCCCAGTCAACACTTTAGTTTCATCGACAAAGAAATGCTTTGCACTTCTTTGACATTGAATAGACTCCAGGAAATGATTCATCTTCATTGTTGCCTCCATTAGTATTCAGATGTGTGCCCAGAAAATCCACAGCATACAATTTATCTCAGAGAGACATTGGCACTCTGAGCAAGAGTTTTGTTTAAATTCCAATGAAACACTTAAGGGGGTATGCCAAGAGAAGTATCTTGAACTGATTTAATTGTTGTTTAGAATATTTTTCTTTCCTCAGATATCTGGGAATGGTGGACCCATGTGCAGGCATGCAATGAAGCAAGGAATGGCTTCAATCAAAATAATTTGAATTGATGGGAAAAAAAATGGTCATGGCAAAACTAAAAAAAAAAAGAGATCAAAATCAGAGACATCACTGTGCAATAACATCCTGCTCTCGTTATGTTGTTAGTTACCTGAATGTTGTGAGTCACTTAATTGTTGTGCAGAGGCTGAGATCAACTGGAGTCAAATTCCCTGTTTGGCATGCACAAACTTGGTCAATAAAGCTGATTCTGATAATACCACAGAGCACATAGGGCAAGGGAGAAATGACAATGTCTCAACAAAGAGCTAACAGAAAGGAGGGAACTAAATACCAACAAACCGACAAGGCAATGGGGAATACCTGGACGAGACAAGAAGGAAGGAACTGATTGGAAGACACAAGGGGTGGGGCTAACAAGAAATGATCTAATGATGAATACAAAGACAGAGAACAAAGACAGAGAAACCAAGGAAATCACAATACTGCCAAAAGGGACAAGAAAACCAAAACAAAGTCCAAATTAAAAGCAAACAAACATTATGTGCCATTAAAATTTAGACCGACTTAGGTTTTTAACTCTAATTGGGGGTTTAACTCAGCATTTTAAAGGTGTATTATCCATCCATTTTCTGTACCGCTTAGACCCCACTGGGGTCGCGGGCGTGCTGGAGCCTATCCCAGCCGTCATCGGGCGGTAGGCGGGGGACACCCTGAACCGGTTGCCAGCCAGTCGCAGGGCACACAGAGACAAACAACCATTTGCACTCGCACTCGCACTCGCACTCACACCTAGGGACAATTTGGAGTGTTCAATCGGCCTACCAAGCATGTTTTTGGGATGTGGGAGGAAACCGGAGTGCCCGGAGAAAACCCACGCGGGCCCGGGGAGAACATGCAAACTCCACACAGGGAGGGCCGGAGGTGGAATCGAACCCGCACCCTCCTAACTGTGAGGCGGACGTGCTACCCAAGTGCGCCACCGAGCCACCTAAAGGTGTATTATTATTTTAAAATCAACAGATAAATTGTAAGTCTAAGTTTTGTGGATAGTGGCCTTACTTAAGAATGGGAAAATTGGGAAGACTTGCATCAAGTTACATTACGGAATGGACCACAAACGTAATAAATCATTTCCTTTAAATGTCCCTTGTTCTGTTCCCACGTTGTCAAGGAAACAACAGTTAATGGTTAACTGTTCGGTTAACTGTTAACCTAACAGTGTACACTACTCACTTGTTAGCCTTCGGAGTTGTTCAGAGATGAGTGGGGAAAAAAAATCTATGATACGCTGTCAGCAGCCATGTACGGTATTAGGTACTTAGACCTTCAGTGGGGACTTAATCCACTGCCTGATACCACCACGTTCGCACCACAATTTTAGAAACCATCAATGCTATACAAATTTGCAATATAACAGCAGTTCAGAATCAACCTGAATCCAATACCATGTCCAGAAGATCCTTCTGTAATGTTTATCTTCACTGCAATGAAAAATATTGTTTGTGAGTTTGACAGAATTGTAAAAAATAAATCAATAAATAAAAGCAAACACATCAAGAGTTGTGCCAAAGTGTCCCAGTATCCCACTTTTGAATACCATTGTGTAAATATGTGCTGACATGTGAGAGAACTGAAAAGTGTATCTGCAGTCTCAGTCCAAAACCGGTTTTGTAACATTCACTGCAAACTCGCAAACCGGTTTTCAAGACAAGGTTGACTCGATCCGCATTTCATACACGCACTTGATTTTGGATCCACGCGATGCATTTTGCACACATCCGTGGGCGACGCCGATCGACGGGACAATGAGGAATAACCCTGTTAACGATTGGGATTAGACAGCGAGGGCCTTCACGGAGTTTGCGTAAAGTGGAGGACAACACTCATGGACGCTTTGGACGCGGCTCCTGGACCCTTCAGGAGCTTTGAAAAGAACGACTTTGAGACGGACTGGACTAAAGTTGGAGAAGGCAAATTTGGACAAGTCTATCAAGTCAAGATCAAGCTGTGGCGGGAGGTTTGCGCCCTTAAAGTCTTTGACACAACCGTGGGTACAAATAACCATTGCAGGTGGGTAGCTACAAGAGACTTCATACTATTTATTTATATTCTTTACTGTATTGTACCACTATGCCTTCTTTTTCCAGAAAACCGAGGGAGGATGCGTCCAACATAGCAAAAGTTAAATTCAAGTACCTGGTGTCGGTCTATGGTTTCTGCATCGATGTGCCTGCCATTGTAATGGAGTACATGAGTAATGGATCCTTGACTACCCTCCTGAATAGTCACAATCTGATGTGGCCCAAGAAGTTCCAAATCATTCACGAGGCTTCCATGGGCATGAACTTCCTCCACAGCCTGCAACCCCCATTACTCCATCTCAACCTGAAACCATCCAATATACTAATAGATGACCATCTTCATGTCAAGGTCAGTATCTCGGTACGATTTATCTGAAAGTGGACTGAATTGGTTTGATTCTGTCGGAATACGATTGGACTCGATATGGTACGGTAGGGTATGATGCAATCGGTTTCTCGTTGTCATTTTACAGAATGAATACATTGGTCAAGAATACTGTAGGTGTTTTCTTCAAAGATCTTTTCCCCCAAAAAGTTTGTCGTGCATCCTAATTTATTTAATTCGGAACGATATGATTCGTTTTGATTCCATGCACCCATCTTTTGAATCAAAAACGGTTTTCTGATTCAGATCATTTTGATGTTTTTTTTTTAGATTTCAGACTTTGGTCTTATCCATTGTGAAGAAGAAACAGACAAGAAGTTGTTTATGGAGCATTTGATTGCAAGAGGGAATCTCAGCTACATTCCTCCTGAGATTTTCACTCAGTCCTGTGAACCTCCTGGACTTTCCTTCGATGCGTACAGGTGACTTTTAAATCACACGGGAAATTCTCCAACATTGTACAGCACTCCCCTTTGTTGCAGACTACAAGTAATTTCATATTTCAATGTGATGTAGCCTAATTGACCTCATGTGGGATTCGGGTTGTACTACATGCAAATCAAATAAAAATGGTCATTTAAAACTCCATTTTCTCTCACTCCTTTCATCGACAGCTTTGGAATAGTGATCTGGGAGATTCTGACACAACAAAAGCCATACACAGGTAGGAATAAATTCAGCTCATACGCTGTGTAAAAGAAATAAACAAACGATAGGGACAAGCAAACAAAACAAGAATAATAAGTAGACCTTACTTTTGCGTTATTGGCTTCATAGAATTTAACAACAAAAAACAAACCATTCGATCAGTGCCTCTGCTTTTACGATGCATTCTATTGCACATGGATTATAAAAGAAAGCAGCATTTCTCATAAATTTCTCACCGTGTAAATTGGATTCTCCGTCAACAAAGGCAACATATACTGTAAATCCCATTTGGAAATGGTCCTGCCTTCAACCATCACACAATTGTATTCTTAAGAACTTTAAGTTAGTATGGACATGCATGACCAATTACTTTTCCACCGTCTTGGCTGACATCTATTTTGTGGCTACAGGGTGCAGCATGACCACCGTGCTCTTAAATGTGTCACATGGCAGGAGACCCTGCGTGGAGATCATGCCTGAGCAGAGGCCACGTGAGTGTGATCAGATGATCAGCATCATGAAGCAGTGCTGGGATCAGGAACAAGAAAAGAGGCCACCGTTTTCAGGTACATAACCTTTTTTTTTCCTGCAATTTTATGCCAGCCTTGAATGGGTACTTTTTAAGCAAGAGAAGGCTTTGCAGTGGAAAAATGATGTTTGCTGCAATCTTTCCAATCTCATTCACAACTCGTGAAAAGGCCAGACAGTCAATTGACACCCGCATAAAAGGTACAGACTAGTCCGTCCACATACAACATTTATATACACTAGCTTATTCATTAACTGTGTATGAAACAGACTTGCCCATATTATTGTACTTGTGGCTAACCCGGCATTTGCTGACTATTGAGCTCTTGCTGTTCTTCGAGAATGTGTGTAGGAGGATTAGGGAAAAGTTTCCAGCTAATTCAGTGGACACTTCTGTAGAAAGTGCACACTCAGCAAAAACTGGTTGAACATTTTTTAAAAAAGACATTTGTGGTACCTGTCCAGAAAAGCAAAAGACATTTTCATATCGTTGAAAAAAAAACCCGATCTTGGTCAAAAAGTAAAAGGTGAAAAGACGTCAATGTTGTTGGAAAGACGTCTTCAAAAAGGCCCATTTATCAACGGCTATTTTTTGGACTAAAATTGGACGGGCTAAACACAACCCATTTATCAACTGTTATTTTGGCACTCAACATCTATTTCCGCACTAAATAAAGTCCAAGACGGACGGAGCGGATTTAGTCCAAAATCCAAACATCTGGTACTGAAGGGATGTTTCAAATTTTCATAATTGTAAAGCCTCATTTTATATCCTTATGGGGTGTTTTATTGAATCTTTAAAAATAAATGTTTCAGTATCCATGCATGGCATTCAAAAATAATTTTTCAGGTTTGTGCAAGCCACCCGTAAAATGTATTTGTACTACCAGCAGTCACTTTCCAAGCTGTGACAAAGACTGAGAAGCGCTAATAACCTGCAATTGGCTCCATCAACGCCGATTTGTCATGTGTTTAATTGCTTTTTTTTAATCTAGGCAAAGTTGTTTTTTTTGTCACTGCGTGTTACGCATGAATGACATGGGGGGCTTTTAAAAGGCGATCAGACGATACATCTCGCACAACTTTGTTCAAACAAGCTCTTACACCTCACAAAATCATGTTTATTCATGAACGGTAGCTAACAACATAGACTCTCGATGTGAGCATTAACTCGCAAGTCATGCGTGAAGGTACACTATAATATTGCGACAACGATGATGAGATTCCTCTGGGATTTTAGAGTCACTAGCAAATGCATAATCAGTTTTAATTAGGCTTATTCAGGCCGATACTTGACTGCTGTTGTTTTCTTGCAGAAACTGTGAGGAAAACAGAGGCCCTAAGTGAAGTCTTGAAGATCCCCGGACCAATCGATTTCCGCCACAGCAGTGAAAATGGACACAGTTTGGAATTTCCCAGCCCCTATGAAGTTAATTCAGTTTGATAAGTGTAAACACAAAAGAGGTCACACTGTCTGGTACAGTGTTTTCAACCTTTATTGAGCAAAGGCGCCTATTCTACGTTAGGAAAATCTTATCTCACAAAAGTGAAACGTCACGAGGTAGCCATATTGGAATGATGGTAATCTGGTTTTGAATTTACTCACAAATTGGTATCCAGTAATTTCTAGAGAATAAGATGCATTTAAAGATTATATGATTGCCAGTCAAAAGCAGATTTTCTTTTGTACTGTTGATCCGCTGGTATTCATGTTCCGAGATTGAAGTTATAAAATCTTATAAAATCAGAATAGTATTACAGGATCTAACCTGATTTAAGAATCCGCATTTGGGTAATTTGAACGATACATTTTTAAGAATCGATCCAATCCTTTAGCCAAAATTTGTTCGGAATAGCTTTGAACAGCTGGGCCTTGGTTATCTTTCAAATATATGTTGGACTTGGTATAATTTTTTCTTTGACACAAAAGCCTCGAAAAAAAAATCTAAAAGTACCTCTATGCATCCAGTAGACGGGAGTTTTTTTGGCCCTTTAGAGCCATCATAGTCGACGCTAATGTTATCCTAATGTAGGACCAAACTGATTTAATGGTTTGTTTTTTTGCGTGAAGTAGAACTTAACGAGTAGCGTCTATGCAAAAAAAAAAATTCTAATCTTTTCTTTTCATTGTCATTTTCCTCTTAGATTCCTTCGCCTCGCTTTCCCAACCTTCCTCCAGGTAAACACAGAAAAGCACATAATGGATCCTCAGCCAGGAATGTTGTTGGTTGACCTTGACCCACAAATTAAATTCCGTGTACCCAACATTCCGCTGCTACAACATTCTTAAAGTTTGTTTCCCTTCCAAAGTTTACATAGTGGGCGACATACTTGACCTGACTTGACTTGAAGAGCATCATACTCGTGTAACCACAACGCCCTTTGCTCTCATTTGACAGAAGAACAATGCGGCAAGGACAACGTGCTCTCGTTCCTCTTTAAGAAGGATTTCCGTAGTTTCCAATCGTCTGTGAAGCGGGAGCACGTGAGCACGCAATTTAGCGGCAAAAAGAGTCTCCTGCACTACACGGTGGCCAGCGGGGATGTCAAGAGCGTGGAACACGTCTTGAGTCTGGGCGCTGAAGTTGATTGTGTCATGCCGAAAGGCTACACACCATTGATTGTAGCTGTCCTCAACAGGTCTGTACTGCATTGGTATACAACATTGGTTAAAGAATAATATTGTTTGGAAAAGGTCAGGCATGTAGCAAGGGGATGGGATGAGCAGTCAGTTTTGTCAGTAAATAACAAAATCTGGAAAAAAAACAAGGTCACTTGTAACCTTTTGACGTAGACGTGCGTTCTCGCAGGTCCAGCCTGTCTCCCTGCGATGCGGAAATACTAACTTGAATTGACGGCAAGGCTGAAAAGCAATTACAGTGAATCTGTAATCGTATCTCACTGTGTCTGATATTTGGGATGGGCGTGATAGCAGTTCATCAACTATGCAGTATGCAGAAGGACTTGTGGTGGTTTTTTTATTTTTATTTTTTTATTTGTTAAGTAATTGTGATTGCTTTGAGGGATTTCCCGGCATTGTCTGGTAGCAGACGGTGTGAAATGTGCAGTCAGGTAGGACAAGGCAAGTTAATTTATGGGTGGGTTGGGAACTTTTATTGGATCCCCAGTAAATTAATTGCGATTAATATTAAGAGCAATTAAATGACATTTGGAAAAATGTGGTCGAGGATCAGATCATCGTCAACTGGACTTCGACTGATCAACATCAGTGATATTTACCCAGTTTGCTTTTGTTTTGCATTGTGAAAGTTAATTAACTCAAAGTCTTAAATATTCATTTCTGCAGGTTTCACGATATCATCTCTCTGCTGCTGGAACATGGCGCCAATCCCACTCAGGGAGATGATGACCAGTGGACGGGCGTCCATTTCGCGGCTCAGAACGGCGACGACAAGGCCGTCCGTCTACTGTTGGACCGCGGGGCGACGGCGAATCCCCGTGAAAAATCCGGCTGGACGCCCCTGCACCTGGCCTGCCAGAACGGCCACGAAACGGTCGTCCGCCTGCTGCTGACGCGGCTTTCCGTCAAGGCGATCGGGGAGCGGGAGGACGTGGAGAACAGGACGCCGCTTCACCTGGCTGCCACTTACGGTCACATCAATATAACCAAACTGCTCCTCTCCCAGGGAGCCGATCTCAACGCTACTGACAGCTCCCTGTCCACTCCTCTTCACTTGTCAGCCAAGGCGGGCCATAACAGAATCGTACGGCAGTTGGTGAAGGACGGCGCTGTGGTTGATAGCGCGGACAAAAGAGGACACACTTCGCTTCACCTGGCAGCTCTCAATGGCCACAAAGGCATATGCAGGCAACTCCTGACCAACGGGGCCAGCCCGGACACCAGAACCCACCAGGGCTGGACCGCCATGCACCTAGCCGTCATAAAGCGGCACGAGGCCACCATGACGGACCTGAAAACTCTGGGTGTTAGCGTCAACGCTCCTGGTGAGAACGATTGGACTCCTCTGCACCTGGCCTGCCACCAGAGCGAGACCGAAATGGTGGCCAAACTCCTTGCCGCCCACGCCGACCCGAATGTGACCGAGAAGAGTGAGCAGTGGACGCCGTTGCACGTCGCCTGCGCCAGTCTCAGCTTCCCCAGCGTCCTGCATTTGATTTCTCATCGTGCAGACGTGAACGCTACGAGCGCAGCGCAAGCTACGCCGTTACACATTGCCGCTCAGCACGGCCACTCGCCCATTGTGAAGGCGCTACTGCTCAACGGCGCCAACAGAACTCAACGAGACTCCTCGGGAGCGACACCTCTCGATGTGGCAAAGAGGCACGGAAAATGTGAAATAGTCCGGTTACTGGAAAATTGACATCCATTTTTCATTTGATCTTTTCATTGACTTAATATACTTTGTTGATATACTTTTATATTTTGAGCAGTCCCCGTATTCGTACTCACAGATTGTTATATATTGTATATGTTTATTTTTTTTATCCTCTGCAAAACACTTGTGCTGTCCTCACTCTGAAGCATCTAGTTTTTCACCAGCTAGACAGCGAGTTAACGACGCTCCAAATAATCAGACTTGGTTTCTTTTAGCTGATTTATTTGTAGAATGGCCTCAAACCATTGCCCTCTTAAGACCGTCGTAAAACTAGGAAAAAATACAAGTAAAATTGTGCGTTAGCTAAACACATACAAGCTACATCGCATTTACGGTGAATAAGTTTGCATTAAACATCACATGTAACCAAAATAAAATATTCTTTCAAAATTCGAATAATACTCACGGACAAATCTTGTCCAAGGCACAACATAAAAGGTTTAAACATCAGCTTTTAACAGATGCACACGAGTCGACATTGCTTGCTGCCATTCGGTATTTGCTCTCAAAAACAACTTCCCACTGCAACCATTAGAGGGAGGTAAAGCGCTACATGTAAACGTGTTTCTACTTAAACTTATTACAAAAGGCAGAATAACACTAATATTTCTTCAAATACATATGGCCTCCACTCAAAACCTTATTTTGTCTTTTATTTATTTTTTTAAACACATTTTTTTCACTTAAACAATATATCATATCAATAGTTAATTAAACATTATAAGCCTCAAAATGATTTAAACATTCAGTTCAATCCAGTCTCTTCAGCATTTGTGCCACTTTGAATCTTTTCACTGAACTTTTCTAATTAAAAGTGCACCGATGGATTGTGACAAGGTAAAAGATAGTACTGCGAGCTTACTCCAATGATTAAGTCCATCCTTGCAGACGGAGCAAAGCACATCTCGGCATACGCGCTACTCATTTACCACAGGGACACCTTATTAAATTAAAATGAAATGCATGAAGTCTGGAGCTGTGTTGACTCACATGTTCCATTTTATTTATTTTTTGAACACTTAAGCAGCCACTAGAGACTCAGACACAACGGCAAAAGATTGTGAGTGAGGCAGTGTCAAATAAATACTTGAAGAGAGAAGACTTTAAGTCTTTCCAAATGTGTTTCCTAATGAACAACTGTTGTGGTGTGCTCAAATGCAAAAATTCATTATGCAATTCTTGGTGTCTATTGCATAAGTACTCTGGGGACAAAAATGCTAACCTCAGTTAAACACTAGTTTACACTGATCTTAGAGCATATTTATTTTATTTATGTTTTGTTAAAAATGTATATTGGCTTTAATTTATTGCTTATATCTTGGTAAAATAAAATACATTTGAACTTTTTTCCGTTCCGTTCCCTGACAATTTACCGTGCTTGTTTATTTCTACTAGCAGGAAGTAACTACATATTGTTTACTCCCTCTGGGTAAAGGGAAAACAAAGGTTATCTTTATATAAAAAAAAAAAAAACAATCTAGAGACATTTAAAATTGAAGAAACAGCTTAAATCTCCTCTCTTTAGGAATGTTGTTGTTTATGTTTGACTCTCGGCTTAGTGCCTTTTAGTCACGGGTTGCCACAGCGAGTTACTCGCATGATATGTTTGGCACCGTTTTTTATTCCAGATGCCCTTCCTGATGCCAACCCACCCTGGGAAATGGCGAATAGCTTGGCGAGGAACCCAACTACGTTTAAGTAATGGACGATACAGAAAAGGGTAATGGTAAATAAAAAAAGTGTACCTTAGTGGCGTAATGAGAACTGATTAGAATTGAAAATCGGTTTTGCTTTTGCTGAAATTAATCGAAACGTTACATTTTTAAATGGACCAACTGCACCCAATTTTTTGTAATAAAAAACTCACAACAAGTTTCCACTACTGGGCATGAAAAATCCAAGGCAAATGGAAATAAGCAATGCAATCAGAACCAATTCAAACCAGCACATTGCCACATTTGCCCTTAATAAATTGCAGATTGGTAATTGGTGACCAGGTAATTGTAACCCACACCCAGACGTAGCAGTTTAGCGGTTTTGCTCAATGAACAATGTGTTCTACTTTATTGCCTTGACTGTCTTTTTCTCCTCTCAGTGATCCTGACACTCAATAAATACAACCGCCTCTTCCTTTCTAATCCTTTTGGACAGCTGTCAGGGAGCACTTACAAAACGGTGTTTGCGAGTTAGATGAACGATATGCTGATTTATGCTGTCATCCAAGAGAAAAATCCGGTAACCTTGCACCGGCCTTCATTTATCCACTCGACTTTGTGCTGTTCTCAAATTTTACTACGTGATTTATGGAAACGAGCTTCCCTTTGGCGACAGTTTAAATATGATACAGTATTTTAGAAGTTACGTAAAAAAATACTTTATGGTTGTTGTGCACGGTAAAGCGTGTGAGGTGACACGCGTTTATGGAATCCACGTCGGAGTCTTTGACGGACTTGTTTAACAACATTTTTCTCCTTCCAACTGTCATACAGACTTTCTGTTGACATCATTGTCATTCCAGGCGCTAGGCAGATAAACTCCTTTTCGAAACAACCTTTAATCAGCTCGATCAATGGCGCCGCTGCAACCTTTGAACACATAGGGTGACACATCGGATTCCCTCTATTAGCCGCTAATTGAGTTAAGCTAATTTTATTTTGCAGCAAGGCAGCAGACAGGAAGAAGATTCCTCTTGCAGATTACTGCACTCTTGCAAGGCAAACGTTATGTCATGGCTTCAAATTATTTGGTGGCGCAATGTCTCTGTATGATGCAACAATTTCATGATCTGTGTCTAATGAGCAAGTTCACAAAGCTGACGCCAACAATTTTGTCACATAATAGCTTGGATCGTGAAGAAGAATTGAAACGCCTAGCGCCACAAATATCAGAGCTGGGTTCGTTGTTATGGCTCATTAACTCTGGTTCACCTCCGATTTGTTACATTTTGAAACAATTAGAATTTTAGGACTGCTCGTTAAATCGGTTAGCCTATAAACTAGCATAAATCAATAAACATCAAGTTCACAAGTAAAAGGAGCAAATCTATGAATTATAATAGGGACTTTGGGTTAGTTCTGATGTTTCACAGAGTTCTTAACTAATGTATTGGCGATTATATCATGAGGACACCTATTGGACGTTCTCCGCAGAAGCCCACTTACTGCAACTACAGCATGGCGGTTGTTCAGTGGCCTTAAACAATCCTCTGTCTCTGTTCACCATTGTAACCGGTCTATCTATCCACGCATTTCTGCTCATCCAAATCTCCTGGGGTGGTTATTGCCATCTCTGGATGACTTCTTTCTTTTGACAGTAGGAAAAACACACAAACTCTCTACATGTGTCAAAGGCTCAAGCTGAGTGGTGGTCCTCTTGACAGGTCCTTGCAGACTACCTTGAAACGAGGTGTTTTAGCGATTAATTTCACACTGGATTCAAAAGATAAAAAATGTCCTGTTTTAGCCGACGGCGCTATTCAAGAGGAGCCTCTGAAGGGACTTGTAGTCTTCGGTATATTCTTATTATCTCTTCACGCTGATTTTTCTTGGTCGTGTCATGTTCTGATGATTAATGGTGAACGCCGCAGCTATCTCACAGGCACAGAACGAAACCCTCAACAATATTTGAATGCAATTCACTCCACTAGAAATTGAGAACATTTCACCATTGGGATGCTTCAAGGCTGTATTGGACATAGATTTGCTTGGAAGGATCCCAGTGTGAGTTCATATTTGATCTAGAGCGTGAAAGATCATACAAGTGTGATCAAAAAATTCGTCACGAGGAAAAAGCCTGCACTGTTTGATAAAATATATGACATGGTGTAATTTTACGCAAACTACCAATTAAGTCTGCGGTATCCACATCATGTTCTCACAATACAAAATTATTAACACTTGATCGAGTGTAGAGCTTCCTCGCTGCGATAAAAATGTCACAAAAGAATATTAATATTCGGCTGCAAGAAAATATTAATTTCACAACTCCACTTCATGTTTCAATTTAACCCCGGGGAATGATTGCATTTTTTGTTTCTCGTGCTTGAATACAGTAGAATAAATGGCATTCAGGGAGTGTGTGTTTACCATGCATGAGAGCTCTAATGAATAACCATTGTCACTTTTTCAGTGTTTTTGTTGATAATTTATCGGAAACAAGGGATTACAAATGTGCGGAGGGAGTGCCGAAGAGATCGCCATCTCAAAACATCCAAACCTCCCTTGCCGTAGATTGCCGGCACAAGTCGACCCACAGTGAATTAAAGCCCACTCAGATATGCATCTTTTTTCATTTCCTCTCCGCTTCCCTCCTTCCTTCTATTCATCCAACCTCCACGTTTGTTTTTCCATTATAAGCTGCAATGCCCACTGGAAAACAAGCACTTGTGCCAAACCAGTCAGTCAGTGCTGTCACTTACAACAACAAATAAATAAACAAACACACCGTGTTGTTTTGTGCACAAGTGGTAAGTACTGGACAGCAGGGGGAAGTAGTTTCAGAATTAAATCCTGGCAGGAATATATAAAAAAAAACAAAAAAACAACAACAACCATGACCAAACTCAGATGCAGCACACTTTTGGGGTCAGAAGAAAACCAGATACTCAATTCCCTTGTCATCATGAATTTCATGCGTTTTGCTGACAGAGTGAAAATGAAGTCTCTGTCATGACCTGACGTAACAAAATTATACACTGAGAATCACAGATTTTTAAGTTTTGATAGTTGAACCACATTGAAAAAAGCTTAGCTGGATTGGATAAAATTTAATTCTATTAAATTTGACGCAATAAGAGTAGTAATAATCTTCTTGGCACGAGGCAGCAGTGTAAACCCTAAAACGCATCTTTGGCAAATTTAATTGAAATGCGCCGCTAAATTTCCCTTGATATTTTCCATTTCCACGAGGTAGGGAAAAGGAATCAGGAATCCGTTAAGATCTGTCATTCGGAATAAATTGCCAGCACTGAGAGAAAATGTATATTCCAAGTGGGTGTGTCTTAATTTAAGACGGTGACTGGGGCAAGTCTTGCATGCAATGGGAGTTTTGTAGGGCAACACTGCCTTCATCCCTTGACAAATAATAGCTGAAAATATATATTTACCCAAATCGTTGGATTGCAGGAAATGCTCAAATTGAATCACCCAAGAATCCAGATTAATCTTTTCCTTCCTCCTTCAACGCTTTTGACGATTAGATTCAGGAAATGTTGGATTTTAATCAAATATTTGTTTTATTGGCCACACTTACATTTAATATAAAATAAAATAAAATGCAAATAAAATCTGATCTGTGTGTTTTTTTTTTTTTAATTGTTGTTACCGGTAGTGACATAAACGACAGTAGTAGGGCATTTATTTTAAACAGAAATTCTTATACATCACTCTTCGCTTGCCTGCACTTGGCTCCTCCAACTTTTTGCATGACTCTTTACTCCAACAAAATCTATTCTGAGATGAGATTTCAAAAAAAAAAAAGTCAACTCTAGCCATGAATAGATACGACAGCTGTTCAAAAAATTCCTAGACTGATGTATTTGTGTTTACATTAATATTTAGATGTATTTGGTAGTTTGAGCTTTTCAGTAGTCCTCCACGTGGATAACCGCAATAAAAGTGTCTTTCAATTTTGATGATGGAGGTGCTCAGGTCTTGGAATGGGACGCTTGACTAACGCCTTCAAATCCATTCGCTCAAAATTGGTTTGCAGGCGTGTTGACAGAGCAAAGCGCTTATCTCATACAAAGTAGGAATGCAGCTATTGCTAAGGCCATAAACTTCTTGAATTGCCGCCTCTTCTTCATATAGAAGCCCCTATAGGATACCATAGAAGCAGTGATACAAATGTTTTTTCTTTTCAGCTAACGAGAACAGCGATGTCCTCTTTGGACCCATCTTCTCCAAGTAAGGCTATTTCCGTGAGCCATGGTCAAGTATTCTAAAGGCTCTCAACAACCCATTGATTCTTTTGAATAAGGAGTTTTGCTGTTTTTTTTTTTTTTCTTTTTCTTAACGGTGATTCATAAGCCTCTGATGCAGTTTTCCTTACTGGCAGTACATGATTTCGAGGCCAATCTCGGAATAGAGCAAATCACTCTTCACACAACATAAAGCCGTTTGGTACTTTTCTCAATTCAGATCGTTTGCTAACTATAGAACTAATTTACCTTTACTTTTAGTGCACTTGCCGAACCCTGATTTAATGTTAGCACTGCGTAAAAAAAAAAAAAAAAAACACGTCCATGCCAGTGATCATCATTAGCATGTCTTTGTTTTTTAGTTGAAAAAAAACAACATCAATTCACCTTCAAATTTTGGAGGTTCCATGTAGAACCTTTGGGAAAGATGTGCCAAGCTTATATGTAGGCTATTTATGAACCCCACCAGTCAGTCTTCTGGGATGGGAGGGATGCTACTACGCAGCTGGCAGATCAATCCCCTCATGCTAAGGATGGGAAAAAGGGATAAATTATTACAACTGGATGACGTTCTCTATTTTGTGTCAACTATTGATGAATGCTAGCTCGCTCACTCAACGGGTTTTAAAGGCTAGAGAGTTATAGTACACTTAACACACTATTGCTGAAATTAGCCTCATATAAAACATCAGATATTGACGACACTGGGTTCTGACTATTACATTTTTTACGCGCATGTGATTGATTTACATGAAAGAATTAGGTTTTATTTTTTTTACTACCACGTTTTAACTGCCACTGGCAATATTGGAAGAAAAAAAAATCCATTCACAATCCATCCAATCTTATTGGTGTGTGATAGTCTGCGTGGTTTCCTATTTCCTCAACCTGCTGCTTTGGCTTGTGTATGTGGAATTAAAAAAAAAAAAAAGATTACATTGGTTTACTAGCTCTATATGGAGTTTGCATGTTCTCCCCGTGGCTTCTTCCTATCCTCCAAAAACACGTCAGTATTAGTTCTTGAGCGAATCAAAAAACTCATTCATACTTATATAAATAATTCTTGCTATTAATGGCTGAATTTATTAGCATTTACAGGGTGCATAGAAATGCACTGCAATTTATATAACTAAGGAAATCATCTCAGAATTATGATTCTGAGCTTTGTTCACCCACTATTAGACATTTTCATCATTTAAAATAAATCTTCTATGGAGTGAGAGCTTCCTCTACCGCAATCACCACACTCGGATGCCGGGGCACGGAAAGTACGACGGCCATATTGTCTTGGCAGCAGGGGTCACTTAAGGTGAGGGGCTGCTGACTGGGTAAAAACAAGCAATGTAATATTTGGGAACCGAGAATGGAGGTCAGGAGAGAAGCGAGTCGCATCGTGGACAGACATGCGGCGATTCTGTTTAGACAGGTACTCTGTAATCAAATCGCCACTGGGGCCAAACTAAGATGACAAAGCTGACCCCCACGCTGGCTGAATTGGTAATGCGGTGATGGCGGCATGAAAAACGTGTTTAATATTCTTCGCAGTTGATGAGACGACGGATAGCAGGTGTGCGGGGTGATCAGCAATCAATCAGATGGGTAGGTGGCACACACAGACACAAATAGGATTCAAATCTTGGAAAATGTAGCTGAGATCGAAACGTGCAACACGGACGATCGGTGTTATTGCAATTGCTAATTTTACTTTGACGGATTATATCGCTCTTATTCATGTTTGTCCTGCCAGGTTGGCCAGACGACTGAATCCTTAGCCAAACTGTCTACAAGTGATCGCATCGGCATTATGCAAATTTACAGCTTTCTAAATGATATCGTTTCTGTTTATGGTTCCTGTCAGCAAGAGGTGGCCCCGGGCCACTCGGCATCGTGTTATTGCTTTTGTGTTGCAGACATTAAATTCAACATTGCACAATGATTTTTGACTGCGCCATTTCTAGGGTCCAGCCAGAATAAATATTTGATTCAAGACTCAGTTGTCAATAAAAAAATAAATTCAAACTCTATTGCCTTTGCTAAATAATTTGCTCTACCGGGATGTTTTGGTTGTTTACATATATTTCATAATCCGCTACGGTATTCCGCGTGGGAGGGAGTCGTGTTTATAGGCAACGAAATGACTGATGTTAAACAGAACTCAAGTGGAGCCGCTGAAGAGCAAAGTCATCTAAGAATGTGATTATGACTACCTGCGCTGGGAGAGCGCTCACAATGGCTTATGTTGACTCCCAGCACAATTAACAACAACTCATGCTTGGCTTATTCCGCGTTCCCTGCATCTGATTGGCTGGTTTGTGTTTAGGTTGAGATTGATATGCTGCCTCGGGGACGACTCAATGAGAACAAGTGACTCAGCAAGATGGTAAACTAGGCGTGCACAGATTATGATTTTTAAAATAGGAGCAGAACTTTGCTCATTTGTTTCCAGCAACACACAAATACACTCAAGTTTGCTGAATCAGAGGAAAAATGATTATGTCATACATACCAACTAGTAGCAATCAGATCAATCAGAGTTCAAGTCCAACACTTTTCCATCCCTCAGGCACTTTTTCAGTATGAAAGAAGAAGCCATGCTTTGGTCTACTTTCTCACCTCTCCATGCACCTGATTTGCGAGAATCACTGTGGAAGAAAATAGGAGACTTCCTAATTAATGTTATAATCATTAGTGCAGCTTCACCCCTTGAAAATCAACATGAACATTTGGGCCTTGATAATTATTCATGCTGATAATTGCGGGGACAATTAAAATCTTTAGCCAATCATGGCTCATTCATCCACCAGAACCCGGAAACTCAAAACAGTTCAGCAGTAGTACTAACTGGGATAGTAAACTTCTGTAAACACGGAATCCAAATGTTGGCTCGTAAAGCAAAGGAACATTTTACTCCACTTCTGTTCTCCTGCTGTGACCCCTACGACTATTTTTAGAACTGCTTGTAACCAAGATGTGGAGTTCTCAGAGGTGACAAGAGAAAACACTTGGACGACCAGTAAAAGATGCGCTCAACTGAGCAGCAGGACCCCGCCCCCCGCCTCCCCCATCGTGCCTCTGGTTTTTCGACTCGGAAATTCCTCAAAGTAAAAATCGACGCTAACGAATGCATACTCATAAATCACGGTTAAGTACAAACGCATCGTCATGCGTCATTTTAGATCGTCTCGGTAAGAGACAAGACCGGAAAACTGATGAAGTGTCTGGATTAAAATCAGATTAGGAGCAGGAGTGTGGGTGGCCAACAATGAAGAGATTGCATCTGATGTAATCATAAAATTAATAAGTATGTCTGGGCAGCAACAATGATGAAATAATACCCAAGTTACAAACCAATCAAGCCTGATTGAATTACAAACAAAGCAAATCACTGTTGCGTATCTGTGTGCAGATGCCTGCCGCAATCCGTGTGGCAC
The DNA here is from genome assembly GCF_033458585.1 of Syngnathus typhle. Classification (NCBI taxonomy): domain Eukaryota; kingdom Metazoa; phylum Chordata; class Actinopteri; order Syngnathiformes; family Syngnathidae; genus Syngnathus; species Syngnathus typhle. The sequence continues at coordinate 7,184,989 of NC_083743.1, forward strand.
GGAACCGGAGCTGAGCACACACTCTGAAATTATTCATGAATTCAACCCTGTGTTATTTTCCACTTACTTTTTACCACTGAAATTAATTTCAGCGATATGAGGAGTTAATTATTTACACAGCTATGTAAATATAAACACAGCACAAACTAATACTGCAATCCACACTGTTAGGGAAATGAAGTCAAAAGTACATTGAAGCGTGCTTGATGACATTAACCATTATTGTTTGGGATTAGTAACTGTAAAGGTTTAATTTTTAATTAAAAACCCAACAAACAAGCCAAAAAATATTTGTTAAAATTCTTAGCATACAAGAGTAATATCACAAGAAAAAAATCTGTATATAAAATATATATATTTTGTATATACACTTTTTATTTTATTTCATTTTTATATATATTATTTGCAGACAGGCATTACTTGATGAAACCAACAAAACCCATAAACATGAGTTCATAATTAAATTGATTATGTGGCTATTATGGCAAAAGAAGGAGTGCAGGGAAAGAATATGCGTCAGATGTGACTGAAGCGTTAATGGGGGAAATAATCTCCCTGGATTATATCGGAGTAATTCCATAGGGCAGACATGGATAATGTTAGGTTCTTTGGGCAGCAATAAAATAAGCAATAACATGGCCTCTGCACATAAACATGTTACGTTTTGTTATATTATCTTTCTAAACGTGTTGGTCTCCTTGTAGAATCACCTTCAGTGTTTCATGTATTTACCTAAATGCTTTTTTGTTTTCCTTCCCAGTTATACCTAACCACATTTCTGCGCTTATGATAGCCAGAGGGGCCAAGCAGAATCCAAATGTCCTTGGAGATGCTGTAAGTCCATTACACTGAGTCGCCAAGCACGTCGCATCAGTCATTCAGTGCCAGAAGGAATGGAGTGGAAATGACATGACACCTTAGCTACTGATTTTGTCGGACCACCGGGAAAAGGCAGGAATTCATTTCAGCGACGCAAAAACCTCTGAAATACATAACGGCCAATCACATCGCAGCACAGAAAGCCGTCCGATACTGTCACTTTTGTTTCTCAACAAATACGTTAAAATAGATGCTTGCGGGTAATTAATTGTTTGGGGGATATACTTTATTAACTGGATACTTTTTCAAAGTGTCACATTATATCTAGCTGAAAGGGAAGAAGCTAATCCTCTCCAAGACTTTGGAAAGAACACGTTTACATAACGTGCAATCTCAATCTCAAGAGAAGCTACCAAAATTTCCAGAAGGAAGAAAAAGTCTTAAGTCTTTAATTAGCTCTGCAGAACATTGAGAGTATGAACCACAAACCCGTGATGGAGAGTTATTTACTATCTCCAAATATGAGGAACTTATTTTTTCCGGAGGGGAAATGAAGACACATGCTTTTCATTAAAGAGCAACACTATTAATTTGTTAAAAATTGCCTCACGGGAAACAAATTTCAAACTAATTCCAGCTCTAACACAACAATAGGGAATTGTGCTGGATGCTCCAACAACATTGCAGATCACTTAGTTGAATAATTGGGTTAAAAATAACAAAAACAAGATGTCCTGCAAACAGAACACACACAAACTGTACTTTTAAACACCAAAAAATCATTACAAATCTAATGTTAACATAATACATATCAATGTCATACAAGTTAATGGCAATTAGCATAAACGGTATAGTCATTAAAAACAAGCTAATGGCAATTAGCATAAATTATATTGTCATTAAAAACTTGCTTCTTTAGCTCACATTCTGCTCCGTGGGATCAACGAATATTAAAATGTCAAAATGGCTAACTTTACTTACCGTATTTTCCGGACTATAAGGCGCACCTTCAATGAATGGCCCATTTGAAAACGTTGTCCTTATATAAGGCGCACCGGACTATAAGGCGCATCATGTTAGATTTTTAATCCAAATCAAACCATTCTCCATTTTATCTTTTTTATTCCAACTTCAGACGCAACAAATTACTTTATAATCACAAAATAATGATCCATAGTCTTTTTGATTCATGATTCATAGTCTTCAGCGGGCCACTTATGATTGATTTCATGTCACAATGCTTCGGGCCAGTTTAAATTTAGGAATTTGGTCCATATATAAGACACACTGTCGGCTTTTGAGAAAATTTGAGGTTTTTAGGTGCGCCTTATAGTCCGGAAAATACGGTACCTCTTCTCTTTGCTCTGAATTACTTACTGCATCTCTTTTAAGAAGACCAAGTGTGATTGAAGTCACAATTCTATGCACACTGTCAAAAGCCATTCAAAAAAACATCAGTTAGAAATATGCGATATATGTCGTCGGCTTTTTCAACAACTCCCTTTATGAGGACAAATGTTTGATTAATCACTCACCTTTCCTGATACGATTTGTGTTTCTGGACTCCCTTGCAAAACCGTCAAGAGACATTCATCTATCATGTCATAACTGTTTGTTTCGTTTTGATTAAAAGACAACATTTGAACACCAAAACGCCTCCTCTGCATTTCTTGACTGTCAGCCACAGCGCTTCAACTGCAACTGATGAATTGCTTTGCAAAGCAGAACATTTTGGGTCACTGAATATTACCAGCTGCTCAGCAACCTTCATATCGCGCTAGCTGCTGGCGTGGATACGTCCTTTTTTCGAGCTTTTTTTTTTCCCAATCCAAATATTATCGTTATAATGTTGCTGGGCTGCATGGCAAAGTCTTACGGGCGGAAATTGAGTGTCAGGGCCACCGTGATAGATTCTTGAAGGGTATTGAGGCAAAGCGGCTATGCGACGCCACATTGAACGGCAAATTGCTAATTTACATTTTGTTTTTTGAGGCATGAATTTACACCCGCTTTCGTTTCGGTTCAGCAAACCGCAAACTCGTACTCGACCTCCACATCACATTTGCTTTCGAAGACTCTCTTCACATGATTTAAATATGGCGGCTACAGTACTTTGTTATAAGCAGCACTGTTATTTCACATATGGAATCCATAAATTGAACTGGAACTGTCGAAAACATGCCATATTTCTAACAATAGCAGCTCTAATTGGTCCGATACTTGGATTCTGTAATCACAAGCTGAACCACAAGACCCATCACACATCATTCTTTTTTTTTTGTAGCTATACAATGACTGTGACACCACCATGTGTTGCAATTAATCGGTAGATCATAAGATGATATATATATATATATTTTTTTACATTTATTATGTGTGTGCCGAAGAAGCATGGATATGTAAAACTGACATTTACGGACATCTGCTCTAATTGACACCATACTTCAATAAATTGCGACAGCCCATTTCATCTTCTTTTTTTTTTCCTATACTATGACAGATTCTAAATTGCCCAGAGATGTGCAAGGTTGTCTAGATGGGCTTTTGTGATTGGCCAGAGACCAATTCAGGGGATAGGCACTATAGAAAAATGGATTTATGACGATCACCTCCATTTTGGGCATCCAAAACACAGCCGATAGCAGACATGGCACCTTTCTCTGTAATTGACAAAATGAAAATGAATTACATGACCATGACTCATAACATCCCAAACATCTGTGAAGAGAAAAGTGTTTTCAACATTTCATTTCAACATAGGAACTGCATGTGAAAAAAGATTACCTCTCCTGCTATTTATTTAGGGGTTGTTTCATACTTTTTACTCCTATGCGCCGTTCCTGTCCATCTAACCACTCTAAAACCTAAATGTCAATAAATAGCTTTATATGAGGAACCATAGCAGTTGATGTACCTAATAAAGTGAATGACTTGGTGCGTTACTCCAGCGTTTGTCGTCGCGGCACTTTAAAGGTGACATATCAAATTCCTTCAGCATTTAAGAAGTGAGGAAAGGAAATTCGACTCCGAATTAGCTTTTTTAGTCATTAGTCGAGGAGATGAGACCTCAGCACTTTCTTTCGGGAAACGGCCTCAATAAAAACAGTGCTGGGAATGGAATCAGTCCAATTTGGGGGGGTGTAACTATATCCACAAATGAAATACTGTTGATCAAATGGCACTTGACAGTGTCTCACTGTTTATTGGACATCTTTTTGTCTTTTTCAATTGAACAGATACATTTCATGGGAAGCCGAGTAGAGAAACAGTGTAGCATGCATCACATTTCCGTCGCAGGCATATATAATATAAACACAATAAATGTGTTAGGAAAACATATTTACAACAAATGATAATAATGATAATAAATGAAATATGACATTCCAATTTATAAAATTGCAATCGTGTGGTTATTGGCATAGCCACGATATACAGCAAGAACTATAAAGAGTCTTTTGCCATGAACACACATTCCAAATAGGTTTTCAGAATATAGAGCTCACATATTTGATTGAACACTGAAAATGAACACTGATTTTATACATATATGTATATATATATTTTTTAGAAACGAGAAATACACACAATAAATAGCAATTTTGTGTGTGCAGTGAATACAGTACACGGGGACAAGCACAATGTTTTTCGTTTTTTTTGGAGAACAAGGTACATTTGTCTTTGCCAAACAAGCCGTTGTTACAGACATTTCTTGTTTTACATTCAGAGTTTCGGAGAGAGAGAGAAAAAAAAACACACTCCTTAAATGAGTCCAACGGAAAAAAAAAAATCTCTTCATCAGTCACTTAGCTCCCTGACTTTGAAAATGAAATTTCCGTTACCTCTTGCGGTCCTTTCCAAGATGAGGTATTTGCCCAGCCACATATTTGTGTTCATCCTTCAGCGTAAAAAAAAAAGAAGAAAAAAAGCTTCGCCGCGTTTCAGCAGTGCAAAATTTTTATGAACGCCTTTCGGAACTCGACGTTGAAAGTAGTGTAGATGATGGGATTCACAGCGCTATTAACGTAGCCCAACCATGTGAAGGCATTGTACATCTCGGCGGGAACTTTGCATTTTGTGCAATGGGTGTTCAAGATGTGAGTTATGAAAAATGGCAGCCAGCATATGATGAATACACCTGAGAAGAGAGGAGAACCTTTTCAATGATTGGAGGAAATTGGCTTCCCATGAGAGGAGATTTAAATTTTCATTTCATTTTGGGTGCTTTCGTTTTTACCGACAACAGTAATTTCTGAGAAAACTCACCGAGGACAATGGCTAACATCTGCGTGGCCTTCTTCTCCTTCTGCTGGGAGATCTTCCTCTTACTCATGCTTTTCAACGATGTTTGCGTCTTGCCGTTTGGTAACGTCTGCGTCTGGAAGACTTTGGCCACCATTTGTGTGGGATCTCCCAAGGCCTCCTTGCTGGGGTCTCCGTTCTTCTCCGCTTTCTGGCTTTCCTCCGGAGGCGTCGGGGGTGAGGAAGTTGGGCTTGCGTTGGCCTTGGCTGGCATCAGCCGCTGGTGACTCGTGGCCGGAGTGTCTCCCAGGGCGCATTGCGGCTTCTGTTTATGGCTGCTGCTTCCGCTGTTGAGCTCGTCCAGTTCTAAATCGTCACCCTTGTTGGTGACGTCTTTAATAAATATCTGAGAAGTGTCAAAAGGTAGCAGAAAATTAGAGATAGCTTATTAAAAGCTCATCCAAGCGTTAATGTCTTCAGGACCTAATAAAAGTACTTTTAATGGATCATAAATCTTCTTGTCTTTAGCATAGCAATGGAAGAAAATCCCCATCTCAAGATAATATAAAGACAAAAGCAGTGGGCCTAAAATTGATCCCTGCGGAAAGACAATGCAGCTGTTCCACTGCTTCTGAATGTGGATAAAGAGTTTTTTATTGCTAGTCGTAAAATATGGAATGACTTCCTGGTGAACAGTAGCCAGAAATAATCATCACTGTCCATTCTGAAACCACGCCCTAAAATAAATTTGTATCAGCTGGCATTCAATACAGAATGGGACTCAGCTCTTATTTTTTTTATCTATTTTTTCATTTTATTTTTAATTTAATTTAATTTAATTTAATTTGAAAACATCTTGCTTTATTGTTTCTTTGTGTTACTTTCTTGCGATGTTTTTTTAAACTACATATTTCAAATATATAATCTATAACTATATACACCTACACTGTAGGTCCTACAGTATATTTAATGTTTGTCCATGTGATCACTGTGATTGGCTGGTGACCAATCCAGGACGTCGATTGAAGGTCATATATGCACATCTCTGAGTCGGACGTGCTGACTAATATCTTAGATTCTCCAAAGTTAAACTCCCAAATTTAATTACAGAGCTTATTTTTTGGTCAGTTGGCGTCCCGGTAGCATTTAACAAATTGACAGTGGCAACTGACCTTTGTACGGGAAGTGCCGTGCATATGGTCCATTAATTCAAAACACAATAAATCCGTTCTACACAATTGACTAAGCAATTATTATGTCATTTAACATCGTGAATGGGATGTCACATCTCAAGGTGACATCTTGCTAAATCTCTCCCGGGGTCCATCACATTCACTTTCCGTCACACTCAAGAAGAAAGAGAGCAAAATGACAACGCACCACCTTCTTCTTGTTGGCGGGGAAACTCCCGTTTGACTTGACAATCATCGTGCACAACCTCACATCTTCCGGGTGAGTGCACTCCTGCAATTCCCACCCCCCCCAAAAAAAAGTGTCAAGTAAGCAGCAGGTACAATGTCAGCTCGCGAGTGACAAAAACGGGGAGCTGTCATCGCGCAGATACACCATGCTGGAAGGTCAAAGCGGAATACATGAGCGTTGGCACGGCGAGACAGCTCAGCGAGGATGTGATCTGCCGCTGAAAGTCAGCCCATTAACTTGACAGCATCATAAAGTATACGTCGAGGTTATTTCCTCACAAACAAGTGCAGCCAGTAGCTGCATTGAAATGCGATTTTCTTACTCAACAATGATTATTTCCTCATCATAATGATTATCTGCTCATTTGTCAAGATGCTACCATGAAATGATTTCACAGCCCATTGAATTATATCGTAATGTACCGTAAAAAAAACAAAAACTTGTGTCATTATACAAACACGCATACACACCAGACATGTTTTCTGCCGCAGTGTGTGAGTCAACAAATGTCAACAATTTATATTTGTGGGTTGTTCCAAGTTAAATTTCAGCCCAACCAAAATGGGATGTTTTTTTCTTTTTTTTTTTTTTTTTTTTACAGTGCACCATTTAAAGATATACTAAACTCGGGATGGAGAAGATCCTGCCTTAAATGTGCTGTAACCAAGACAAAAATCAATATTCATGCAACACAATCCACGTCCATTCAAAGCATGATGTATAATAAAGCTAAAAATCATTAGAGATTTTTTTGATTTCTTCTGGAATGTTTTCAAAGCTTACCTTGAGTGACGTGGCCACATCAGGAACGGCGGCCGGACCCAAACGTTGCTTAGGTTTGGTGTTGACCCGCTTCCTTCGCTTCCTCAGCACCACGTAGATTTGCACGTAAACCAGCAAGGTGATGATGAAAGGAACATAGAAGGACACGATGGAGGAGTACACCACAAAGACGGGGTTGGCGATCACGCACAGCGACGCTTCCCGAGTGGCTGCGAGGAGAAAGGAGAACAATCAAAACTGCCCATAGGAAAAAATAAATAAAGGGATTTGTGTTTAGCCCCTTTTTTTATGACTGGTGTGGAATTTGATCTCCTATCCAAAAGTCATCTTACGTGCGTAACATGCTGTTCCTTGAAATTGCATTCTTGGCAACAACTGAGGGTTTGTCTTGGAAATTCATCAGAAAATGTCACCTGGCCTCACCTGGGGGTTATTTACACAATTCCTTTTATTAGGCCCCATTCTCCATTGCTTGGAACATGACAATACTTTTTATTCTCACCAGCTTGAGGACTCAAACAAGGTGAGACATGGAACACCTTTTTGAATCAAATGTAGCATTTTAAAACCCTCCACCAAGCTGCTTGTTCTCACTCTGGTCTTTGTTGAAGCCATCTGGGCTAAGGACAATTTGGAAGATTCAATGATTCCTGCTCGAAGGCTAATTCAGCACAGGGAAGTGTTCAAATAGTTTTTCATTTTTCATTACGTTGGTTTAGTTGTCGTTTTTTCCACGCACATGAGTAAATGAGTCATTGTAAGTATTGTGCAATAAAGTAAACTCAACAACTGGCAAAGTTGGAGTGGAGGTCTTATTTCAAATCTTGTCATTGGATGTATCCAGACGAACGGCGCTTTATGTCGAAGGTCAGAGCGGCGCAATTTTGTTTCCCTTCATTCCAGCTGAGTGATGTTTTCACAGGGAACAGTTTGCTCTAGCCAGCAAATAACATCTTTATCAAGTTGGGCACTTGAAGATGAACTACTCGACCGCAATGTTGATGAACAAAAAAAATTGTGACCACCTCTCGGTTTTTATTATTTGTTTTAATACAATGAGTGTAGAAAAACCCTTACCTGTATTGTTGAGCCCGAAGAGAAGAGGACAGGATACGGCGAAAGAGAGCACCCACACCACTGAGATCATGATCGTCACCCTTCTTCTGGAACTGTAGCGGGTGTTGTACAGCATAGGCATTGCAACTGCTGTGTAACTGAGAGAGGGGAGGGGAGGGGAGGGGGGGAGCAACTTTGTTTCAGGTCACAGAAACAATGACATGTAGGATCTTAAAACTGATGCTAAAAGACTCAATTAGATTGTAAATTAATGAATGAATAAAAAATAAAATTAATTATTAGTGAATTGTAATCATAAAAAATAATACATTGGATTATAAATTAACTAATAAATAAAAAATAATGAAAAATAAATACAATTTATTATTAGTTAATTGTAAAAATAAATAATTGCATTTACTAGTGCATTCAGCACTTGTGCCCTGAGGTAAGGGCACGTCCACAAAAAGTCAAGAAGTGCAGCTGGACGAGGATTGATCATCCCTGCATGACGTGGACCGAAGGTTTGGAGTGTAGAGGTGGCCCTGACTTCATTGAGCGGTGAACTTTTGTCAATTGCTACTATTATGTTGTTTGTTTGGAACAACATGGTGGCTGAAGTTCTCCCATTCTATCCCCCAACGGCAGATTAAGTCGATCGAGGGTGTCTGTGGGCATTTTCAGGCTGATTCCTCAAGAGTTTTTGATTTTTCCAGTGGTTTTACCACTACCCCCGACTTGATGACTTAAGTTGTGCAGCTTCTCCACGATGACGTATTCCTCGACCCATTTGGTTTGAGTGATGTACTGATTGACTGAAATCTTGATTTGAGTTTCGCTATGTCTCCCAGCACTGATAAGATTGTTGTGGACGAGATACGAGGAGACAACCCAGATCGGTTAATCAATATTTTTTGATTAGTCTTCTAATCAGCGTCGGGATTTTTTTTCTCTTTCCATAAGCGAGGGCGAGTGATGACAAAAACAATCTAGAGAATGTTTGATGTGAATATGTGTGGATGACTAAACCTGTGATATGATTTATGGAAGCATTATATGTGTGTGTGTTTGTGATGTGAGAAAAATGGATTGGACCGTTGCAAGGTGCAAGGAAAGCAGAGGTTCACACTCCGAATGCTGCAGGGAACTCTCATACGTTCACCTAGATGTATTCGTCGACCTTGTCAGCGGAGCGGAGATAATCGTCAGGAAAGTATGGCTTCCTAGGGTGTCTTGTACATTGATATTTTTGGCCAAATGTAATTTTGTTGAAGGTCTCCTGGAATGAATGTCGATTTTGAACGTCGGTTAGGGAAGGTGTAAAGACAAAATAGATCAGTGTGTGCACTAAAGTCGTACATATTTTTTATATCTGCATTTACTTTTCCAGTTTACTGTTTTTATACATATGTTATTTATTTATTATATGCAGCTGATTTTTTTTTCAAGTGCTCTCTAGATAAAGTTGATCCGATTTGAGTACACAGTCTCCAAGAACATCTGACCTTTCAGGTAAATTAATGTTCATTGACTTTATTGTTAAAAAAAAACACTTTGTTTACATTCTGTGTTTAGGATTGGGGAGACAGATGTGCAATTAATGTTAAAAAAGTCAAGGTCATTTGGATTTTTATGCAGAGGGGCCTTCAGATACGTTTTGGTATTTGTTTTGAGTAACTCAAACTATCCCAAATCATCTTTCCCAATTGAAATGGATGGAAACGCCAGTTATCCGTTCCAGCTGCAAGATCTTTTGTAATGTTACCAGTCATCTGAGACACAGACATTTTTTCTTAAGTGGTTTTCAGTGCTGTGCTTTAAAAGTGGATTTTTATTTTTGGGCTAACCCTTCGGGAAAAACAATATTCTAACAAAATAATCAACCTACATTCAACTTGGCTTTTGTAAGGTTCCGAAATATTATTATTCATGTATGCATGTAGCTGCAGCGTGAGCATACGAAACAAAATTAGAAGCTGTGAGGTGAACCCTTTCCAATTTACTCCACTTTGATAAGCAAGAGATGTATGCAAAAGGGAGCACAAGAAGCAAACTATCCTTTCATGTAGGAAAGAAATTGCCGCCTCCAGTTCACGACACATTTCATCCAAGAGTCTCGTAAAATAACTATCCTTTAGGTAAACACTTGGATGTTCTCAACCAAGAGGATGTTAGTCCTGAAAGCCATCACAGTCATCCCCTCGAGAATCAGCAAGTAAACACCCAGCGTATACGAATCTTATAAATAACATCTAAATGCAAATTGTGGTGTCATTTACCTTTGGCTTCTATACAGACATTCATTTCAAATACAAATGATGATGCATTAGGGGATTATATGTGATGATGTGATTTTCTCCAGAAAAAAATAAAAAGAGACATGTACATGTATTCTATTCCAGTTCTATATAATGAGAGGTGTGAGCAAGTGTTTTATTCTGTGCAGCCAAGCAGAACTTCATGTAAAATTGAACATGACACTATTCCGCCTCTATTTGTGTGTATATGCATACATATGTACATATATGCATATATATGCGTGTATATGCATATGTGTATGTGTATAGGTATAAGAATATGTATATATACATAAGTATATGTGTATGTATATTATAAGTATGTTTGTGTATATAAATTGTATATGTATAGGTATATCTACATATATGTATGTAAGTATTTGCATATGGGTCATTTTATACGTATATGTATAAGTATATGTCCATAAGTAAATGTATATTATAAGTATGTGTATGTGAATTGTATACCATGTACACACAATATGTACATATAAGTATATCTATATGTATATGTATCAGTATATGTATTCATTTCCAGAAAGATGCTATATAAATCGGATGTATTATTATTATTATTATTATCATGATAATTATTGTTGTTATTATTATTATTATATGTTCATATAAGTATAGGTAAGTGTATGTGAATTGTATATGAAAAGTATATGCACGTATATCTATAAGTATATGTACATATATGTATATATGCATATGTCCAGATTACAAATTCGTTTACGTAATGTATTTATACTCGCCCTTCTAAACAAATAACTAGTTGTTCTTCTGACCACAGCATTGCTTGTGGTTGTCTCCTGATTTTCAACAGTATCTAATTAACTCACGGCTTCGCGTCCCCTTGAGAATAGTTAACAAGTGAAAACATAATTCCACTTGCAGTCATAAAGTAGAAAAGATGCGGTCGGGTGCACGCCTTTCCCAAACTGCGTCTCAAAACCTCTGACGAGACTCATTTCAGTATTTCATATCCTGTCTTATTAATTGGTTCCTGCTGGTTGCACGTACTCTTGTTAATAAACGTCTGCACTTTGACATACAATTCACATGTTCAGACTGGAATTATCGACCCAGATACAAATAGATTTTTGCAAACGCTTCATAATCTTAATTCAATCTCTATACAAACACAAACAGACTTCTATGAATGGAGTATTTGCATGAGCGTATCGCATTTTATCAAGATTCTTCGAAGCATATTTATGCGTCATATTATATATAAAATTATGTTATTCATTAAGTGAAACATTTCCTTGAGAAAAAAAAATCAATGTAAAGGTGCCAGGAATGAAAAAGCAATGTGAGCATCGGCTGACTCACCGATCAATGCTGATGGCGCACAGATTGAGGATGCTGGCGGTACACATCATCACGTCAAGAGTGACAAAGATGTCACAGTGGATCTTGCTAAAGCGCCACTCCCCGACCACCTGCAAGAGGAAGAATACCGACAAGTGTCGGCTTCATGCAACCATCAACAAAAGGAAGCCGAGGCACTTAGGAAAAAATTGCTTGTCTGAATAACTCACTCTTTTGGGATTTATCCAACACGCCCAAGTGAGCAAGTCCAATTCATTGCTTGTTACTGATTTTTTTTTCTTGAATCCCCTTTACTTATTCAACTGTACCGTATTTTCCGGACTATAAAAAGCAACTTTTTTGCACATGTATTTTTCATGATTTTTATTATTACGTATGATTTGTATACCCATATTAAACATTAAAACATCTGCGGCTATAGTCCAGTATGTCTTATAAATGTACAAAAAAGGAATTCCCTCTAATTTTAGCTGGAGCGTCTTATATTCAGGTGCGGCTTATAGTCCAGAAATCAATTTACAATTGATGTTTACAGTTTATCAGAAAACACGTCCAGTTCTGATAAATTCTGCTCCTACCCAAAAAAAAGAATACAACTCCAATCTCTTCGCCGTTTACCTTCATTCAGTGCTTGTCGCCCTCCTGCTGCTTTCAATCAAAAAAAGCGTGCATTTCTAAGCTAGTTAGTCCAAGCACCCCATTATGAACGTAACATTATCAACACCGCCCAGATAGGCCACCCCGTCTCGCCTGACACAAGCCCACCTGCCACTTCGCACGGCTCTGAAAATGGGATGAGACGTATGCATCAGGGGGTCGATTAATCTTTGTCCCTGAGGCCTTGTCGTCCAAAAATTAAGCGTCAAACGTTTCACCAACAGCGACCTGACAAAGATTAGACGTTCTAATGAGCCGCCTTTGAACCTTTCCTCCTCTTTTACATTTTTCAACCTTTAGAACCTGACTAGTGTCTTGATAGATCACTTTTACTCTCTCTCACTGCTTCATGGCAAACTTTGCGGGGTCACCGGCTTTAATTTAGAACATAAAGTCGGAACTGGCAGGACAAGACTTTGCGGCAACTGCTCGCTTTGTCTCTTTTTGACAGTGATGCCCAAAGAAAAGTGGGTTTGTCGGCGGGGCCGCAGCTGCTTTCGTTTCCGCACGCTCAATCTTCAGCCAAAAGGGGATTTTTGCTTTTGCAAGGTTTTGCCATTCAAATAGTGTCAGCATTCTGGGTTTAATATGCAAAGGCGTTACGATGAGAAATTGAAAAAATGGAGGCTGGGGAGCTAACAGCAGAAGTGGAGGGAGCAATTTCCAATGCCAGTTAAAATCAAACTGAAAGGAAAATAAAGATGTACATTCCTAATAAAATGAAACATTGAAAACATTTTACTAGCCTCTAAAAAAAAACGTCTCATGGGATTTATTTATTCTCCGTGTTATACTTGACATTCACTCACAGGAAATTAGTTTTGCTTTACGGTCCATGCATTATGATTATCCATCCCAAAATCCTGATATCACAAAACCATTTTCCAAAGTATAGGGACAGAAAAAGTATGCATAGCTGCCATCATGACATCATATATATGTAATCAAAAGTATGACCTTTGCTTATTTATTTTAAATTAGAAATGTCAAGCTCAACCCCAGCCTCTGCTCTCCATTCTGGGTTGCACTGATGACTCACAGCTGCGTCGCCATTATGTTACAATATGAAATGATGATGGGTTGCAAAATTAGAAATATTATACATATCGTGTGAACTGTGAGTGGCGTGATATTCTGATGCTATGGTCTGAAGTAGCTGCTGTTTACATTACAAAATATATATAAAATGCATATAAAAATATATCTAAATTATAAATATCACCATATAAAATGCTGTGCTATTTTTCTGTATTATAAATATGTATACAATAAAGATTCTTTTTTGGTTGGCTGGAATCCACTGGTGCAGCTAGAGGGGGGGCCATGGGGGCACTGCCTCCCCTGATCCTTGGACTCCGCGGGTGACAGGCCAGATAATTGACTCTAGGCTATTTTAGCAGTTTACTGAGAATTTCTTTCAATATTACTTTTTGTCCCCCCGAAGGAAACAGTGATTCTCCATCAGCGTTTTCTGAAGAATTCTCAGGGTTTGTGACCCTCTGACTTATCCGTGAAGTCAGCTGTGTCTGAGTTTTTACATATGAATACCTCCAAGTAGACGACCCAGGGCATAACTAGCGTAGCCACCAGAAGATCAGCGACCGCCAGGCTGACGATCAAATAGTTGGTGGTTGTCTGCAGGGCTTTCTCCCGCGACACCGCCATGCACACCAGCACGTTGCCGAATACGATGACAAAGATGAGCAGCGTGAGCAGCATGGCGTAGTAGTTGTAGGCGTGCTTCTGCTCTTGAGCAGTCTCGTTGAAGCCCCATGTTGCATTGTCATAGAAACTGTCGTTGTAGGCATAGTGGGTAAAGACATCCATTAGCTGTGAGTGATGCAGGCCAGCAACCGGCCCTGAAAACACATTAAAAAAAACAAAACAAAAAAGGTTAGGTAATGGATTTATGAGAAGAAAAAAATATATATGTTCAATCGTTGCTCATTGGGCTAGCAACAACAATGGATAAAAATATAGGCTACATGAGTTGTCATGGCAACCAAAGCCAGTACTTTACATTCATTGGAAACAATTAATGTCTGAGAAATCTTGAATCATTCAGTGGGAGAAGGCAGTGACAGCCTAGAGGTTTCTGCATCTGCTTCACAGATTTTGGTTCATTGAATGTAATATAACAATTGAATAGCACAAATGATTGCTAGCACCAACTACCCCCCTCCCCATCCCTTCCAGCGCGGGACACAAACAGTGTAAAGATATCCCAAAGGAAGCAGCAAAAGCACAGGAGATGTTCAGACAGCGAGACAAAGAACCGAAGCTTGCACGCTTTTTGACTTCTCGTGTCGTTTGCTACTGACAAATGATGACTGCAGATGCGATTTTTGTGCACCATCATGCCCGAGGCCTGGAATTACTCATGGTGCGACTTTATCAACCATGTTATGCAAGCTTTGGAAATGAGGAAAAATATTTCTATATTTTGAGTATTTCTCCCTGCTGCTGCTAAATTCCAAGTTTAGCAACTGTTAGCAGTTTCAATTAGAAACATGTTAATAATTTGATATATCTGAATTATCTTTTTTTTTTCCAGGTCCATCTTGCTTACACTTTAGACTCATCACGAAAGGAGGAAAAATTAATTAATTCAATTCAAATTCACTCATGCATTTTTTTATTTTTTTTTACACTTGTTGCCAACAATACACAATTTGTGATAGTGAATGAACACAAATTTGTTACAGTTCTAAAAAAAGCAGATATATAAAACAAAATTGCTCTTTTACTTTTATACTTATCACTATACCGACATATTTTAGAAAAGGGCCAAAGGTTTTTGAACACCAACTGTTGAATTTGCAATCCTTCATAAACACCACATTTTGGTGTCATTCTCACGTCATAAAAATATTAGGATGCCTGAAGGATCAACAATAGAAGCCCGCTGCGGTTGGGGAGGATATCGCAAAAGCCTGAGGCAGGATGGTGTGGAAAAAAACGTATAATGCTCTGCGCAAAAACACACACAAAAAAGTTAACACCTCCGCGGGTCAAGGCCGAAATGTATAAAACACATCCACGCAGCAAAGGCAACAAAAGGCAAACACAGTGAAACACAATAAGACGCTATTGACTGAAATTTCACGAATGGCTACTTGGCGACATTCTACTGGCAGCCTTCCTTGTATGAAATCAATGAGGACTGAATAGACACCATATAGAAAACGGACTTCATTTAAGCCACACAATAAAGTCAGAGAAAATGGAACTCGGGAGAAGTTCCAAGAAAGTGTCACGAGTGGCGCTCCATCAGTTGGACATGCTTCACTTGAATGACTTTGTACAGTGGTGAGCAAGTGCTGCTGTTTCGGGACGTTTTCCTTCTAACAAAAAAATAAATAAATAAATAAAATAAAATGAAATAAAATTAAATGAAATAAAATGAAATAAAATGGAATAAAATGAAATAAAATGAAATAAAATTAAACAATTAAATAAATAAATAAGAAATTGAGATTGACATCATTGATGCTCTTTTGGAGTTTCTTACACAATCGGTTATCTAAATTGCTTGCCCATTTTTCAGGTGTGCAGTATTATATTCAGGACCCATAAAATTCCGTGAGAGCCGTAGTTCTTGTTGGCTGGTAGGTGATCAAATAAATTCAGTGCAATAACAAAATACAATTTTTTTCAATATATTCCTATCATTTTCTGCTTGTTTTTACATTCTTTGCCATTGTAAGTGGCCAAGCTTATAAAATCCATAGTACATTAAATCCTCATTTTCCCCACTGTAACCTTTTTTTAAATGGCTCACTACACAGCAATTGATACGATGCAGCACAAACTATAACCTCAATAATAAAGAGAGTACTTACGGAAATCTATAAATACATGTGTGGCTAATGTTGCGGTCACAATGTGTATCCTTCGCCATGTCTGGGATTGCAAATGCAGGAAAGGGTAGATAATCGCATCAGCCCCCTCACACGCTATAATGTTAATAAGACTACATAATGAAGCAAACGTCCACGTTTTGCAATAGTGTGCAAGTGTGAGTGTGTGCGTGTGTGTGCATGAGAGCATGTGTGACTGCATTTTTCTAAACCCGGAATCAGCCTATTTAATAAGAGAAAATGCCAGAGGAGGCTGCCTCGGTGCATCAAGAGATGGCATAATTTCTGCAGAGAAACAAAGAAAAGAAAGACTAAGTGAGTGAGTGAAGCAAGAATGATGTGCTCCGGGGGACCAGTTTGTAGATGTAGCCTGCAGATGCCCTGTGCTGTCCATTCTTATTTATTTTGCTGCTCCGCATATGTGTGAAACCGCTGGCCGCATAGCTGCTGTTTTTCCCTCTCGTTCATTTGAATGCTTTTGCTAACCAAAAAATCAGCACCTACCAACGGCATGTCAAAAATCCTTAATTAGGTATAATGCATGTAGTCTTCACGTTAACTACAAAAGGTCATTCACATTTGGGGTGACATTTGACGATGAACCCAAAATGCTCTTCAATCTTTATAAGTGAACTTTGACCTTCTCTAAACTATGCAAAGTATCTTTTGCTCAACCTGCTGATGACAAATAACCCTGTAGGTTCAACAGGGAGAGAATTCATTAACAGAAATGAACAGTTCCAAAGCATAATAATATTAAATATATAAAAGTTGTTTTTTTTCCCTACAGAAATAAATTGAAAGTTATGATTTCAGTGCAGTCTGAGAGTTAGGAACAAGGTTGAAAAAACCCCTCCTCCTCCTTGCCATGTGGCTTTTTAATTCCACAGTGGGAGGGAAACTAATATCGCATTCCCTTTGCAGAGATTTCTTTTTTTTTTTGCAGCCCACAGCAGCGTTACCATTACTACATATTTTCTGTTGCTGTCAAACATCTGCTCCACACATGAGTGAAGTTTTTGGCGATCATGCATAAATGAGCTGGTTTGCTAAATTAACTCGAAATGAGATAAACACCAAAGAGGGAGGGGTGAGCACTGTGATGGGCTAATGCATGAAAAGGGGCGGGTCTTAGGGTGGAAAATGCTTATTAGTGGAATTCTATCACCTCAAATTTTTGTCATCACTGTGATAATGAGTTATATGGTGAGACTGAAAAGAAATCAGTTCCTTTTTTAGCTTGTTTTTTTCAAATTTGATTTGTCTGCTCCTGTCTTGCCCTGCCTTTCAAACAGCTCGACAGTGAGAAGTACCTACAAGACGCATTCCTCCATTGTTATTTGTCTCATTAGCACCTTTCCACTTTCTTGCGCAACCATTTTGAAGTCAGAAAAACCACGCCGTCGCCCAATACGGCCAATATCGACATTAAGCATATCAAAAAGTTGATCCCTTCTGAGATGGCGAGCAAACACCCAATTAGGCTTTGCCAAAACACAACTGTGATATAAAATCTGCAGTGAGCAAAGAGAGATTTTATTTTAATTTGTCTCCTTAAGCAATCTATTAATTCAGTTTGGTAGGCGATTAAGCCAGCGGCTCGAGTTACCTACAGAATATTAAATCAGCTCTGCATGAAGCCACAATGCAGCACACTTGGAAGGAGGCAAGAAAATTAATGAGAGTAGTTAGTTAACAATAATTTGTTGTTACTGTTATTTATTTTCTCAATCAATGATTAAGCACTGGTTTTTGTGCATAAATAAATTGTGCATTAAACTACTCTAAGCAACGCAGCATATCATTTTACCGTCGATATCTTGACAGCTTCGAACCTCCTACACCCTCGACTGCAATCTGGCACATTTAATGTGTTTCTATTCATTTGATCCAACTATTAGAGAGCCATCCCACGCAGTACTGTTGTTGTCACCCGTGTGACCTACAAAGCAATTACAAGTCACATGACAGAGCGATTTAGTCTGTCAATCAGTCCAGGACCTTTTTGCAGCCTCCGTCTCTTCAGATGCGGAGGCTCCGCCCGCATGTCGAATTACCATTCAAAGGTGACACGATTGCATTGATGGGAAAAAGCGATGAAAGCATTTCAACATTTGTTTCGGTGTTGGCCTGAATACACACGCACCGCAACAAAACAATCAATTTGCCTTCTTGCAAACATTTCATCAAGTAGTCCTGTGCTATGGGAAGGGTTAGTGATTCTTTGCTAGTGTTTAGAAAGAGGCGCTAGGAGGCAGCCTGAGAGTGTAATCACCACTTGGCAAACACACTGACAATGGATGTTTAACTTTTTTTTTTTTTTTTTTGCCGCAGTATCACAAACACGATTAGGCATGAGGCTCACATGAATACACAATGACGTATCTACTCTAATCCACCGCTGACTACTGCCAATTGTGTTGACTGAAAATGGCCAGCGCAAACGTCAATCGCTGAAATCCGTTTTGGCAACCCATCAACGTTTTCTGTCAAATTTGGATCGTTTCTCGTCTCTTGTGATCGCCGGACAAAATGTCCTCGGGATTTTGGCTATTCTGAGCGGGCACAACAGCCAATAAAATCATTCCATTTCCCTCTTTGAAGATGTCTGCTTGATTTTGATATTGATTAGCAGGCTGATTTGAATCTCTTTACAGTTGTAATGAGGCATTTCCTGCTTTGACAGCACAACAAGAGAATACTTTCACATTTTGTTGTCACTTTGAAAGCTGTCACATGCAAAAAAAAAAAAAAAGTCAGCCTCCTGACATAAATCAATGAATATCTCACATCGATGCAATCTCTGAGAAAAAATGACTACTGCTTGGAATGGACTAAACCCGAAACTATCTTCAAACATATTCAAAATCACAGTCGTTAAAGTGCCAAATGAAAACAAATATTTAAAAACAGACAAAAACGTAGATGAATAATACATTGGCTCATCATTGTCACATAAAATCAATTTCTGTGCTGCTGTTTTGGTTAGCAACATCGTTAAAGTTGGTTTAGCAATGTATGTATGAACTTACAAGCAGACCCCCCTTCAAAAGGAGATGAGGAGTATTTGACAATGATCCTGTTAAGTCTGTCTCCCGAGTTTCTTTTGTGACTCTTCCACGATGCGAGCAGAAAGGTTGCAACCCTGGATAGAAGCCAGCGGGGCTGCGTTTTGCGTGCCAGCTTTTATCCTCTCGACTCCCCGAGTGCCCCAGTGTTGTGTGAAGTGCAGATGAGGAAGCCAGTCAATAAACTAGCATAGGAAAGCTTTCGCCGGTGAACCTTCACGATAACATAAGGTGGCCACGATATAATTGAGTGTAAAGCAGCCTGCAGCAATTCTGGTTGAAAAAAAAACCAAAAAACATTGAAATACTAAAAATTGTATGAATGATTAAAGTTGACAAAAACACATAGAAGACAAAGGATGACTTGAATCGCAACTCAACTCAATCGCACAGATTTTTATTCATAGGAATATGATTGTTTTCTACCATTACAAACCCATTTGAGAAAACAACAAAGTCAACAAACAGAAAAAGAATCACCCCTCTTTGTATATCAACACAATTGAGATGTCGTTTAAATGCAAATTCTCGCACTCAAAAATATTGCCACTGAGAGGAACAACAACAACAATAATAATTCTATACAACTATCAGTCAATCGAATTGACACAAATAAGAATCCGGTAACAGTGGGGAATAATTCAAGCTTAGGAAATAAACAGTATAAAATTTGAAAAGTACAAGTAGGGAAGATTTCAAATCAAAGGGGAAACCATAGCAGGCAATTATTTTACAATAAATACATTCTACGGCTAATTAGCTGCTGTATAAAAGAGACTTATGAGTTACAAATTGGACTTCGTATAAGATGCTCCTTTTATGTTCTGTCTACAGCAGCACGATGTAATAGTGCTTGTTTATTCTTCATTGCAAAAGGTAAATAAATGATGATGACTGTAGAAAGAGGAAGAGAATATTAGGTTTTTGTTTTGGCTCCAACAGCTCAAGGGAAAAAATGGCAATTAGATAGCTTGATATCTTGATTGTCTTGAGATTGCAGCAATGAAAGAGCAGAAACTATAATTAGCCATCAGAAAGAAAATATCACTTCTCCCAAGATATTATAATAAATTTCAGTTTTGACTGATACTGTTTGCAAATGGCTGGTGTCCAGAGTGCTTTGCCCCCCACCCCACCCCCCACACACACACCTCTTGCTCAAAGTCAATTGCGATAATCACCGGATCATCCGTGTCCCTAATGAGTTTAATTAAGACAGAAAAAGCACGGCCCTACTCATGTGTCTGTATATTCAGATTGCTTTTTTAAATAAGTGGAGACAGATTAGGGCCTCGCCCAGCATCTTGGTAATATCAAGTTACTATCATGACAAAAGCAATACATTTAGGCACCTCATACTCATACATCATAATGCACAGAATTTAACTTCAGAATTCCTTTAGATTGATGAATTAATTAATTTGTATCATGCTATAACAGTGTCTCCTCATTCACCTTCCGATGACCTACCAATGACGCAGCAACAAGGGAGGGGGGGGGGGGGTTTAGTCTGTGCCACTCGGCGACAGTGTGGACAGTTAGTAGTGCCTTGCGATTAACTGGCGACTAACATGCTCGCCTTTCCCTCACAGTCATCCGAGACAGCCGCCAGCTCCCAGCGACCCTGAGCAGGATAAGCGATATAGAAAATGGATGGATGCACGCTTTAAAGCAACCCTCCCTCCGGCAAATCCAATCTCTCACAAATAGACCTTAAAGCGTCCATTCTGTTACACCCTCCACCGACCTCAATTCCAAAAGTGGAAATTGACGGGATGGATCTGTTGAAAGAGGCGAAAGCTACACTTGTCGGCTCTTATGCTTATTAATAACGAGCTGCTTAAAAGCACGACACCAAATAACTGTGCTAAACTTTTAATGCAATAACTGTGGGCTGAAAATTAAAAAAACAAATGATTTTGCATTCTAAACACGCCTTATAAAGTGCTGTAAATTACGTTTTGTCGGATTTGAAAACAGTAGTTAGCATCACACTGAGCGATGTGGAAAAATGGATCAATTTCATTACATTGTGCCAAGAGGCAATTCAGATTCGGCCTTTGACTGATCGTCAAAAAAAGATACACAACCGCATTATTATACAGTACAAATGGAACTCAGTGCAGCGAGCTCAAAGTGCAGCGAGCTCATTCGATTTGCAAGTTAAACAAAATCTCGACCGGGTCAAGTAACCTCGGCATTATGAGCGAAATCCTTACACCCACTTTTTTTACCCACAATGCTCGGTCTCGCATCTGAGCGGGCGTACTTATTCCCCGGTGACCCCGGCTGATCTATGAAAGCGGGAAGCATTATCTAACTCGACCGCACTTACAGCGACTGGGCTTTCATTTCTCCGGCCTTACGATAAGCACATGAAAGGATGTTTGTCGTGTTCACAATAACTACTTTTTGTTGTTTCATCAGATAAAAGTGGAGAGAATTTCACTTTCCAAAAGGTAATAGAAACTGGATGTGACCTTTTGACAGCGAGCGAAGAATGAAGAAGCGACTGTAATCGTTCTTTTTGACATTGAAGTGCAAACTGTTAAAAGTTTTTCCGAAAGTCGATCAGGCGGGTGGGGTGATTATTTCACAGCAAAACAAAACTAGTTACTTTGAATAATTCATGTATCCTGATTCTAGACAGCTCATGACAATTTGATAATTATAGCTGACATAAAAAAGGATGATTAAGAATTTGGTCAGTTAAATGGAATTGGTTGTTCTTGTTTTGAAGAGAGTGATGACAAACGTCCAAACAAATATTTGCTATCACTATTTTACCAATCATATTTTTGACAGCTCTTGTACGTGATCTTATAACTGTGAAGTTTGAACCCATCTAAATATATGATTGGCTATCACATATACACAAAAAATTATGGCTAACTAGCTTAGAAATCAAAGGCCAATAAATTGTTTGTTCAACTATTTTTCAATTTGATTTATAAGGGGGGGTCGTAAGAATTTTTTTTTTTGCAAGATCTCATCTCAGTGTTGTTAAAAGTCAAGAAGATTTGCAAGAAAAATGACCCACATCCTCACACGGACCACATAAAATGTTATTGTGGGCCGGATTTGGCTCCCGGACCTTATGTTTGACACCAATGTATTAGCTAGTACCTAATGTTGTGGCCTGTGAGTGTAATCTATTGGGATGCATCCTAGTTATGTGCACAATAGAGGACTTGAGTTTATTGCTACATCAACGGATAGCTTACCCTCTGCTACAATAACACAATAATGGTGTCATAATTCAAAATGAGCTGCTCTGCCACAAAATCTCATTGAAAGAAACAACCTTTAATTGCAATGCATTCATTGCCTGAATTGCTAGTTATTTCGCTGTGGAAAAGAAAACACCTTTACGTTCCTATTCCAAAAGGCATCGTTTTTTATTAAGCTCCTCTGCCTCTATTCTTTTAAATTAAATTTGACATTTATTTCGTTTTCTGCATTATAAGACTATTTTGTGCAGTTTTGCCCCGTGTTTAAAATGTATTTATGCAAACCTGAAGCTTTTTATTCTAATCTTTTAATCAGTCATGGTTATTTATTTCTAGCAGCAGTTTTTTCAGAGTAAATGTTTTTTTGCTAAACTGTGTAGGCAATAAGTTAATAGGCTTATAGTTCTAAGAGTTGAGGATTGATTTTGGTCAAACTCTAAAGCTCCATCAACATAAAATGTGCTCCTGAGTTCTAGCGACAGCAAAACCACTGACTGATACCGGTTTGTCAATACCATCAACATGTTGATTTCGCTTTGCTATAATTAGATAATTAGTTTTGTCGCCTAGTCAAAAGTCAACAATGCTGGAAAAAGTCAATGACTATTTTGTAAAATCTTTTTTTTTTTCATTGAAAACCTCTCTTTTGTCGTCATATGAGGAAAAAGTCACAATTACCTCGCTATGTTTCACAGGCTGGCTGTGGAGGTGGACACTGCGATGACATTAACTGGCGCTCAAAATAAACCCGCGCATTCAAGTTTGAGCAATTACTGTGTCACTATCCTGGCGTTGCAATTATACACCCTCTTCTCTGTGCTTTTGTCATTACCGAACATTTCTGTGTCAAATTTCAAAACGTGCATTGACTTTCCTAAGGATTTTCACATCAAGCAATTGATTTGAAATCACAGGGAGAGGATATAAACGTTTTTGAAAAATTGGTAATAGATGACCTTTTTTAGCGGTTTCACTATAAAATGCATATAAAGTGGATTTATAGAAAAGCTCTCGAAATTCCCAAAGGCCAATGCAGAAAAACACATTAGCATTATGCTAAAAATCAACCTGTCATTGGAAAGAAAGGACATGCTATTTTAAAAATATATATATTTTTGAAATGGCTGGAGCCACTCTGTCCAATATTTGACTGACATATGCAATAACCTATGATGACAGAAACGCCACTCAATAAAAATATTTCACAGCTGGCAGGGGACCGACTGTTCTCTACAGTAGGTAGTGAGTGTCACAAAGTGATGAAAGCCAATGAAACACTGGAGATATTCCTGGATGTTTCATGAGAACACACATTTATTAAAAAAAAAAAAAAAAAAATCAACGAGGACCGTAGGTTAAGTTTGAGGTGCATTGCTGGATTCCAGAGGTCACCAGAGGGTAAAAATGAGAGAGAACCTCCATCAGTCTCATTAGGTTGCAGGAAAGCTCCAACCTAACAACCGATCTTGTCTCATGTGAGGCTACGTCTCACGCACGAGCATGTTTTTCCATTCCACACACACACAGGTGCACACACAAAAGAAAAGCTGCACACTGTCGTGACTGTAGGTAAATCTCACGTAGCATTATTTGCATCTAGTTATGTTCTTTATCAACCCATTTTTTTTTCTGCAATTTGAGGTAATTTAAAAAAATAATCATTGCGACTGTATTGAAAGGGGATTCGAATTTGCATATGAATTTTATTTTATATACTCATTTTTTTCATTTTGTTTATGCTAATGTCTTGTGCATCCACATGAATTTGTAATTCAATGAATTCAAATGCTAAATCATGGCGCATGGAGTTTTCCCTCAAACCATGAGAAAACTAATGCACACTTCAAACATGAAAATAGCTGCAAGGCTCCAGACTAATTTTTTTTAAACTAAACGCACAGTGGCCCCTAACCAAAAAATTGTGGAAATAGAGGCACAAACTGTTACTTGCAAAGTAAATATTCACATTTCCACACATTTTCATTATATTACTGATATACATTATGATTGTAGGAATTAACAAATGGAACACTGGACCTATAACTGAATGCATGTTTGCACATTCATTAATAAAAACAGTGGCTAACTCTCCTTGCCCTACAGACCGGGCGAGTCAACTCATTATTCGGTTATTTTTATGTCTGGCACAGAAGCAAAATAAAAAAGAAATGGTGACTCAACGTTGCGCCATTGTGATGACTGTAGATGAAGCAATACACTTTCAGCCTTTTTTCCCAGTCTCTCTACATCCACTTGAAAGCTTTCTGGAAGTCGCTTACAACGCGTGACGAGGTTTATTGTGAGTGAATCCAAATTAGATTACTACAGCCGTTATATCAATCCTATTTCCCCAACGTGACATTCCAGCTAATCCATCCCCTCATTTACGTCCTTCTTGCACTAATTAGAATCATCTAATTCCATGTGGATGATGCCAATTAGAAAAACGACGATGTTTACGACAAGCCATAGCAAAATGGTATTCAAACGTGAATGTTTTACAGTTTCTTTCATGCGGAATCAATTTTCCTGCCAAGCCAATTTCTCTACTTATATTTATGCTTTTCCTGAAAGCGTAAATGAGAAGACAGTTTCTTGGTAAAAGAATGTCATTTCAAGTTATGCAGTTTAAGTTTTTCATGCATTTCTTCAATTGCTGTCATTTTGCCTAGGCTGCCACAGGAGGAAAATTGCTGCTCAAAAAAACACATTTTACTAGCATACTACGAAGCAACACTTGACACGTTGAACAGTGAAAAGTTAGTTTGCTCAATAACATAAATAGAACCATGAGAACGGTAGATGATGCTTGGCTCTTGGACACAATGTCTGTCACAATGGGTTGCAAGTGGTTTCAAGAAGTACACAAAAGTAATCGGGACAAAGTGACTGCAAATACAGTAAGGAAGCCGGCTTTTTTCGCGTCGACGCAATAAAGATGGCGTAGACCAGCTTGATCGCCTTTTGGCGCCAAGTTAGCTCGTTGGGCTTGACCAAATCTATCAAACGCAAGTTCATCAAAATTAAATCAGGTGTTACAAAATTAATCTACTTTTTTCAATCATTGGTAACCCAGATTTATGTTTCGCTGAAAGCTGTCATTAGCCAGAACTACAGTAGCCCATAAACAAAAGAAAAAAAAAACTACAAAAGACATAAAATGTCAAGGGGGCCGCAGAATATCATCATATGGTCCGCAAATGGCCCCCAGCCCACATGTTTGATAACACTGATAAAAGAATTTATTTAGTTTTGTTGTTTATTATTTTTTGTTATTTTTATTGATTGTGTTAAAACCTTGGTAATGATACTACCAACCTACAGGACAGAAAAGGAACAACATGACAGCATCTCGTTTGTTTTTAAATCAAATGCCTCAAATGTCGATTTGTATTGGAGTATTTGTATTCGCACAAAAAAAAAAACCCACACATCTCTTTCCACATTTTGCAAGCTAGTATGTTTGTTGACGCTCAAATACTTTGATACGGTCTCCTCAGTCACCGACTGGTAAGGAAGCGCTAGGAGCTCGCTATCTTGCTTAAGGGCACGTTCGAGATCATACCCACAACCTTTGTGTTTTCAGGAAATTGCTCTACCACCTGAACCATGCTGCACAGATCTTCCATTTGAAAGGAAAGGCAATCAGTAGCTAAGACTCCTGTGCTCACCAAACGACTCACATCCTCTCGAGTAAAATGTCAAAGAAGCCTTCAGTAAAAATGTCGTTTAGTACCATGCAAGCAGTATTCGACCTTTGCCCCAAGGACTTGGAAAATGATCATTGAAGTGAGGCGTGCCGACCGGCGTAGCCCAGCAGCTTGACCCATCACCTTACTTGATCTTTTTCTTTTTTTCTTTCCAAATGTGACCTTTTGACTTACAGTACGTTGTCAGCGGAACCAAGTGATTCACTCAGCGCTTGTGAGCCAGCTGAGAAATCAATCTTGCCCGTGTGTCAGGTTTCATGTGCTGCAATCAGCCTGCCTGATTTAACAATCTGGACTCCTCAAGCGGACTGCGTTTTTATTTCCGTTTGCACACCTTCCTGAGGAAAAGTAGGCTAACTTTCCTCATTTTAATCTTACATTTATCAAAGCTCTATATACTTCTTATATTCAGAATGTGAGTCGCATTAAACACACGGACACCCATAAATACTCTCCGATGATTAATCCCATCTCTTTAAAAACTGGAATGACCTTGCACGTTTAAGCTAGTTTGCATTCCGGAACGCCTCCAATGGACTGTAATGGACCATAATGGTAATCCCTGGCTTTAAAAATACATAAATGGACTTTTTATGGTTGACGGTACTAATGGGGAAAGTGCTGCGAAATCAACGAGACGAATCTAAATCCATAATGGAAATCCACTGACGAGCATTGTAAACACTGTATTGCAAGGCATTGATTTGCGATTGTAAATATTGAACTTACCTAACAATATAAGGGCTTGCAAATAAAGCAAAATATGTTCCTAATAATTTGACACCATGACTATCGATATGTACAAAAAGCCATGTGAAGATGAGGTGTCGCCAGCAATTGGATGTTTTTATTTTTATTTTAGTCAGACCTTCCTCAATATAAAAGAAGGAAGGTGTTAGTTAACTTCAAATGTTTTTGGACAATGTGAGGCATATGGGCATCTTATCATGTGACAATGTAGGCGCACAAAACGTGTGTGTGGGCAATTCTAACGAGTGCTAAAAATAATGAAGATTCTGTGAAAAACAACACGAAATGAAGCAAAACACTTCCCATGCACACCCAAAAATTACTCATATGAATCATGTGCAGCACAGACTCAACTTTATCAGAATTGTTTCGGTGGGGTGGGGTGGCGGGGGGGTTTACACGTTCTGTTATTTCGAGGTCAGTCCTAGTAGTATTTCTGTATTCCATCCCTGTGTCCTGATGATACTGATAGAAGCACACGCAAAGGTCAGAGAAGCTCCTGTCCCTTTGCCTTTTTGGGGGTCATCCTGGGCCAAATAAAATCTTTTTTTTGTGTGCACCAGGCTCACACTGATACCACATGATGTGTAGTTACAAATACGACGATATTTTGACATTGGTGATGTACAGTATACTTGTGATACTGCATGACAAAGTAGTACAGGGATATGCAAAAGAGCTGTCAATGTGATAGAAGTGTGAGGTGAAAGCGGGACTCCATCAGGGATCACCTCTAAGCCCCCTTCATCTGAGGTTAGCCTGGAATGCTTTTGGACTACAATGTTTGCAGATGACATTGCGAGCTGGGAGTAGGTGAGGGAACATTTAGAAAGGTGAGAAAAGTGAAGGCTATAGGATGAAGGATACGTGGTACATGACGATGCAAACTTATGGACACATCCGTCGGTACACCTATTGTGGACCTGCTAATAGATCAATGCTTATGTGATTAAACATGATCAGTGACATATTCATGTTCTGTTGAAGACACATGGTCTCCCAAGAGAGCAGTTTGTTCAATTCAAATGTCACTATTGACTGACCAGCTGCAGAAAGTGATTTGACTTTCAAGCCCCTCCCCAAGCCATTGTGGTACGCCTGAGCTTTTAATCACTGAAAAACAGAATGATGTTACACAACCCTCGTGTAAATAAATATGAAAAAAAATCACATGAAGTTGGCTTCCTGTTATCAATTGCTGATTAGAATCAAATGCAGCTGGAGCGGACATGCCTTTCAGACAGACCCTTCTCAGAACCCCTCCAGGAGATTTGATTCACTGGAGCTATTTCTGTCAAATCATCTGCATGGCTTGATAAGTGCTCAGGAAAAACAAAAAAAAAGCTGAATCAGTTGTGAGGATCCATATGGGCCAATACTAAAGACTCCAACTGGGAAGCAAATTTACAGGACATCCTTTTTTCATATACAGCACGCCGCTATTACATTGGCTTTATTTTCTTGCTGCTGGATGCACTTGCACTAAGTGCTTCACCTTATCTTACAAGCATAATTTTTTAATGACAGTTTCAATTTGAGAGCCAGAACAGCTGCTCACAAAAGATATATATTTTCAAAAAAATTTGTTCACATTGCAGTTTTTGCTCTTTCCGCTTCCCTATTACAGTCTCAGAATAGAATAAACCTGATCTGGTCTGGAAGTCTGAAGGTCAACATCACCCATCTGATTAAAAATGTGACTCTATTTTTCTCTTTAAAAAAAAGGTTAAACTCAACAATGCCCTCACTGTTGACATCGTTTTCAGCAGCATCACATGCAATTAATTCTCACACACTGCCCACACGACAAACGCACATTGACTTTCTGCAAGGCCGCAAACACATGTCAACCTTATTAGTGAGCACATACAAAGCCGATACAGTAGGAAAGGGGTCGGCAACCTATGGACAGTGGGTCATAAATGGCCAGCTTATGCAAATGTTATGGTCCTATACATCCTGCATTTCTAAAAACAAAGACTATATATTTATATATATACACAACATTCAAATCATTCAACCCACAAGCTCCTTAAAAGTCACTTTTTCAGACAACACAACACTGCCCTGATGTGTTCAATTAAGGATGTGAGCAATTTAGCAGAAGTGGTCAGTATCATGATATAGGCAAGAAAAATGATGTCCGCAAATTAGGGATGGATGATATTTTTCATATGGTAGTATGTGTGCCATGTATTTTGACCATGAGAAGAAAATGCTTCTCACCACAGCTCTCACACAGCAGTGGAGCCATTTACTCATATTTGGATATTTATTAAAACCACGTAATGATGAATGCACCTTTAACAGTTAATTAATATCGTCATTAAATGACTCAATCTAAGCATCCTAACCTGACCAAAAAGCTCCAATTAGGCGATATATGCAGGGATGGCATGATTGAAAGGCAATGTTTGTAAATCTTACCTTCACGCCATAAGTTTGAGCGGATCTGTGTCGCTGCTTGTGTTCTGTTGCCTTCGTTTAAATCCAGCATTGGCAATTAACTCCCCACTTTATTCGCCTTCATTTGCTTTGCACGTTGTCGAGCGCTCTCAGGAGCGAGTGGTTGCAGGAGGCATCGGGCACGTTTGGAATAAAAAATAATAAAAAGAAAACACTTAAGAAAAAAAAATTAATGACTAAGAGCCACAGTAATGCTTTGAAACATCAACCGTGAGCAGGTTGATGATTAAAAATGCATTTCCAGGAATACTTTCGGTGAGAGGCAGAGCGCATCCAAGGGGCAGCTTTTACGCACGGAGTTACCTTCCGTACTGACTGACTGAGGAGGCGTACGATGAAGACAAGGAGTGAGCAAGTGGCAAAAGAAGGCGGGGTTACATCAGTCCGAACCCCTAATGCTTAATGTGCACGCTTGCCGGAAGAACGCTCAGTACGCTTTGCCTCACCGCGTCTCCGTTTCTTCTGATTCTCCGCCAATCCGCTCAAACGTGCGTAACATACGCGCACTCTTGTGATGGCATCAGCGGGGAACAAAGTGGACACGTTTTCCTGCCGTAGATCAGTGGCTGAGTGGAGGTGGTAATGTAGCGGGAAATTAAATGGGTATTAAGTGGAAATTAAATTTGGAAGGATGCACTTTAAACAGCGGAAATGTGGATGACGCTTGAGGCGTGGTATTAGGACGCTCTGCAAGACGAACTACTCCATGCTCCCTTATTGAAAGAGCTTGTTTTGTTTACGCACTTGCACAAATAAAAGGAACCATTTGTGTCACCTTATAAAGCAGCGGTGGTCAATTTTGAAGGAGGGGGGGGGGGGGTCCTGCATGTCCTACCTGCACCCCTAATTCAAATCATGAGGATCATTACCCAATACCTAAAGATTGATTATTTGATCAGATAATACAGGTGAGAGAGAGAGAGAGAGAGAGAGAGAGAGAGAGAGAGAGAGAGAGAGAGAGAGAGAGAGAGAGAGAGAGAGAGAGAGAGAGAGAGAGAGAGAGAGAGAGAGAGAGAGAGAGAGAGAGAGAGAGAGAGAGAGAGAGAGAGAGAGAGAGAGAGAGAGAGAGAGAGAGAGAGAGAGAGAAATATTCATGAAATATAAAAGTTAGCAAATTCATTAAGAACAAAATATTTACTATTAGATCTAAGAAGATTCCTAAGATCCCCTTAAATCCCAGGTGTCAAACTCAAGGCCCGGGGGCCAGATACGGCCCACCACATCATTGTATGTGGCCCATGAAGACAAATTGTGCATCAAATTCGTGTGTCATTACTAGAATTGAAGATTGTCTTCACTTTTATATCGTTTGTCTAAAATATTTGACCGATTTTTACTCGTCTGATTTGAAAACGAGTTATTTGTCAGTTTGTTTTGTAGCTTTTACTGTATATGTATGAGGTGCTCATACGTTTATTTGGGTCGACAGTCATAATGGCCCTCCGAAAGAAGCTAGGACTACAATGCGGCCCGCGAAAAAAAAAAAAAAAAAAAGAGTCTGACACCCCTGCCTTAAATAATCACGATCATTTTCTTGTACCACTTGTTTTTTCACAACTGTTGGACAAAAAGACACCAAAAGCCACAAAAAAAGCAAAACAGACAGGAACTTGGTGGTAATTAGGATTTTATTCAGATGTGTGATTGAAAAGACTTTTCGTAATCTCCCATATCAAGTCACAATTTAATAAAAGTGCTGCAAAAATGTTTCACAGTGAGAGTTGAAATACTAGTGTAATGGATCGCAGTTTCCCGCCACAATTAAATGTGTTTTCCTAGGATACATTTCAAATTATTTCCCAGTTTCTATTTAGAATACAATCCGAAAACCATTCCACGGCGTGAGGCCAATCCTGCTGGATGCAACCACCATGCTGGGCTCACATCAGGGACAGATCCTTTCGTAACTGTTCCTGCACGTTTTGAGAAAAAAATAAAGCACACCGAGTGCCGGCACCCCAGGAAGACACGTCCTCATATTCATACGGGTGGCTAGGACGCTCACATCTTTTCAGTTTGTCGCGGGGAGGACACAAACACATGTAAATGCTGACTGCCATCAGGAAACTTTACAGCCTGCTGCCACCCCAATATGGCCT
Source organism: Syngnathus typhle (assembly GCF_033458585.1). NCBI lineage: Eukaryota > Metazoa > Chordata > Actinopteri > Syngnathiformes > Syngnathidae > Syngnathus > Syngnathus typhle. The sequence goes on from NC_083743.1 coordinate 7,216,780, forward strand.
CTATTAAGTTGAGTTGATGAAGAGATGTTGGGGGAATGCTAAGGCGATGGCAAAATTCGGCATGCTGATCGTCACTTGAAGGATTAGGGCCATAGAAAAATTACAATATTAGCATGTATGAGTGAGAGTGATTAGCACATAAAGAAAAGACGACCCGGTGAATGGAGAGCAGGGGGAAAGGACGCGGTCGTTGATTCCTCTCAGGGGCTATGATATGAAGATATGAGACTCTTATGAAGAAGACAGAGTTTGGTTCAATCCAAGTACAAGACTTTACATCTCGTCCTTTTAATGTCACGACACTCGTGGTTGGATTTGATGTTCCATACGTGTTCTGAGTTGTTAGTTAACGTTAGCTAATGAGCTCGCTTAAACGGCGTCGAAGCTTACGACTTTAGTATGTTCCCAGTTCTCGGGGTATTTTTTTTATCTTCTCTTTGTAAAAATTAGGGGAAGGGAAAAACAAAGGTTTTGGGATGAGAGGAAGGAAATTAGTTGTTAGTAAATGTTAGGTAAAGAGCTTCCTTAAACGGCGTAGAAGCTTCCGACATCACAAGTTGAGTACGTTCCCAACTCTCAGGGGATTTTTTTTTTGTTTTCTCTTCATAAAAGGAAAGAGGTTTGGGCCTTAAAGTCTCTGTGGGGAAAAAAAAAAAAAGACAAACTACACCAATACATACACTGTCAGTCCAATGTCAAGAAAAAGTTCTATTATCTCCGTAGAAATAAAATCCTGCAGAGCAATGATTGTTTTCAAGAGGCACTCACTAAAGGGATAAAGAGTGCGAACGACAGACCGAAACGATTAAGCTTGAAGCTATCAGTATGAGAAGCGGTGTCTCTAAGCTGCCAAACGGAATCAAACCCATCAAGAAGGTGGAAAATTAAAATAGAAACAATAGGCAGAAACATTGATTTTCCTCTGCAAAATGAATTAAAGGCAAAATATAGTATTTAATTGGGATAGGGGGTTGAAGACACCCCTAGAGAATGACAGCTAAGCACCCTCAATTTTTCTTCATTTAAAACACATTATTATCTCATTGAGCTGGCTCGCTCTGCCGCAGCAATTATGTACTTAAGTGAATGTGATGGAAGAAAAGATGTTGGCAGTCAAGTCAACATACGGAAGCCGACTTCAAGAGGAGGCTTCTTGTCTTATTTAAAAAGCCTTTTTATTTTTTTACTTTAATGACGCCTCTTTTCCTGTGCTATGCGTGATAACAGAGTGCAATTTTTGGGGAAGAAGCCAGAGAAGACAAGAGAGAGCAATGAAGAGTGAAATATAAGCACGGTAGCGGTAAAATAAATAATTAATGCGGGACTTTTAAAAATGAAATAAATTAAAAAGAAATCTTGCTTTTTTTTTTTTTTTTTAGATGACAAAAAGAATCAGAGGAAACTTGAACCTCTGAAATGGCAGGAGCAGATACTAGAGTGCGGATAAAGTAGCTCAAGGTCATTCAAGTGTTTTCACTGACACACTCAATTGCTTTTCGGTGACATGTGACCGCAAACGACAGCGATGGATTTGTTAAGATCCTTCTAATGTTCTCCTCTTGCACGTCATATACCTCATTGCGGAGTGAGTCAAGTTTAAACAGCTTCTCTCTTTGGTGAGTTAATGAACAACAATGTGTACTGGAGAGGACAGTAAACGGTGATGGACTTATTTGCCCAGGTTGGAGACTTGGTTGAAGGCAATCTCCTGAAGTACTTCAAAGAAGCAAGCGGTTAGAAGGGCGAACGGGTATTATGTGGATGATTGTAGAGTGTAAAGCAATTGCTCTCACACGTGACTCATTATTGCTCTGAATTGAAGCGACTGTGCTGGCTGGTCATCAGAGCTTTAGCTGAGAAAAATGTCTGCAGTTTATTGCCACCAACAAAACATTTTTTATGGATGAAGTCAAGGGCGAAGGTACTTATTAACAGTACAAAGAGGTCTTCGGTTTTGGACAGAATTTTGTTCCTACACATGAAAATATGATGTGCTGTTTTCCGCATGAGCAGATTGAGTAACTATCAGCAAAAAGTGGATTAATTTTCGGCCCATTGGATTGTACTTGGGGGGGAAAAAATGGAGGAACCCCATGCAGGCATGGGGAGAACATGCAAACTCCAAACAGGAAGACCACCGTTAATGGAGAAATACAATTTATAATTTTTTTAAAATGTACATTTATTATAACATCGGTTGCAACCGGTGCAATTCAAGTGATATATATTTGATATTTTGTATAGGTTTATATCATTTTTCTATCCCATTAGTTAGGTAGTATGACTTGGCAGAAACGATTGTGCTAGCTGATTATGACAAAAAAAAAAAATCCACAAAGCAACAAACATTCTCAGTTTTGGTGCTGCGGCCGTAAATGCTAAGGTTAGCGCGCAACAGTGCTAGCAGAACAAACAACAAACGCACACACCATGTTTGCCATCTCACTGACCTCTGTGTGTTTAGGTGAGAGAACAAGCAACAGTTTGCTATTGGTGAAGCTGCAACAACGTGTTTTTTTCTGGAAAAACAATAAAGCATTTAGCTTGACCCCTGGGTGCAAAGAGGAATGTTCGGGACAGATCGAAAAGCACTCAAATGGATGCAATGAGGCGCGGTGAGGAAAAGCAGGTCATGAGTGGTAACACTTGAATTTGCTTTGTCTCTTATTTTTGATCGAGGTTCACCGCATCACTGCATCCACCACAAAAAATGTTTGTGGTCTGCTCGTGCAAATGCTAACTTAAATATTCAAGGGGGAAAAGCACGTCACTTTTACAGCCACTGCTGGGGGATAATGCCCGAGGGAAGAAATAGCTCCAAGTCACTTTGAGATTGTAGAAATTCTGTTGCGGTGTATTGTGTCATTTTGTCAACAGACGTGAACTCATGCACCATTTCCCCACCCCTTGAATATTTAATAGGAACATGCTAATGGGGACAGAAGACATGCTAATGCAAATGAAACATTAGCCGAAAACAAGAGCGAGAGACAAACTCATTTTCTTTCATTTTCTTCTGTAGCTGTAACGGCTGAAGGACACATTCGGTGAATCGATATGATTCATCTCGACATACACTTTGAGTGATATTTGTTCAAAAAGTTTCATCTTCCTTATGCCAACAGACCTTTTCAACTCGACATCAGATTGATTGCACTCTCTTTCTTAAGTTCTCATCACGTCGGAATATTTTGGTGTGAATTTAAATCAATTTAATCAATTTTTTGTCTCCCATTTACCAATTTGCTCCTCAACTAAAATCACTGATTACCAAAAGTGCTAATAGCTAATAGCAAGCAGGAAATGAGAAATGTTTATGTGGTGTTACTTTGATCAATAACAAAACATTGTACCGTATTTTCCGCCCTATAAGGCGCACCTAAAAACTTAAAATCTTCTCAAAAACCAACAGTGCGCCTTATAGTCCAGTGCGCCTTATATATGGACCAAATTCCTAAATTTAAACTGGCCCAAAGCATTGTGTCATGAAATCAATCATAAGTGGCCCGCTGAAGACTATGATTCATGAATCAAAAAGACTATGGATCATTATTTTATGATTATAAAGTAATTTGTTCCATCTGAAGTTGAAATAAAAAAGATAAAATGGAGAATGATTTGATTTGGATTAATGCATTAATGGTGCGCCTTATAGTCCGGTGCGCCTTATATAAGGATAAAGTTTTAAAATGGGCCATTCATTGAAGGTGCGCCTTATAGTCCGGTGCGCCTTATAGGCCGGAAAATACGGTAGCTTATTTAAGCTTCTGTTACTTTACAAAAGTCAATGCAATTCTGACGTTGCGTTAAAAAGATGATTTAGAGCAAGAAATATTCACAGAGAGCCGAAACTAAAGAAACTGGGACAGAGAAAGTCTGGTAATGAAGGCAGTGGGTAGCAGAAGGTTAAGGATCTTTATTTTAAAGGAGGAGAAGGCGTATAATTGGAAGCCAGCCAAGTGCTGTGAAAGACGCTCTATGATGTGATCATTAGTAAGGATCTTTCTCTCCCGAGTCAGGTGGAGACGAGAGCGGGAAGGACAATGAGCCCGACATGGCCATGAAGGCCAAAAGTGGGAGGAAAAGGTTACAGTTGGTATGGCTGGACGGCGGAAAATAAAGAGAGGAGATTCGACGGGAGTGCACGCCAAGAATATTTCGATTCATCTTGGGAATCCTTCTGACACATCAGCCGTGGAGTCAAGTTAGCGTTTCAATTTGTCAATGTCAAGAAGAGCAGTTGGGAGTACGTTGTGCTGGAATATTGAGCAGCATGAGAAACGAGCTTGGGGTGGAAGGTGAAGTCAGCGGCACATTTGTGAAAAGAGCAACATAGGGAGGAGAAAAAAAAAAGGAAGACCCCCCCCCCCACACAAATGGGGCAGCACCAATGTCAAATGTTTTGTGTTCCATTTCCCAAATTGCTGCAGAGGAACTTCCAGCTTTATTTTTTGGGGTGAGTTGGAATTAGCCCCAAAACTCCTGTGAAAGAGAAACATTTTAGTTCTCTCTGGGCTTCCCTCAACAGTTGTCAAATGTAATTTACTGTGAAGCCAAGTTGGAGAATATAAATCAAGCATGGTAAACAAGTACTTGTTGACAAACTGAACGAGGCAAAGTTAGTTGGATGTAAACATCTTGGGAAAAAGTGGCACCATTTTTTTTTTTTTTTAGTCTTCTGCCAAGTGGCACCATTTGGATGAGTCATGGCAGAAAAAAAACTGGGGAAATGAACAAAAATACCCTCGATGAATAAAAACAGAATAAACCTAGCATTTATAAATAAATATATAACTTTGGTCGATTAACTATTTAGTGATTTTTTTTTTCAAATCGTGGTTCCCTTTAATTGCTGAATTAAATCTTCAAACAGGGCATAATGAATTAAAAAAATGTATGTACAGTTCAGTTATATTTAACTTTAAAGTGGGATATATTTTCATTTATTCTTTTAGAATGGATTGAATTGATTCAGCAAGTCTTTTATTTTCCTATTCCCTAAAACTAGGCTAGTGTCAAAAAGAAATTGTGACTCAGTTCAACATTGTCTCCTATTTTTACAAAAGGAGAGGCGAGGTTTCCATGGCAATGACAGAGCCACAATTCTCCCGAATGTTAGATAGTCTGACATCCAAAATGAGTTTCCCCGCTCGTGACACATGCAGGCGTGCCCTTGACAAAAATCGTTGTTTGAGTTACACACGGCGATGACGCCATACTGATGGAAGACTTTGTAGCGTGAACGCGAACGCTCACTCAATCGCAGGCGAAAAATACCTGTTGGCTTGATTCATTGTCATCACCACTCCCACGCCGCCATCCTTTGCCCTTTTCCCGGCGGGCGAAACGTTCAGCGTCGCATCTTCCCATCAGACCACAAGCGAACGCTCCTCCTCTAATTTGATTTGTTCGAAAAGGTCACTGCGGAAAATAATTGGTGGAGAATCTCTTAATTTATGGCGGTAATTATGAAACGCAAAAAGTGTGACCGGGAGGACCTGAGGAAAAAATAATAATGGGGAAGCGCCAAATGTAATATTAAAACTATGGAAGTGTAAAAATCTGCGGCTACATCACAGAAAAGCGGACTCGCTATCGGTCGAAGGTCATGCATTGATTTTTTTTTTCTTGACAGACACACACGGATGAAGCTACCGTATTTTCCGGCCTATAAGGCGCACCAGACTATAAGGCGCACCTTCAATGAATGGCCCATTTTAAAACTTTATCCTTATATAAGGCGCACCGGACTATAAGGCGCACCATTAATGCATCATGTCAGATTTTTAATCCAAATCAAATCATTCTCCATTTTATCTTTTTTATTTCAACTTCAGACGAAACCAATTACTTTATAATCATAAAATAATGATTCATAGTCTTCAGCGGGCCACTTATGATTGATTTCATGACACAATACTTCGGGCCAGTTTGAATTTAGGAATTTGGTCCATATATAAGGCGCACCGGACTATAAGGCGCACTGTTGGTTTTTGAGAAAATTTTAGGTTTTTAGGTGCGCCTTATAGGGCGGAAAATACGGTACATACAATGTTTTTGAAGGTAATTTCAGGGAGTCCACAAAACCATTTTCCCTACAAACCCTTACAATATTTCAAAAAACACCGATAAAGATTCATTATGTGTTCTGTTCGGAAGACGGGTGTAAATTTTGAAAAGAAAAATCACGTGAAATAGCCAAAAGTTTGCCTGGCACCTGGGGGGATATTTGTCTGGGGGGGACTGTGCCCTCCTCGCCCCCCCTTTTAGCTCTGCCAGTGCACATTTCAATTGGTTTTGTTAAACTGACTCACTCCCACTCATCAGCATCGCCCGGATTATCCATGAACCGAAAAGGAATCTTATTAACATAGAAAGTTTGGCAAAGGCGGAAAATCTCCTTGCCGAAGGGTTCGCGTGTCAGTGTGTGTGTGTTCAGCGGTTCCTGGGTGATAGTTGTACATCCTCGGGCTTCTCGCGGACCGCACTTGTGTTTTTCCATACAAGGCGCCGTCACCTACGAGACACGTCACATGTCCTCCTTCCTTTCCTCTTGCCGCCCCCGCCCTTTGTCCACTTTTATCCCATCGTGCGTACGCCTTTCACATGCCGTCATCAACGAGGACAAAGTCACCCTTTCCAACTTCAGTCGGACTCCTTTACTGTCATCATAACATTGAGATGAAAAAAAAAAAAAAAAAAGATATGGAGTGGGTCAATATCAAAGTGCCTTTGGTGTATGTAGCATAAGAATGGCTACAAAAAAGAGAATCTTGTTTCATGTTTTGCGCTAATGGTGCCTGAATGTAGCATAATGAGGACAAGCAGTATGGGAAATGGATTTGTTGATGTAGAGGAATGCAATGTTCCTCGAGAACAGATGTCATTTTGGAAAGCACATGCTTGTGAATTGTAATTATTTTTTTTCTTGACAAATTTGAGCAGCAATTTATTCTGTATTTCCACCATTCCTATTGCTATTGACTTTGAAACAAAGAGGAGGAAAATATGCTTGTCGTTTTTGTTGACTATTTTTCCATCTGGCAAATGTACTGGGTTCGCTATTTCATTTGGGTTACGTTCAAGCGAGCATTTGAAGAGTTTTTATAATATTAAGTATTTATGTGCAGTGTCAGCAGTTTTCTATTCGGCAAATGTGATATTCAAATTTGTGTCAGTAAATCAAGTAGCGTCTTATTTCAACATTGTCTATGTTGCAAACAAAACATTCGGCGTGACTCCAAACAGCATTATGGCTCCAAACGATGTTATCTTATGTAAAGAAACTTCACGGACAGCTTCCAGCACTTTTAAAATATTCATTGCTGTGTGTTTTTTCATTTTTTTTAAGTGTACTGCAGGCCACTAGTGGCTCATCTGTGGTTTTGGCTGCTCTCCTAGCTTGTCATGCTGTGATAGCAGTACATGACCGGTGTTGGTTTCAGAATGATACAAGAAATATTTGAGTGTAGGGAAATGATTGGCGAGTTGCCTTCACTGAAGGTGCTGTTCACTGTCACACTGTGGAGGCTTCACAACCTTCACAATCGATTAATGTCTCACTTTGTAGCCAAGAGGTGAGCAGGAGCGTCTCTACAGGCTTCAAGGGTACATGGTGGACCAGAGCAGGTTTTTAAATATTTATTATAGCGAGAATCCAGGAAGAATATTTTTTTTACTTCTTTAAAAAGATTCATGATGGCAATAATGGTTTGGGAAAATATATCCATTCGTTTTTTTATGTCTCAGTCCTTATTAGATTCCTAGTTTTTTTTTCTTCGTCCGTTTATGACCTTTTTTTTCTTGTCGTAATTGTTTATACGCCTATATGTGTTTTTACAAAAATAATCTTGGGTTCTAATTTGATAAAGTGAACCTTAGTGAAGATGAGAGAGAGTGTCTGGAAAGGAGCAAGAACCCAATTAAGTCGAGAAAATTGATTTTTTCTTTTTTTTTTTTAGGAAGATACACATAGGAGGGACATGTTAGATGAATTCAAACACAAATCTTTCTATAAGAAACACTATCGGTCAGCCACAACACTGAGCTCAAAAGTAAACAAACAAAAAAATATGGCAGTTCAATTGAAGAGCTTCCATCTAAGGATTTTCTGTGTTGACTCATTCACTGCCATTGACGAGAATAGACGTCAAAAATGACTTTGTACTGAGCTGGCAGTGAATGATTTGATCCTGCAAGCTGGAGTTGATCCCAGCTAACTTTTTAAATGGTTTGTTTTGACATTGAAGTTGTTGTGAAAGAAAAATACTGACACAATGAAAACGTTGGACGTGTCAGAATTTCTGCTTGTATAAGGACTGTGAGATTCCGTGAAGCACTATAGTGGAAAAAAAATTAAGGTGGAAGCCACATGAATGAAAAGGCGTGCATAAAAGCACTAAGAGGAGAGAGAGATGGAAAAACAGCAATTTGCTGTAATGCTCATTTGAGGGCATTGATTGAATGGCTGTAGGTGGCTCTATACAGAATGATTGCTTGTTAGTGCTTCTTCTTTGGGGTACAAACGAACTGATTCCAACTAATTATTTACGACAAGTTGAAATACAGGCAAACTTTAAGGCTTGGTTTTTGACTTGGTTGGTGATTTATTTATTTACTTTATTGACTTATTCTTATGAAAAAAAATAAAATAATAAAAAATAGAAGAAATAAATACTTATATAAATATATATTTATTCACAGTTTTTCTTTTATATATAAAATGGATTTGACAGTTCTCATGGGTCAGATTCTAAAAATGAAGCTGGATGTGAAAATTTAAAACAATTATCAGTTGTTCTGATAACATACATGCTACATTTTTGCTTGAAAAGTTTAACATATGCAGATTGTCTAACTGATATCAACCGTTTTTTTAGCGGATGTCCCACTTTCATTCACGTGATCAAGCCTACTCCACGTAGAGCTGGGTCAATGGTGAGTCCGGCTTTTGTTGCCATGACGACCGGTGGTGGAGCCTGAACTTTGCTACAAGGTTTCAATGGCTGCCTCTCATTCCGCTGGCAAGTGGGTGCATAGCTATCTATCTATCTCTCTATCAATCTCTCACTCTCTCGCTCGCTCTCTATTTCTCTCAGCAGGAACAGTCGTGTACTTTAAACTAGTCGATTTTTTTTCGTTCAATATTGTACAATAATGGGCTCGGAACAAATTCGACATATTTTGCACACATCTACAATAACTTTAAATTGATCACAATTTTTGAAATGTCAGCGGAAATGAAGAGAACAGTCACATAAGTGAGGCTGTTGCAGAATGCCAAACAGACATTTGTTGCTAGGCGACGAGGGGGAGATAAGCATCACCTTTAGCCCACCCCTCCCCTCACCCTTCTTCTTGATCACACCGAGATGTTGAACCCGGTCGCTCGGCCATCTTGCTGACCCCCTCTGTTGACTCTGTACGACTGTTAGCAATCAAGAGGAAATTATTTTCTCAACCATTTTCTTAAGCGGTACTTTCTATATTAGATTATTTATTCTGAAATTTTTTTTCTATCATACAACTTCAGTTTTACCTCTTTTTTTTTTTCTTCAGTGTGGCATTTGTAAAAGATTCCTTGATATGTGTGTGGATGTCCTTACTGTGAGGTTGAGGACAAAATGTAGGTTTACCAGTTGATTTGTTTTGCTCTTCTGGGAATGACTGAAACAATGAGAAAGAATGGACACAGTGGACAAATTAGCTTTCCTCTTTTTAGGTGGCTGTACTTTATGTGCCTTTAAAACTTTTGTAGAAAATGCGCTACTATGTGTTCCACTCAACTAAATGTTCCACTTTCAGTGTCATTCAGTGCTCACCAGTCAAGGCTTTTCAACGCAAACTAAAAAAAATTCTATCTCACGGTACTGCACAATAGCCGACGAGATTCAGTTCAAGTGAGATCAAATTCACTTGGTTAAATGATTTTTTATGGCGCAGTGCAGATCAAATTTACCGGGTGAAGTAAATTTGATCTGCACTGCGGAGAGGTGCAACACCCGGTTGGCGGGAATGGGACGCTTGTGGCGACAGTCTGGGATCAACTAGGAGGTCTACGTCTTTGGAGACCACTTTTAGGTCTTCGTAATAGTCATAAATGTCACTGTTTTATAGCGTATATTCCCACTATGATATTACTGACAAAAAAAACACTGTCCGCCATAATTAAAAGTTAAATACAACTGAACTGTACCTTAAATGTACTTTACTTTTTGTGATGTTCTAATGTACATTTTATTTGTACAGAAATACGTTTGTGTACCACGCTATCAGAATCACTGTACTCGGATGTAAACGTTTAACAATAGTCACATGAATTCAAATAAATATTTAAAAAAATATTTAAATAGATTAAATACATTTTGGAATACACGTACATATATAATATGTACGTAATTAATTCAGTTATCAATCAATTCAATAATAATAATAATATAATGTTTTAATATTTCAATATGTAATGGGGAGCTACAGCATGATGAATGATCATTGTTAATACGTCCATAGATTTCGCATCATAGTCTCAAGGGAATGGACATTGGCGTTTGTTGGAAGGGTGAAACGATTTTCTCTACAGGCTACCTTTACCGTCTATTATTTCCAAAACAAAAAGTAGCTCCTCTGTTCAGAGTGTCTTTTGTTTACAGGCCTTTGACCCGATCAAAAGGCAAATCAGCCCTTCCCACCAGTGGCCCTGCAAAAAAAATGAGCATTGTCCTGGCTGTTGTTTTGCTATCGATCTAGTGTGGTCATTACGCACCGCTCGGAACGATCAGTTAAGCCACAGACAATGCTCGCATTCATCTCTTTCAGAGCTTGAAGGCTTAATCGGAACAAGTTTAGGATGTGCTATTACGTATGCAAATATTACAAACTGCTCACAAAACCAATCTGGGATTTCAAACAACTAAAGGATTAAAACTGCGCTCAAAGCCTTTCCTTTGGTTTAATTGATCCCAGAGGGTTTTTTCCGGCGGGAAGTTTTGGCTTCTTCATGGACTTCATTGTTGAAATTGGACTCTACTTACTCATCACTTTTCAAACTCTACAAGCAATGAAGTTTCATTTCTTAGTTTAAATCATGCTCATGGTGGACTAAGACTTTAGCGCAGTGCTATATTAGCATTTCAAACCTTAACCATGCACTCACTTATACATAAGTGCGGGATTGCATTTAAAGCCAGCTAATGTCAAAATATGATCAACCATCTGCCGCCTTGGCTGCTGCACAAAAACGATAAAGCTTTTCAAATATCTGGCAGAGGCTCCCTTTTCGTTTCCTTTCAGATCTCCACAGGATGCTTATTAGAGCTCCACAGAGCGCCACTACCACTGTCATCACACTCAGTGATGTTTCGTCATCACCTTCCCCTTCCCACAGGAAACCGTGCCGCCACCGGTATGATAAACGTTCCTCTAATCAACGAGCTCCTGGCGAATGGAAAATAAATAAATAAGTGGCTGTGTGGAGGCCGAGATGAATCCAGCCATTGCAATGTCATGTTGTGCACTGTGTCATCTTATTGTGTGCAGTGCATCAGGTGCGGTTTAACACTTGCCCGGCAGCCAGGTGTTCATTTCACTAACAATAGAGCGAGCGCGTCATTGTGCCGTGCGCGGCGCCAGCTTCACCCTCATTGGCAAATGAGAGCGCAGTCTGACTTGTAAATGCTCTTTTTATTTAAGGCATGCTCTTTGTTTGGCTAATCAAAGATGCCTCTTGTTTGAAATGCGAGAGAGCGTGGATTAGAAAGGTGGGAGATGCGGACGGAGGAGGCTTTGGGTGCACTTTGGCGTGTGATGATGATTAGCAATAATTAAAATCGGGAAATAGATAGTCAGATTATCAAATGTTTTACAAATAAAAATAAATGATGGTGTCACTTTAGTTCTACAAGCTTTGTTTCAATGCTTTCACCGCCTTGTACTTGTATGCAAATGATGTCAAGTGACACCTTTATCGGAGGCAATTTAATATTCTTCAGAACACTCTGGAATAATTGCATACATTGAGTCTTTGCAAAAGTCCCGTGGAGATGCTTCAAAGTTAAAGCGGAGGACGGGTGTTTGAAAAAAAATAAAACACCAGCGATGTGTTGTTGTGCTAGCAGGATTGTGATTCCATCACAAAGCAACTCTGAATAATGCATGAATTAAAAGAACAAGGGGAGATAGGAACAAATGATTGTATTTAAATCACATGCTTAACTCATCTAAAAATGTAATATTAATATTTTGCAAAAACACTCATTCCGTTTGTTTAGCGGGGAAGAAGAAGCCGATTAGAGAAGACAATTAGCCACAGGGAAATAGCAATTGGACTGATGTGCACAAGCTATTTAGCCTTCATCAAATTATGACACAACCATTTGTCACACTTCGAAATTAGCCAGCCTTCCAAATGAGCTTCTTACATCATTTTAAATCCATGTAAAGTCATCACTTTGGTGTTCTGTATCCAGAGAGCCGTTTAAAGATAAATCTGCGTATTCCAAGAATTAATTAACTTTTTTTTTTTGAAAATCAACGTAATAACAGCAATGCCCTTTAAAGAAGGATAGAATGTGCAAAGATGTATGATTAGGATAAAGAATAGAAAGTAATACATTCGGTTATCTACTAATGCCACGCTTAAGGCCGAACGCGACTGAACTGAACAATCGCCCCCAAAAAATACAGTCAGCGACTTATATCTGGAAACCCGGCGAGTGACCCTCACTTACATAATTGACTTGCGGCTCTAGTCTCGCTATCTCAAAAAGTCGCGCATGACGGTGTGAATAGAAATTTTAAATCAAGCCGGATTTGCATTGCGAGAATAGGAAAGGTGTGAGGGATAACAACTGCTACCTTTTTAAGCAGGTTAACTGATCCGTGTACCGTACATAATAAATGAGGTCACGCTTGGAGAAGCACTCGAGTGAAGTTCACTCCGAGACAATTATGAAGTTCAAACAACGACACCTTTGGAAAATGTCACCGTGTGTTCCAGTGGTAGAATGTTATCATCAAGCACTGCCACTGCTTTGGATCTGGATGTTCTATAGATGGGAAGGTTTTCGAACTCTAATGAAGGGGGGCGGGGCTTAGATTAATTTTGCTAACACAAAATGCAAAACATCATGGGGCGGCTAACAAATAGCATCGGTGATGTAACAATACTCCCAAGCCTTTGAGTCATTTAAATTAGCTGAGTAACTCTTCTAATTTGTAGTACATGACTGTTTTATACTGCCCCTAGTGGCCAATTAGTGCTTTTCTCACGTTTGGCATGCTGAAGGACTCAAACTGCAAGGAACAGAAACACTAAAAAATCAAGTGCGGAAAAATAAATTCAGAAATAAACCCAAACTTATGGTGATAAATGAATGACGTGTCAGGATTAACAAAAAATAAATAAAATAAATCAGCCTAAATTTGGTCAGACAGTGATTTGCGGAAGAATTAACAAGTTACATCCCAGCCAGACGAAGCAAACCAAAGCATCTTATTGACACACTTTGCATTTGATCAATAAGTCTATCATAACACTTAAATGCTACAAATGATAGACGCCAGCTCCGGGAAAGTGACTATTGATCCACAATCACTAAGGCGCATCTGGCCGCGGACAACATTCCGCATCATCTCGGCTTCAACATCCCGGACCGAGTGTTTCTTATCAACGTGGCCCCCGAAGAGGCGGGATTCGATAAATCAATGGCGGCAAGCATTCGTTCAGGCTGATGACTGAAGAAACATAAGTTTTTGATGACGTTTGATGTCACTTTACACTAGAGGGAGACAAAGACCCTTTGTGGATGGACACGTGTCACATGAAGATTTTTTTTATGAACTAGAAACCGTAAAACCGCTCTAGGTTATAGTTATGGCTTTTCGCTTTTTTTCTCAGTGTGATATCGATTCAGGCACATGGCGTGATTACTCTACATGAGAGGAAAAAAAGGATCCAAATGAAGGTGTTTATAGTCATGGCCTGTCTGAGTGCCTGATGTGATGTGACTTCAAATATTTGCCAGCAGCAGGAGGCCGCCTGCTTTAATCCAAATGTATTTTGGTACTGATGTGGGCCACATTACCGGGCTGTATCCTCGGGGATATAACGGCAACACGAGAGGGAAGAAGTATGTTGGAAGAAAAGGACGGACGAGGACTCTGAACGACCGCTTTACGAGATATGTTGCGCAATCAATAACCAATTTATCTGAACCTGATGAATGGATAAAGTTCGCACCGGTGATATTACCAGTTCACCACCCCGGACGGACTATATATTATCTGACCTTGGAAGTTTTGGAGGACACTTTAGTCAGGTGATTACGCTTGGTCGCCATGAGAACAGCTGCTCTGGCTCACGGGCTTTGACACAGAGCAACCTGGATTTTTTGCACTTTCTTTTCACTTCACTATCCTGCAAGCTTTTGCTTCCTTTTTGTAAAGTCGAAAGCTTTAGTGAGGGCTTATTGTGCAGTGTTGTGTTGAGCCACCGTACTTAAAAAGCACCACAATAGCTATAAAGTTAAAAGTTGACACCATGTACGGCGAAACATCTAAAACACAGTATGAAAAAAAACATGGCCACCTACTAACTCAACTATGTTGTTTTTCCTTCCTGAGGAAAAAGCAGATATTTTCCGCTGACTCACTTAAAGATTACAATTTAAAATGAAACACGTTTCATCATGGCAAATCCATGACAGCAAACATGTAAAATGTATAACCTGATAATAGTACAGGAAAAATATAGTGTTAACATGTTGATGATAGCTTAGTACTGCTAGCCTTGCTATTTTGCTGAAGCTGTTGTCACAATCACGTACTTTTATAACCGCAAAAAAAAAATCCACATCGTGTATTTGGTTTCCAATCAGAATTGAAGATTGATGACAGATTGGGAATTTAGCGGAATTAACTCAAACATTTGCAGAACAGTTGCAGCGCCACATGACATTAAGTGCAAAATGTATCCAAAATATAACAAAGTAGTGATAAAGCCTTCACTGAATCAGCAACAACTGGCAAAGCAGTGGCTTTTAAGACCTCACTTCTTCATATGTATTAAAGACTTATACAGAAAGAATAAGAGGAAGAATTAAAAGGCTACAGAAATACAGCTGAGAAAAGATAATAGTCATATATTTGTTCTTTATAGCGGTAATGCACGTCATAACAATGAAAAAAAAGCAATGTAATTCTTTTTACAAAGGTATTAGCCAATACTAATAAAATCAGCCTCTCAGTATGTCTTATAAAATATTGTTGAATAAAATCCAGAGAACTACAGGCTATGAATAAAACGCTGAGTAGCAGTTAAAGAGTGTGTTGACTTGATTGTACCGATTTCTAAAGGGTCTACATCACAGAGGCACTACGCGGTATGAAGAAGAGGCCCGAGTTCACATGAAGTGCAGCCGCTTTTTTTTATGTGACATTCGACATTTGGACTTCTTTTACTAGCGTGGGCACTTGAGTTTAGCGTAGAAAGGTAAGAAACTGACATTTGTGGCTCTTCACAGGAAAACGGCATCACGTTGGGGGAGGGGGGGGGAGAGATTCGCTTGGCGGGACTCTGGGATCGCCGATCGTTATCGTCCCGTCATGGTCCTTCAATACCTGGCAAAGCAGAAGACAATCTTCTCAATTTGTGAAGCTTCGTTTAGATCGGTGGAGGGGGTGGGGGCCGCGGAAGATGTTATTGTAAGGAAAAAGTTTGGGTCGACTGCTTTTGGGGATTGTACGATTTTCATTCTGTGGATCGTCACTATTGTGGAAGCAGGAAATGCACATTGTCGTATTGTCTTAATTGTAAAAAAAAAATCTATTTGTTACGATTGTTCCGTTGCACAAATAAATTGCTTGCTTAAATGCCGTCGGTCCGGATCAACGTGCCCCCGTCAACACAATGGCGGTCCAACGGGAGCTGACTACACAGGTGCCTTTGGGTCTTTGTCAGCGCTGACAAGATGACTCAAACGCTCGGTCTCTAACGGAGCGGCGGCGCAAAGACGGCACTTCCAACAATAAAAAAAAGAGCATTCAGCGGAGATTTATGTGGCGGCGTCTGAAAAGATGTTAGACGAGGGCTACAAACAGATGCGAAGCGGACTCAATTACTTCGTTGTACATCTGTCTGGCTGTTTTCTTGTCAGCTCTGTCAGGTTCTCTATGGTCTGCAATCTGCCGAAAGTCAGGCAGCGGTGACAACACCTACGTATCATGTTGCAATATGAGCAACCACCTTCATCCAGTCCCGGAGCGGGTACTCTGTCAAGCGGGTGATTCTAATCCTATTAGTTCCTTTTTGTCCATTTAAGTTATTTATGTCTTCTTGTCCGTTCTAAGAAAAGCACAAATTATTTTATCGTAATTCTATGAATTTGTCAATTTCAATTAATATAGATGGAGGGGATGTAGGTAAAACGTTTTCGGGGTGAGGCTGGAACGGTTTAATGGCATTCCCATCCATTTCAATGCGGAAAGGTGATTTGGCTAACCGGGAGCAAACCTGTTCTTTACAAAGCAACATTGCCCGACATTAAAAAACTATCAAACACTCCCAACTTGAGCACCGTCGTTTAAACTTAGACCGAATGTATCGCTCCCCTCTCACTCACTACTTGTCATTCATCCCAGTAGGACTCACCCTATGTCTTGCACCAGCTCGTCAGACTTGGAGATCTTGCGGTAGCAGTAAACCATCTCGACCAACAGCCAGAAGGTCAAGAAGACCAGCAGCAAGTACATCATGATCTCCGAGTAGAGGGCTGTGGCGTCCGGGCTGGCTGCGAGAGCACACAAACATGTTTTATTCAATACCTTTGGGTTGTTTTCTATCGCGAATCAAGCGGTACTTTTTATTCACAGATTTCAGGAGGATGCGCGCAACCCACAATAAACAAATCGGAGCATCATAAAGAAGACATGCTTTTGAGCTTTGTTTTCAATATAATAGGGACTCTATTCACGGGCTAATTTATTCGGAACACCTGCACAATGTAATGAAAATCAATACAAGAGATGTAAGAAAAAAAAATTCTGCCTTTACATAGAATATGTAAAATTTTCAAAAGCAGATTTTTTTTAAAACATGTCTTGTATCACTTGTGCTACAAAAAAATACAACCTGTGAAGGTAAAGGCGACTTGTGGAGATTTGAATCATCTTCATTAAAGCTTTGCAAGGACCACGTTTGATGGTTAAAAAAAAAAAAATCTCCACAAGTTAGCCTTTAAAATATGAAAAAGGATGAATTGTGTAAGACATGAGGAATATTTTAACGTCATGTATGACTTAGTGATAAGATATGCTTAGATGTCTCTAATCAATTCAACTTTTTAAACTCGCTACGGTAAATAAGGGCGTAACTGAATACAAGGTGCCAAATTCCACAAAGCGATGTAAATCTGCAGCCTCGGCAAATAGCTCTATTATAGTCATATAATCCCTCGCATGGCAAAGTACACACTGGCGCAAACACACGCACACATTTGCACTGAGCTATATAATCCATTTGACAACAATGAACATCATCAGTGGAACATAAAACCGGGCCGTCATTATGTGCAGAACACGGGGGATTCTTTGTGGCATTTGATAACACAGAAGTGGGATATGAAGGAAGACAATTGGACTAATTACCTACACTACGTACTAAACTCAAGATAAGGCAAAGATAAATTCAAGATAAATTCTACTAAAAAATCTGCACAGGTAAAAACATTCAGTTCATTTTTAGAACACACTAAATTGGGGAAACAGTGTTGGCATCGGTGACGGCGAGTGTATGTATTGTAAACAAGTGGCGTCATGGAAGCATTCAAATGCAAGTCAAAGATGCAGGATGCAGAATACATTACCCCTTGCGAAAAGAAAGCAGACAAAAGGGCAGACAAGACAAAACAAAACACACAATTAATCCTTCGGAACACAGAGAGGGTGTGCATTATGGTTATGGTGATTTATTTTCTGGTTTTGCCTTTTTAGGCATGATAGAATCCACCTTGGTAAAAAAATATATATATATTCCTCGCCTGTGATCTTATTTTGAATTTGCTGTGAAGGATATTTCTATTTGGAACTTAAAAGCATACTAGCCATCCATTTTCAATTGCACTTATCTTCATTAGTCTATCCCAGCAGAGTTTGGGTGAGAGACCTGCCCTGGATGCAAGCCAAGCGCAAGGCTCATTTAAGCCTCGTTTCCACCGACGTTATCTACTCTACTTGACATTTAGCCCGGTCTCCACCGCCAAATCTGTCTGGCTCTTCTGTACTTCGCTAGCTTTTTGGCTACCTACACTATTGTGGTTTTGGCCCGGTTCTAAAACGAGACGTTAATATTTTAGAGGCTAGTTATTAGTCCGAGATAATCAATTTAAAGCCGCTAAATAAATGTATGTATTATATGTAATAAAAAATCCAAACAAAATTAAAGACTAATAACTAATACTACAATTAACCAAATAAATACATACATACCTAAATAAATAAATAAATAAATAAAACTGAATTTTAAAAGCAAATATCAAACCAAAATTAATTAAAAATAATGAAAAATCTGAATGGTGGTTTAAAATTGAACCCACAAATCTGATCTTGAGCCATCACATTCTTGTGTAAATGAATCCCACCTTCCTCCTTCACTCGGAGTGTGATGTTCTTCAAGACATAAGCTGACGGAGTGAAGGAGTCAAACTCGAACTGGCGAAGCACGTGGCACTCGTAGACGCCGCTGTCGTTGTAGGTGACATTGACGATGCTGATGGAGAGGTCTTGCAGGTCCTGGCTGCCTTTCCACAGCAGCCGGCCCTTGAACGGTCCATCCATCTCCATCGGAAAGTCTCCCTCGTACTTGTATATCTTGGGAGGGACAAAAAAGTGAGATGCTCTTGTTTTATGATCATCACTTAGATAAGAAATACTGGACTGGGTGAAAGATCTTACGAGGGTTTTGTCAGGTGTGACGCCTTCTTCCATCTTGGTGATGTAATACCAATCCACAAGGGTTTTGGCTTTCACCTCCTCACGTTTCATACAAGAGATACACGTCAACTTCATCATCTTTCCCAGAACCGCTTCCGTCGCTGAGGGGAGGTCTACGCACACCGGCTGGCTCACGTGCACTGCCATAGAAGAAGAGCATATGACTAGCTTAGCCACTAACAACACACAAACAAAAGGAAATGAAT
The DNA here is from genome assembly GCF_033458585.1 of Syngnathus typhle. NCBI lineage: Eukaryota > Metazoa > Chordata > Actinopteri > Syngnathiformes > Syngnathidae > Syngnathus > Syngnathus typhle. The sequence continues at coordinate 7,235,970 of NC_083743.1, forward strand.
CACAGCTCATGGAAAGTCACCCCCATACATTTTTGGACATTGAGACCATTTTTAGCATTCCAGCTTTGTAAATAAAATACCGTAAAATTACAAATATTTTGTTTATTCTAATATTTTTTTAGTAAAATAAAGTATCACAACACAATGGTCCAGTCCTGCCTATGATCGATTCCTTGCAGCCTTTCAGTCTCTAGCAAATCCAATTTGGAGCAAATGGCAAAGCTCAGTAAGCATTAAAGTGATGTCCACTCAATTTTACAGCTCTGCGAGCACTGGGAAAAGGTTTGCCTTCAGTACTTGATCACAAATCCAAGCTCATCCAGGCCAGTGAGCACTAATGATGGCCTCTGCACATTAGTATTTGCTTTAAGGGGAAGGACAATCGAGTGGGAGGTATGGGAGGAGAAAGAAAGAAACAAATGTGACAGTCAAATTATAGGAGACAGGACCAAGTGGGAAGGATGCAATGGGAAGAATAAAAGAGATTATAAAAGACAAAGATGGATGTCTTCTAAGTGAAGCGTGGCAGCAGCAGCAGCCTGCCAGCTGGCCACATGGATGTCTCTAGTGTGACTGTGTAACGTTCTACTTATATAACCCCCCGGCCCCACAGGCAGACTGTGAAAACATTGATTCCATTATTTATCTGGCAGTTCAGGGGACGACCGAAAGTGATCAATTAAAGTGAGAGTTTGAATGGGATTAAATTGAACCTTGGTTTCAGAATCAAACAAAGGTTTATTTTAAGGCCTGTGAAGTTATCAAATGAAGTTAGCAAATTCATTATAGACATAAATATACAATTTCTACTGCTGAAAATGGCAAAGTAAAGTATCCATTTAGTAAATTACTGTTATCTTTGCCTTTTAATTTTGCTAAAAATGTTTTTGTAATTTTGGATTTAGTTATTTCATTAACTAAACTAATCATTTTGGGTAACCAATCTTTATCATCGAGTTTGTTGAAAGCATTTTTAAACAGCTATGGATAAAATGAGGTAGGTTTCGCTTTTGAGTCGTTTAGAAAAAAACGATGGCTAGCGTGCTAAGATAAAAACACAACTAAGCAAACAAATGTATCGGTGTAGTTTTAAACTTACCCCAAAAAAGCAAGGGGACCACAATTTGTAGATGAACTCTGGCTGGAGTTTGCATATTCAACCCTCTCTGTAGGTACCTCTGAAGATTGACTTTTTGGATCTTCCACACTTAACGAGGTCAGGAGTTCTCAGGAGGGGTTCAGGACCCAGGACAGCGCCACTCCTCGGCGAAGGTGCGCGCGCAGCTCACCTCCGTCCGCGAAACTTGCAGTCAATCACAAACTTCAACTTTATGGCAGGAACTACAAAATAAATAGACTTAATTCAGAAGCGAAGCTTGGACTTTTGTACAAATCGAGACTCATAAATGTAACTCGAGCAAACTAACTTCATCAATTGCTTCCTTTCGTTAGTTGAAACGTGCTCACCTGACGCGTTGACATTGTTTCCAAAATCGACGAGACGACGGGCAGAAAAGCGAAGGACCTGTGGATTCTCTCGGATTTGTACTCCACGCAACAAAAATCAACGACTCCACTTCTCTCTTCAGCCCTCGAAGAATAGCAACGACGCTTCAAGTCGTTTCAAATCTATTTGCGCCATTAAAGAAAGATTTGAGACATTCGCCTGTCCCTCTCTTTCCCACTCCCTTTTGCTTTCCAGTAGTCGCTGATGGGCACTGACGCGCATGCGCGAGACTCCCACCTCCACTGTACGTAAATGTGCATCATGCACATTGCGTCGCCTTTAAGTCAGCTGTTTGCATGAGCGGGCAGACGGTTGCACAACAACAGAGTGGAATAGTTTCACTAAATATAGCACAACAAATGGACGCGTTGTTAAAATAGTATTCGAACTGAAAAGTGATGCTTTCTATTGACTGGATCGCCAAGCGTGACGTCAGCTGGGTCAATACCTCTTAAGTGCTGATGGTACACTCAATCACTCAGGCGTGGGGATGTAGTAAATATCAAAATGTTTGATGCGGTTTTAGACATTTTGTAACGTAGTTTAATTATACATTTCTGCTCACTTTTGCTTTGGTAAATAAAGGCACTATTTATGAGAAGTCTGATTTAATTAAGTTGTGAAAATAATTGTCTCTAATGTGGCCTGTAATTGTAAGGTGTTCATCAGACATGTACAGACAATGACTATTCAATACCTAATGTATGTTTATATACTAAAGAACACTTTTATCCTCGATGACTCAGAGACAGCAGATGTGGATTAAAGTGGTGTTTAACGTGATAATCTGTCAACTGCGTGACACAACACAGCGAGAGGGAAGATGAAGCGACGGTGAAGTATTCTCAGGAGGTGCAATGTTAGGAACGAATCATTGAGCCTGTCAGATAATAGTCTGAGATGATGGGAGGTTTAGAAGCAGAGACGGGAAAAAATATATATATTGGGGATGCTTGTTTCTATTTTTAGCCCTCATCTTTAAGTGAGGAAAAACAACTCTTGGGTTAGATTAGCGGAAGCAGTGGCACGCTGGGAAACGAAGGGGAGCCCTAAATAAGGCACGTCTGCTTTGAGCCATATCCTGGCGATACGGTAACCATAGCAACAGTGATGCAGCGCCATGGTGACCAGCAGAAGAGGCCTTCGCTAGGAGAGTTTGAATTGTTTCTCCAAATTAATTGATGATAAATTTTAATATTTAAAATCCTCAGAGTACATTATTACGGTTTTGCATTAGGCCTCTGAACGTATACATTTAATTTAAAATAAATCATTCTAGTAGAATATCTAATTGATCGTGATTTGTTAGCGTGGCCCTCATACAAAAATACATAAACAAAAAGACACACACATGCTTCTTGTGCGCACTAACATCTAAAAATAGCTATCATGTGTGTCTAACTAAATAGAGCAAGCATAGTTTCTCTAGTCTAGTACGATACAACAAAAGCTTGATGCACACACTAAGCTCCATTTCAGCAAAGTGTGGATGTGCTGATGCATTGCTGATGCAAACAGCTCACTGGCACACAGCAACTAATCTGATTGATAAGACACGCACACACAGCCGTAGGCTCGGGCCAGTTTCCACTCAGGGGGGTGACTTGGCACTGAGCGGCAAACACATAGTGATAATAAGTGAAGACTAGCTCGGTCTGACCTTGTGGTTTGGCACATAGACACCTTTTGTTCTATTATAAGAAGCTGTCCAGGGAACATGTCATCGCAATGGCTAAATAAACTCTACTCACTTGGATAAGATATTGGTGCCATTGAGGATTCTTTTCAACAAGGAGATTATACATGAACACATGCTGGTCATCGGCCGTTACACAGAGGGGCGGGGCTCTTTTCGTGTCTGGTTGGATGACGTTTGTCTTAATTAGAGTGTGCTAATGAACGGGCTGTCTAACATGTCAACTGGAGTATTAGAAACCTGAGGTGGCAGTGCAAAAGGAATTGATTGGGTAGCGGTAAATATAACCCATGAGGATCATCAATTTATTTGATTATATTAAGTAATGAAGAAATTCTAGTAAATAAATAAATAAATAAATAAAATCGCCAACAATCACCTGGAAAAATGTTAGTAAAATACAAATACACATAAAACAACAACTATAGAATCTACTTAATAAATGTACACTGTAAAAAAAAAAAAACTTTAACTTGGACCAGATTTTAGACACAGCTGACTATGAGCAACTAACAATTTTTTGCAGTGTTGTGTGATGATTTACCTTCTTTCTGAAGTTTGAGAATCTTCTTTGTTTCACGGTTGACGTCTTTCACGATTTGTGTCGGTGCAACTTGTGATCACTCCCATTCAGCTGCAGACTAATCAGGGGATTCAATCTGATGCAAGTGTTAGTTTTGGAAATTGGAAAACCCCAAAATTGGGTTATTAAAACAATTGTTACTGACTGCCTCATTTTTTTGTGCGGGTTTCTTAAAAGCCAGAAAATTGCCATTTAAATTTACTTTAGTTTTTTTTTAGAAATGAGTTTTCTGCTTTTTTTTTTTAACTAAGTCTTGCAAAGAATACCTTAAAAGATCTTTATTTGATTGCAATAGTAGTACAGAGGAAAAACAATTTGATTATTTTTCTTATTTTTTTATTTTGGTTTTTTCAGAGTGTGTACAAAGACTGGCGAAGCTAGGAGTTTTTCCTGGGGGGCGGGCAAGGATATCTCAGGGAGTTCGTAAAACAAATCCCAAATTCTTCTTCTTCAAAAAAAAAAATGGTGACGTAGAAATGCAGAAAATAAATTCCGGTAAAATCTAAACTACCAGTGTTTACTTCTTTAAGCAGCCGCATAAAAATTTGGTCTCACAAGATCATCACACACCTTAGTTATATTCTAAACAGTGATCTGAATGATGCAGCACGTTTGGACTCTGTGGTATCTGTGAGCCCAGTAGCATATCAAAGCTTCAACTCTATTGTGCTGATACGTGACTATCAAGGTCACTCTTATCAAGACCTCTGTCTCTGCCGGTTGCTGGCCTCGAGCGCGACCAGCTGGAATACCGCAGGAGGGATCACAAATGTTCCGTGCCAGCGTAGCTTTCCAGAGGCGCCCGCTGAGTGGTGCCGCTGCACTCGTGCGTCCCGGCGCTGGACACGCTGCCTGGTCGCTGCCGCCCGATGCGCTCCAATGTGATTTGGAGCTCATCGAGGCGCTGAGATATGTAGCGTCTCTTCAAATCCAGCAGGAGTGTTTCATTACGGCTCAAGCTTGGCAGAGCTGACTTCTGCCACAGGACACAATCACGTGTTAGTCAAGATGTGATTTCTTGTGTTGGTTGATAATTTAATCAGTGTTTTATAAGATGAGTTCGGCAAACAAACACTTTCTAGCAACAGCTTCTTACCACAGACTGGTCTTCTTCCTCCTTTTCTGTCTTGCTCACATGACCTCTGCTCTGCAGCTGCCTGCTGATCTCCAAGAAGGCTTCGTTCATGCGATCTATCTCCTCTTCCACACAGGTCGCCTTGAAAACAGCTATTTTTATTAACGGGCTAAGAGAATGAGGATCATTTTGTTTGTGCTACACATACCTCCATTGGAGTCTCATTTGTTGGTAAAACTGAAAAAAAAAAAAGGAAGTGATTTTTGGTCAATGTTTGATAGAATTATACAAATTATACAAAAAGCAGATTATTTTTTGCCGCGCAAGATATTGGACCAATTCACCCGGAACCAAAAGTCTTTAAGCCGAAGCAAGCAGCGTGACTTCAGGGTCATTTCCTCCCACGAACATCAAATGGGGTCGCACTTTCTATTTGCAAATGGGCGTGTTTATTTGTTTGAATGAGTCGATTAGCATTATTCATGTTGGGAGATTGCAATTTTTTTTTTTTTTTTTTTTACTCCACTTTGCTTTTCTGTCTTTGCCATGATGAGAGCGGTGCTTGAAAAGGACAATTTTATTTTATTTTTTCAGGGTTGACGTTTTTAATTTCTGAATATTTAACCAAGTGCTGTGTAGACGGTCAAAATGTTTCAGGGATGTCTTGTTTTAAAATCACCAACCGGTAAAAGAAATTCAAAACATGTATTTATTTATAAGCATATTGGTGTCTATGGATTCATGCATCATTTAATAACTATAATAAAAATATATAAATAATTGGACGAGTGTGGTTTTCACAATCATTGCATATTCTTTGTTGATGAAAAGATACCAACCATGCAAGTTCATTAATCATTTTTTTTCCATCCCGGCTTATTAAAGCTGTTTTCTACCATTTTAGATCCATTGTAAATTGTTTCATGGTCCAATGCACACGTGAGTTGTTTACAAGGTAAACGGTCCCCCAACTCCAAAACAAACTGATTTAAGCCGCTGCACAATATGAATATGAATCTATTTATATGTTTATGATCGACTGACTCAATTGGTGATCTTAATAAATTTCCCCGTGATTGCTATGCAAACCAATTTCCCAGCGGGTACAATTAAGGTATCCGTTTGAAAGTACAGCGGCTGAAAAGTTGACATCGCTGCCTGCTGTGAGGCTTGCGGAAGCCCAGAGGCGTGGAGGCGGAGACGCTTGGTTTGTTTGACTAATAACAGCAAGACACTTTTGTGCTGATGGAAACACTTTTGCTAAATCAGCATTATGTTCCAAACTCCTATATAATTGCCGCTTTAGGTTGTGATCATATATTCTCATTTAAACAGATGAAGAGGACAAGTATGCCCGCGTCAGCACAACAATAATTATTTAAGTGTGGTTGGGTGTCACTATGGCTCCCTCTTGTGGTGTGAGAATGTATGTAAATTATTTTTTCCCTTCTTTTGTGTGAAGGCTCTTACCTGTCTGAGCTTCCTCAGTTGTACTTAATGAGAGATTTGCAAAGAACTGCTCTAACATGGGATGCTTGTATTTCTCCGCTCTGAAAGAAGAAAACTCGTTGCGTGAAATAAATGTAGAAATTCGACTCCACTTTTTTATTAGCTCACCTTGCGTCTAATAGATCAGTGAAAGGTACTCCTTTGGGAACTCTGATGTCGATAAATTCTTTGCTTAGTGCACCCTGGGGCGAGAAAGATTCATTCAGTCAAATGACGCCATATGGTATCAGTGGTGACATTGAAACATCAAATACGCACTTCTGCTGTGCTCTGTTTGAAAGACAGGCTAAATAGTTGAAGACTTAGAGCTGAGATTGCATCATGAAGAGCCTGCATGAAGCTCTGGGTATTGTTTCCTGGATTGAGGAATACATTTCAAATATGGTTTAGAAATAGAGAAATACTTTTCAACTGCTTCCAAAGGCTGGATTTTCAGTTTATCTTTACAATCACCTGATGCTACGTGCGCCACGGATTGAAGAACGATGGCGATAAATTGTCCCACGTGCTGGAGCTTAGCCTCGGATAGATAAAGAACTTGATGGCCGGCGTCAAAATAAAAGTCCCCTCTGCAGTGTGCCAGCAGGCAATTATCGGAGCACGCTGGCAAAAGTGGGAGAGACTTGGTTAGCGTGAGAAGCACAGAAGAGGGCAACGGGAGGCATTTCTCAAGCATCTCCATCACCCGGCAGCCAAATAGGAAAACGGCCGAGTGCGGAGGCGAGAGGCTGTCCAGCGCGGTTGGAATGAGTTGCACTTTGGGGTTCTCCTGGAATGAATGACAAATTACTGTGGAAGCAGAGGAAATGAGAGTTTATTTGGGGATTTTGGAGAACCGCTTTGGTTGCTTTGGGGGATTTTAGTGTTTGTTTACCATTGGGGAGAGGTTGAATGGGATGAGATGGGGTGGGATTCTGGAGGGATTGCTGGATCTCTTGCAGGGTCTTGTACAAGGGAGATATGCTGACTAGTTTGGCTAAATCCACATCACTGAGACAAGGAGTAGTCCTCTTTGAATGCACTAAGAAAAAAGAAATTGTAATTGACAGATAAATAAATCTTACCAAAAATTTCTTTGCCATATTTCTAAGTATTAGTCTTTTTGTTTTGCAGATGGCAGAGAAAATATGCCTTCAAATAATATGATGTCTGTCTACAGAAGTTGCTGCACCATTTGCGTTAAAATATTCGTCATTTGTATACCCAGCTCATTAAGGTAGGGGGCCGTCAAGTCAAAGAATCAAATACACAATTGAATTCTTTTTAATTCTTTTATTCTTAAGTTGACTTTTACAGTAGATTTTAACTGTCTGTGGCACTGATCAGCTTTGATTCTTTTTTTTTTTTAACTTTTGTTCACTATGCAAATTTGCTGCTTGTTGTGATGTGAGCTGAGATGAATTAACTGCCCCAAAAAAAAAAGACTAATCAATTATTTTGAAGGTTTGTTACTAACTTGCATCATGGCAAAGTGCTTCCATTTGGGTCAAATCTATAGGTGAAACCTAGACATGATAATTTGGAATCAATACTTTTATGAATTCATTTCTCTGTTATTAAGTTAAAAGTTCAAAGTGAATGTTGTACCAGAGTCGTCTCGTTACTATTCTGAGCCTGTCGTTCATGTTCCTGACTGTTGCCGTGTAAGTGAAAGGGCTGATCCTGGGTCTGCCAAATCTCTTGGTTCATCTTATTTATAAGAGTCTCCACAGATCTGAGAACAGCTTCCAGTAGTGCTGCAGATTCAACTGGTAAATACCAGAGATTAAATGAGATTCAAAAATTCTTATTTTGCTTAGTAAAATAAACGTGAAAACAAATAATTAAATCTGAATAAAAAAGATATTCATCAAAATAAAATGTATTTTACATGACTAGAATTTTTTTCCTTACCTTCATCATTCCTATTTTTAACAGTCTTATTGTACGGGTTATCCTTTGTAGCATTTTGAGACGCTAGCAGTTGTTTCAAGATATGCAGCTTTTTACCATCCATCTTCTCAAATACATTCTTAAAAAAACAAAACAAAGCAAGTGTCACTTGAGAACACCAGACAGGCTTGACGTTGTCAAAGTATCTGAAAAGTGTTTGCTCATCTCACCTGTAGGGCGTCCACCTGCTGATTAATGTTCCGATAAAACTCCTGTGTATCTTTCCGATGCCGCGCCAACTGCGAAGCCACGTGAAGGTTTTGATCTTCCAGTTTGTCGTACAACGTCTTGACGTTGAACTCCTCCAAATCGCAGCGCCCTGATACCATTCCTACGTCGGAACAGCGCTTATCACGACTCGACTCACTTCATCAGCGCCCTCGTAATAACTCTCGACTTTGACAGGACGAGATGGTGCATGTAACGAATAATAACTACACAATTAAAATCACAAAGGGTAACTGAGAGATAGAAATACTAGCACAGTTTAACGTGATAATGGCCGTTGTGTTCTCTTATCATTAATCAAATAGAGGTGGGAGCTCTTAAATGTTGCCCGGTCACGCTCCGTGGACTTTTAATGCAGCCGGCGGACATTAAAATATGCTATAAAGCTGCATGAATAATACAAAAGAGCACAATGAGGAAACTCGAAACTCGAGTCGATACAAGGTTACTCAACTGGAAGTGCCTCGCGGCCTTCATTACATTTGTTTTAGCCTTGCTATGACAATATCTAAACCATATATATATATATTTTTTTTACAGGATAATAATATTTCACAATGTTCAGAGATAGTTACAAATGTGCGCCAAATTTATTTTCAAGCTTCATTACAGATCTACATTTAAATGCGAGCTTACCACCTTTGGAGATAGTTGGCTCCTCAGCCTCAGCGCCCTCTCCGACACCTCGACTCCCTGGAGAGCCAGCGAGACTAAAGAGGACACAAATAAAAGTCATAAAAATAGGGACTCTGTAGCTTTCTTAAGTCAAAAGACAATTTAATCATCACTGCTTCTAAAACGGCTTAATGTACCTGTCTTCACTACATGAACAATCCGGAGGACGCGGAGGTTCTCCGAGACTCCGCCATTTGGGTTTTGTCCTCCACTGGGAGACCAGCTTGGCGTTGCTGGGCCAAAGAACCACAACTGTTGTGGTCACGGCCACGACGACCACAAAGAGCAAACTCAGGAGGCCTGAACAGAGAGTGGATGTCACGTTGGATGATTATGTGATAAAAAGCAGCGGAGCTGGATACTGACCTGCGATTGTCCCCCAATCTGGTAGAAGGTTTAGTCGGTGTTTCTTGATGACTCCACACCTGATAAGGTGTGCCGGGGTCATGGCCCGGAAGGTCGGGGCCCGAGGGTCACATTCTGTCCCAGCCTCACTTACCACTACCACCAAACTCCAATCTGGGACAGCGCTGTCCAGGAATACATATTTTCCCGCTTGCCAAAACGCATGAGCAAACCTGACGGGAGATCAAACAGTATGATGATCGCAAATATTGAAGTCTTGTACTCTGAAGTTATTCAAGTAGGGGCTTACCATGTGTTATTCAGATTTGACTGCTTGATGAGTGTTTGCACACGTCTGAAGACCCCAAAGTCCCAGCTGGGGTTACTGTTGAATAAGTGGTCTTTCTCGTAGAAAGGGAAGTGGCTGAGACTGCGATCTTATCGGTAGCCAATGAATTAGTTCAGTCAAAGTAAAATGAAATAAAATGAAATGAAATGAAATGAAATGAAATGAAATGAAATAAAATAAAAGTGTTACCTGTGTGGTTAATGGTTAGATGGAAAATGAGCATGTCACCGGTGGACAGACAAGCAACTGGATTTGGAATACGAGGAAGGAAAGGCAAGTCATCTTCATTATTGCGTGCGGTTCTTTTTTTTCGTGTGGGAGCAAGGACATCTATTGATTCTGAGAACAGACAAATTAAATCAGTGATTTTTCCATTTTTAATAATGTTATTACATTGAAAATATAATTATTGTTATTGGAAAGTCAAATCACCGGAAAGAAATATTTCAATGTCTTCTCTTTGCTTGGGAATCCAACCAAACACTCCTTGAGCATCAAACTGAACCAAATGGACTTTGCCAATATTCATTGCACGGGGGTCTGGTCCTAAAACATCCACTAAAGTCTGAAGGGGAAAAAAAAATTTCCAATGAGAACCACTGATGTAAGACAAGATATCAACATCATAAAACTGAAGAAAAAAACAATTAACTTTCACTTATGAAAGTGACCGCACGTCTTCTTGTTTTGCTTGTCTTGAAAATTGGAAAACCAAAGACAGCTTTGCTTCATAAAAATCCCATTAGAGTAAAATAATATTTTCATTTTGAGCCTTTGGGCCAGGAGTATTTGTCATGTTTTATTGAGAGACACTCACAAAATTGATCCAGACAGACAAACACAGTCTACCCAGAAATTCAAGGTAAATTCAAGGTACACCAGAACAAAAGTCCACATAGTAATATAAAACAGTAGCAATTAGTAATAATCAGTCAATTCTACCAAGCCCATCATTCAAAATCTTACTTTGACCCAGACTGTGCTGTCTTTTTCTTTAACGCTGAGGAGCAACTGTCCATCTGGAGCCACATAAGCTGAGAGTTGAGGCATTTTGGAGAGGCAGGAAGCGTCGCACAGCTCCTCAGCAGACACGTATCGCTGACAATGGCAGCTGGGGAAAACAATACCGCACTTGAAAGTCACGACAAACATTTTTATGGAAATTACAACACTTTTACAGACTGTGGAGTGAAACACAAATGTGAGTGTTAATCACATGCCCATCTCCACATCCAGAGTTCCTCCATCTGGTCCACATGTTACATTACAGGAGTAAAGGGAAGGTGATACGCATTCTCTGGATGCCGCAAGTCGAACATGCCCTGGAGCGCATCTTTTGTATAGCTAAAACATACACAAACATGAATACCGTACATCATATCCAGTTGGTAGTGTACATCTGACTTGCTTTCAGTATATGTAATAGAATTCCGAGTGACCTCAGGCTGGCAGTCCAGCGCACTGTCAGAAGTCGAGCTTTTGAAGTCCAGCTCGTTATAAAAGATGAAACCGGTTCTGCACAGGCAGGCACCGTCCGAGCGCTGAAAAGAGCGATTTTTGCCAGTGCAGCTACAAGATGAAGAACCTACAAAAACATAAATGTGCCACGTGGCTATTCCGGAGAGCTGTAAGAATAAACAGTATCGGCAAAAAAAAAAAAAAAAACGGGACTCGGCTCTTTCTTATCAGGTTAATGGGAAAGGAAGGATATGATTCCTTTTAAGTTGAAAATAATATCCTTCCAATTTTGTGGAAGGCCATTGTCTGATCAAGCTTGGCAAAGCAATGTTCTCGAAACAAATGAGTTCCAATACTTGGAATAAAGCCAGTTGTGGACTTTCTTACATTTTCACTTCTCTTTTAACTCATTCAGTGCCAGCCGAGTTAAAATAGATCTTCGACGTCTATAGCCGTCAATGGCAGTGAATGAGTAAAGGTGTCCTAAATAATTTTCCACATATGGTTTACAGAACATATAATAGATATGGCTGAGGCAATCTAACCTGGTGGTGAAGTGGAGGAACTACCACAAGGGAAGCAGGCCCTCTGGGCATGGAGGTGGTTGAAGGTGTTGGGCGGACATGGGTGACAGTCGCCGAGTGTCTGAGCTTTGGTCAGGTTGCCAAAGGAGCCAGGGAGGCAAGGTGTCGGTTTTGTGGATCCAGTTGGACAAACATACCCCTCGGGGCAAGAGTTGCTCTTGTAGTCTTCAGTACCTAAGTCATAAAAACACAGGAAGTGAAATATGGACGATAAGGATGGGTGGATTTCTTTTTCTATACACAAATACTTGACATTGACGGTGTCCTTTTTTTGGATGTACACACCTGGTGGGCAAAAGTATCCTGGAGGGCATGGCAGGCATTCGAAGAGAGTTGAGAGGTAAGGTCGATAGGTGCCACCTTCACATATACTGCAGCAGCACTTTTTGGATCCTCTAAGTCGGCTGATGTTGACAGGTTTTGAGCCGCCATCGCAAGACTTCATTGAAGAACTGTTGGCCGGGCAGTAGAAAGGAAACGGACAGCTGCGGAGGGAGTGCAATGAAGGTTGGTTTTTTTTTTTTTAAATCCACATACTGCAGAGTCAGTAAGCTCCCTTATCAAAATCACCTTTAAAAAAATGCCTTCTATGCCAAGAAATATTTGGCTATTGAAAGGTTAGTGTGCTCACAGTTGTTCGGGGAGATTGTAGAACCGTGACCCCGCCGGACAAATATAACCTGCCGGACAAATTTCAGGCTCAGCAGTCTGCGGTCCGCAGTATGAACCAGCTCTGCACAACTTCTCCGAGGCTGAACCTGAAGCGTCGACAAAAATTATTTTCATTCCCGTCTTTGGTCATCATCTCCATATCTGCATTTTTACGGTAAGTGTGACTAAACTCACCTACGGGGCATTCATAAGAGGCCCTACATGGGATCCCATCCACATTGGGTTCCCCGGTATCCTGTGGATCTGGACAGAAGGTCCCACCAGCACATGCTTCACATTGGCTAGGTTCAGCAGCACCAGGCAGCATCCTCTTTGTGCCCGCTGGACAGAAAATGGGTGCTCCAGACCCAGTACACCAGAATCCAGGTGGGCAAGGATTGTTGGAATAATCTGCAAGGCCTGATAGACAGTTGTTCTGAAATGAGCTCTTTAATCATTTATGAGATAGAGCTATGTTTCTAAAGACGGGAGAATCATCACATAGATATGATATCAATATGTTTGTTTTTATTATGTCTAGCAGGTGTTTTGTAGATTAAAAAAAAAAAAAAATCTTCTGTTACAAATCCACCGTTCAATCTTCAATGTCACCTCACGTAATGTGTTTTAAATTCACCGTCTTCAGTCATATTAAAACGACTCCATTCTTATCTCCGCCACAGGCTCGATGCCAAAGGATAATAGTGTGCACGCAAACTGAAATTAAAATAACCCGGAAAGGCAGTTTGCTTTCAATTTGAGTCATGTCGAGCTAGAAGACAAGCATAACGTGGTGAAGGTCCAAGCAACATTTTACACCTCATTATAAGATATTGCACAACGTGTCTACTTTGCATTTGCCGTTTTAATTAACATTATGAATAAGTCCGCCGCCACTTTAATTAACATTTCAAGGAGTAGAGTGGTGCTCATTGTTTGAGATGCTTTGTGCGGCACCTGTGCTGTTGCAGTGGGACCCGGGAGGGCAAGGAAGGCAGTCGCCTATACTGCCCGCTCCGGGATCGGCTCGATAGGTGTGAGCGGGACAAGGCTTGGGCCCGAGCCATCCGTTACTGTCACCTCCTGGAAAACTGTTACAATAATGACCAGCGGGGCACAAACGAGGATGTGGCTGGCCTGTAAACAAACGTGAGGGTGTAATTTTGGGATTTCGATTAATGACGGATGGAGTCTCTTCCACTGCACATTTATTACAGTCCGGGCACCCGGGTTGAAGAATTGATTTTATGATATCATTTGGGAGCCTTGTAGAGCCTTGGACAAAATTCCCCAGACACTGCTTTTTTTTTTTTTTTTATCCTCTTGCACACTGAGTCCAATTAGCAGCATGTCAGACAAGCATGACAGAAGTTTCACATCAGTCAAGTTAAAGCACATAATGAGCACATAATACCGGGTCGGCACCAGTGTCCAGCTGGGCATGTCAAACAATCCTGTGGGCTGGCACCCCCTGAATAACTTCTGAAGGTATTTTCAGGACACATCACAGCCTTTCCAGCACCCTCGGGACAGTAGAAACCTAAAAATAAGGATACAAAGTTACTTCTAACTTGATTGCTAATATTAGTCCTACGTTTTATTTTACAGAGAATAACTGGAGAATTGAAAATAATGTAATGCCGGTGAAGAGGTGGACCTGGTGGGCATGGTCCGGCACACTGCACCCCCCACTGACACTGGGTCAGGTCAGGCAGTGATCCCCGAGGAGTGAAATCTGCACTGCCGTAAACACATAGATACCCTGCAGCACACGCTCCTTGTATCCTACCAGCTCTGTTGGAAGGCAGAACATGTAGAAAGAATGGATCAAGGGTCACCGCTAAGGTGCCGGCGGGGTACCATGTAGCCACTAGGGCAGCCAGCGGGCATGTTTTAAAAATAGCTCAGCAGTGACGTTGTGGTTTCTTGGGAATATTAAAGAAGTGATCGGGGAGATTTTTTTGTATATTTTATTTTATTATTTATTATATTTATTATTTATTATATTTTGTTTTATTTTATTTTATTTGTATATTTTATTACTTTTTGCGTATTTGTCACAGACGTCATTATAACAATTTCTTTTGACCACAGATGTTCATTACAAGTATTAAATTGGCAGTACGCTAGCTTACGTGAGCAAAGCAGAAACACAATGATTTCCCTCTGAGCAAATATGTCCTCGCATGCATGCTAACAGTGCATCTGCGTTTCGTATCTTGCCAACGAACACGTGCCACCTGACAGGAGGTCGTGTGGGTGCAAAAGTGCTGTCATGCGTGAGCTCTGCTAGCATTTTGTTTTGTTATTTACCTGCAGAACCTCCCCGGGGGACAGGGTAAACACTCACGGGCCTCCCGTAGTCCTCTTTTGTTTGGATCACTGTACGACCCATTCGGGCATGGATGAGGCACCATGGTACCTGTAAAGAGGATGATTATAAAGTGATTACTATTTTGATTCAGAATTATATTTGATTACTTTTATTATACCTGCTGGGCAGAATGAATGCGGTGGGCAGATTTGAGGCTCGCCGAGAATGGCCTCCTCGCAGAAGAAGCCGGGTCGACAGGGGATGCAGTTGTCGGAGCCTGGATTTGGCTGGTACTCTCCACTGGGACATGGGAGAGCGAGGGCAGAACCGTTAGGGCAGTAGTGGCCCTTGGGGAAAAGCAAACATGGCATTCAAAATGGTACAGAAATAGTGTCAATAACAAGAGAATTTTTTTGTCAGATGTAGATTAGACCGAAATTGTTTTAGGGTTGGCGACAACAACCAGTATTATTTTTAATAAAATATTGTGCAATTATCAATTTTGAAAAAAAATCTAATTGCCCCTCAACATTGTGAACTTGTTTTAGGGTTGGCTACAACAACTAGTATTATTTTTAATAAGAATTGTGCAAAAATTGCTCAATTTATTAGGGCCTAGCAATTTTGAAAAATAATATAATTGCCCCTCAACATTGCGAAATTGTTTTTTAACTCTTGCACAGGAAAACAACAATCAAAGGTAGACCGAGACATACCTTGGGGCACAGGAAGGCATACGCGGTGGTTGAAGAGAAATCAAAAGGGCAGTAGAAACCGGCCGCACAGAGCCCAGTGGGGCTGGCGAGACCCTCAGCGGAGCAGTAGTGACCCGCAGGACAAGCAGAGCAGCTCTCCAATGAGACACCTCCTGCGAGAGCACGATAAAATCCAAACATTCACTTTTTTTTACAGCAAACTACCTGGACAAAAACTTCTTGATTACCAGTAGTGTTGCGGAAGCTGCCAAGAGGGCAAGGAATCGGCGAGAAGCACCCCGCCGGGCAGTAGTGACCCGCAGGGCAAGGCCCATTCTCAGCGAAGTTATCAAAGTTCTGTGGAGTTGGTCCCATGGCTCCACTTTGGCAGAAATAGCCTTCCATACAAGAACCTTGACACAATTCAAAGGGGCATTATAAACTTCCCTATTTGTCCAATTACATCTTTTTTTAGACTGCTTGTATAGTACAACAGTAGGTTGTTATTTTTTGCAAAATACAGGCCAGGGCTAAATTAAGCACCTTGTGGTGATGAAGCTCCATATGTGCTGCAGAAGGATCCAGAAGGACAGGCTGTGCAAAGCGAGTGGGAGTGTGCGCCTGTCTGATTGTTGAAAGTCCCTAAAGGACAAGGTTGAGGCAGTGCTGTTCCAACAGGACAATAGTGACCTATGCAGTTGATATGGAGTTGATTTACCTGCCAAGAGGCAATGTTTAATGATCTGACTCATACTCGACTCCCGCTCACCGAGTGGGCAGATGACGGGCTCCGAGGTGGCTGAAGAGGAACACATCATTCCTCTGGGGCATAGGACGCACTCGGCGGCTCCGGAAGCCGGGCTGTAAGAGCCGGGCTCGCACGGCAGCGCTCCGGCTGAGCCGACAGGACAGCCGTGGCCGGCGGGGCAACGGTAGCCATGGGAACCGTCGGAAGGGGCGGGACTAGAACTGCCGCCAAGGCAAACGTATCTGTTTGTAAAAGCAGAGACGACAACATTATTATGGGTTGTTAATCATTTAGGGTTAGGGTTTAAATTGTCATCGTATGAGGACTACTTCTACAAAAAAAGGATCATGTACAAATTCTGGAGAAAACCAGATTTCTCTAATCAGATGGCGTTGATTTACACCGTAACTTATTTATCCTGACATTATCAAAAAAAAGGTCAAAGACCCAAGGAGAGTGCTTCCATTTAACGTTTGCGGAGGCTACACAGACATGCATATTTCATAATATAGCAATTCCACCGCACACCAAGAATTGAACAATCTCAAGTTATCCATTTATGGTACTTAAGCTTTTGATTTGAACGGTGTTTTTTCTTCATAAACACTTGAATACTGAGCATGCAAGAAAATATGAATTCCGACCTTCCTGTCTTTGTTCTTCTGAGTGCCTTTGGTTACCTTATTTGGCTGGAACTGTACTTTCATAGAAATATGAGTAGCCAACTGAGAGCACTTTGCATCACATTAGCATTTGGCAGCAAATACTCGGCAATCTTTTCAAGAGAACTGAAAAGAGCAAAGCGAATGCCTCCCTTTGACAGTTACATAAAGGTGAGGAAAAAATACACCCTTAATTACATACTAAGGCTTAGATGGATATTATTACGCAAGTGACAAGAGTAAGCAGAAAACAGAACACTGAAATTATGGTTACCCAGCATGACACGGAAGCGCGTCAGAGAGTTGTGTACTTGCAGGTCTATCGCAAAAATGTCCAGGGGGGCAAGGGGGACAATCTTCAACCGTCTTAAGACCTCGGGAGATGGATAGCGTGCCTGCCGGGCATGGAATTGGATTTTTTGTTCCGGCGGGGCAATAGTAACCAGAAAGACAAAGATGGCTTCTGGCAGAATGACTCTGAAGAAGAGCAGAAACAATTTAGTATGTAATGATATAGTGTAGCCACAAAATGCCCGTGCTTATTTAGAGTAATACGCACTGCCAGAATGACTTCCTGGAAATGGCTGATGATAGATGTGTTACAATAGTAATGTAATGAAATATGACATTTCTTGTCAGAGCAAAGTTGTAATTGGATTTGAATAGTAGGTTGTACAAATAGGAGAAACAAAATGCAATTTTGTAGAAATACTGTCATTTGGTTATGTTGTAAACAAATCTGACATTTCATTTGATTGGGCGAAAGCTACATGAAAAGGGAAGAGGTCATCACAGGGGAAAGTGAAAATCTGGAGATTAGATGTGTGTTTCGTTTAGGACACGGATTTTCACATTAAATGGAACGGGATGTAAATATCAAGAATAAGATAGGAGGTGAAGGCAAGGACATGTAACTTATTGGATCAACGTGTTATATTTTGTAGAGGAGAAAACCAACCTGATATTCAGAAGAGTTTCTGCTGGTGGATCCAGTGGGGCAATAATATCCGGCTTCACACAATCCTGTGGGATGCGAAAGACCAGGCTGAGAACAAAACAGTCCTAAAAAAAAAAAAAAGCAAAAAGCAAAATGTTATTTGATAACATTGATTTTATATACCAACAATCCCCAAATGTGGACCAGTGTAAGACAAGTAGAAACTAAAACTTCTGAATTTTTATTTATTTCTTTTTTTCAATGCAATCTTTGGGATTTCATCAGTTTGCTCAAATGCTGTTCGCCAAACAATTACCAGCAGGGCATGGAAGGCAAGCGTCAATACTTGAGGCTCCAAGTTGGTTCTGAACAGTACCGGTTGGACATGGTAAGCCCGTTCCTTGCGTCATTCCTGGCGGACAGTAATATCCGGCAAGACACAATGTGGGCTTTACAGTACCTTCAACTAAAATGGAGAAAATAACATTGTATTAGGTCACCTGGCAATTATTCCTAAGATTTTTTTTTTCCTACCGTCACAGTAGTATCCAGCAGTACATTCAGTACAGTTGCTCAGGTGTGAGTTGCCTGTAATGGAGCTAAAAGTTCCTGCGGGACAGGGAACGGGTGCAGATGTTCCACGAGGGCAGAAGAAACCAGCCGGACACCGAGTCTGATCTGCCTTGCTCGAGCCCCAGCCACAATAAAACCCGGACCAACAGTCGCCTATGACACAACGTGGAAGATTTATTCATTGAAGGAGAAATTCATTGTAATCATCTCAAAAGTATTCTAGTTTGCTGTACCTGCTTTAAGCCCCTGTTTGCAGAAGCCGCCAGGTGGACAAAGAGACCCAGTTGTGTTGTCAGTAGGGTTTGGAAGCGAGGCTCCCATCAGGCAAAGAAATCCATCCAGACACCATCCAGAAGGTTCTACCAAACCTTCAGACCCACAGAAGAGACCTGCGGGACAGGCTAAGCACTCACCTGTAAACACAATGAAGTGACGGAGCTTGTTGATGATCATTTGAATCGGATGTGGTGGAGGACGGAAACATCTAAGACAGCATGGTGGTCCTTGAGGACCGGACTTGTGTTTCTGTGCAGTTTACCTTCAGAGGTGAGACCCTGACTAGGCCCATATGTGCCTTTGGGGCAAGGAACGGGTCGGCCATCTGGACTCTCCCTGGGACAAAAGAACCCGGCAGGGCAGGGAAGAGGACTGGATAGTCCAGAAGAAGTCCCCCTAGTTGAGCTTAGCCTGAGAGCCTCACAATGGAAGCCGGAAGGACAGCGTCTACACTCAATCTGGCCTGACAGATCCTGGTAGAATCCTGGCAAGAGATGTGTCAGATGGTGGAAAAACATTTCCAATATATAAATCAAGCTATTTGATTACCAGGCAGGCACGGCTGGCAGTCATCTTTGAATTTTCCTCCGGTTTCATTTCGGAATGAGCCAGTTGGGCAGGGGGAGGGGACATTGCTACCCTCTGCACAGTAGTGCCCTGCTGGACACACACCTCCAGACACACTCGACATTGGTGCAGCCGTCTGTGATCCCTCCAGACAGTAGAACCCTGAAGCAAAAAGGATTATGATGTAAAATGTGCATGTCCTGATTAAGCCATTTCTATGCTGATACCAGCTAAGCAGGGTCCGGATACTGCTGAGAGGCCCGTCTCTGAGCAGTAGAAGCCCGGGCTGCAATTACGACACTGTGATTGATCCATCAGCCCGCTCTGCTCGCTGTCATGTTAAATTAAAACAGCAGAGAGAAGAAATACAAAAAGTGGATTAATATATTAATTCATATTTTTGATGCTTTGTTTTTTCTTAACTCATTCCAATGGGCTTCAATTATACTAAATAAATGAATAAATTGATTTATTTTTTGATTGGATCTGTGATGTTATAATTTTTTGTTTTAAAACTAATAAAGTCTTCAGATTAGCTAGTTTTATTTAAAAGTTTTATTAGCAGATATTATTTTATATAATTTTACTGATGTATTTCAGTTTGAAGAAGGAATAACCAAGATGTTTTTTAATATAAAAATTAGGTGAGAATCGCCCTTCCGATGCTATGTTTTTATGAATTTGCATAATATAATAGGTTTCACTTTTTAAATTGAACTCCTGAAATAAACTAACTTTTCAATGATATTTTAATTTAGTAAGATCCACCTGAGGTTCATTAAAATTATGAAGCAGATGTTATTCATGAGTCTGGAAGCCTTGCAAATTGTAAATGCTTATACATTGCATGGCAGATTATGAACCTGTATGTTCCTTTGGGGCATGGTTGTGGTACCAAAGTCCCAGCAGAGCAAAAAAATCCAGGAGGACACAAAAAGCCAGTCACGTTGTCCGTTGGGGACGGTTCAGATGCTCCCCCAACACAAACAAACCCCATGGCACACAAGCCACTGGGAAAAGTACTCCCTACAGAAAAAAATCATGTAAATACATTGCTTTCATCAATCATAGATCGAGACAGTTCCAGCAGAAGTGTCAGTCTGTGGACACATTGCACCTGTTCCTCGGCAGTACATTCCAGGGTCACACGAAGAGCACTGCCACGCTTCCATCAAGCCTATCAGATTTCCGTAAGAGCCCGCCGGGCAGGGCCGTGGAGTTGCCGATTCCCTCGGACAGTAAAAGCCTCTCTCGCAGAGAAGTGCAAAGGAAGTTCCTGATTTACACGAAATTTAGATTAAATTTTTCATTTAACCGCCTGCTAATTTGCCTCGAAACTAACCTTGACCTTGGCAGTAGAAACCGGCAGGGCAGGACTCACAGCTCCCCCGGCCTTGACTGGGCTGGTAGCTGCCTGGTTGGCACGGTGTTGGTTCCGCACTGCCCTGAAGTGACCATAACGATGACATTAGTATAGATATTATATATTACTGTATTTTCCGCACTATAAGGCGCACCTCCAATTTTCTCAAAAGCCAACAGTGCGCCTTATAATCCGGTGCGCCTTATATATGGACCAATATGGATTCGTGGATGAGGACTAATTTATTAGAGTAAGCTTTACGTGTTTATTTTGTGTGTTGTGTGATAGTAACGTTTGAGCAATGTTGAGTTATTGATATATTGTTATTGTTTTCACTATTTCGAGTGTTACTATATTGCGAATGCATTGACGTTTAAGCAACGTTGAGTTATTCATTCTATACGCCTTATAATCCGGTGCGCCTTATATATGAACAAAGATTTAAAATGGGCCATTCATTGAAGGTACGCCTTATAATCCGATGCGCCTTATAGTGCGGAAAATACGGTAAGGATTGATATTATCTATCAATACTGTACGATTAAAATTTAAAACCTCATTAAAACAAACCACATGAGAACAACCTCCAGCAAGGACTTGACACAACAATTCCTCACATTATGTGACAGTGATGAGTGAAAATAGCTGCAGGACTCAGGACACTGGTTGTCTGACCTTCTCACAGTAGTGTCCCACTGGGCAGACATGCTGTTGCGGCCTCTCCGAGTTCTGTCCCGGCGGACAGTAGTAACCGTCTGCACACTGGCCACTTGGCTCACTCGAGCCTCTCTGATGACAGTAATGACCCACAGGACAGGGCCGACACGATTCCGCTGAAGACCCACCAACAGAGTCTGGAACGAATGTTATTAGAGAAGCGCTGTAGACGTTTTCACCAATGTAATTGTGTCGTAGAACTGAGTGTAGGATTATCCGCTAATGTCATAACCGAATTATCATATATAGTAGTTTCAGTCTTTTGGAATCAAGTCGCAGTTTCTAATACGTGACAACACAAAGGCGAAATTTGATACATTTCCAGCAATTTGCCGCAAGACAAGATTACAATTACTGTACATGATTAAACCACTTTGTGACGGAAATCCTTCACAAGTGCCCGCAGGAGAGAATTTTCTTCCCTATTACTGAGCTGTAAAAGGCGCACAGCAGTTCTTATAAGGGTATCAACTAAGAGGATTAGGTGTTGCATTTCAATTATTTGGGATATTAAAATCTTACTTTGTATTGTTCCAAGCGGGCAGGCAAGAGGAAGCGCTGTTCCAAGAGGGCAGTAGTGGCCTGCTGGGCAGAGGGAGGCACGGGGGTCTTCAGAACCTCTCGGGCAATAGTGTCCCGCAGCGCAGGGGCCAGCTGGGGCTTCCAGACCTGCTTGGTTGCAGTAAGAGCCCGTCTCACAAGGCTGCGGGTAGGCAGAGCCCACAGGACAATAAAAACCTGAAAAATAGAGGGAAAATATCTCTGAACTTTATCAAGAAGAACCTACGGGTCAAGTGAGGCTTATCTATGACTATGTAAATATATGAACCCCTCATATTATATACAGTATAAGCTACAAAACAAACGGACCAATTGTTTTCAAATCAGACTAGTGGAAAGTTTTCAAATATTTTAAAAAGATGATTTTTAAAAGTTAAGACAATTTGCAATTTTAGTATGATGTAAATTTGATGCACAATTCGTCTTCGCGGGCCACATAAAATGATACGGCGGGCCGTATCTGGCCCCCGGGCCTTGAGTTTGAAACCATTTCTATGCAATCCTAGAAACACTTTGCTCCAAGAATTTTAAACCTCTCCTTATATCAGTTGCTTTTGTCAACTTGTCTCAATTCCTGTGTGGGGGAGTCCTGTTTTAAACAATGTTCCCAGTTTATTTCTGAGAACTAATAAAAACATAAGGAAAAGACTAAAAAGTACAGGGGACCCAGAGGAAATCAGGAATATGTCATAGCAAAATTAAACATGACTATGTGTGTATGAGGGTGTGTAGAAAAGCCATGGAGGTGACGTTTGAGATTTACCCACCCTTGGGGCACATATCTCCCGTATAGGTGGCACATTTGCCATCGTGTAGATTCTTGAGGTGAAGCGGTGAGTGAGTAACAATAAATTGAGAATCTGAGCGGAGATCCTCTTTGACCCACTTGGAGTCTCCCTCTGTGACAGAACAGAGTGAGCAAGAACTGTTATGCTCAGTTTCCTTCACAAGCTGATTTAAACTGCTTTTTTATTTGACTGCTTGACTTCTTTTTACACTTGAATCAATTATATTTTACCGGTATTGCAGGAGTTGTGAAAGCACGACATGTTGTACATCCAGGACACGTGGTTCATTTTTACGAGATACATTTCCTGAAGTATTTCATGAAGACAGCTGAGATGAAAGGAGTTGGCTCGAGGTGCTGGACTGCTTGCACCGATGGTACAAAAGAATCCGGCAGAACACAAACCTACAACAAGAAGAGGTTATTGTTCTATTTTTAATTAGGACTAGAAATTAATCAAAACAATTATAAGATTGGAAACAAGCTAGTGTGATGCATTGCTCCATGACTGTTGGGACGGAAGGTACAATCCCATCACCTGTAGGTCGTGAAGCTCCGGGACCGAGGCAGTATTTCCCAGGTGGGCAGGGGCGGCAGTGAGACATGGAAGAAGCGCCCTGTTCAGGAAGGAAGCTACCATCAAGGCAGGGTTGGGGTGAGTCACTACCAGAAGGGCAGAAGTGTCCGGGGGGACATATATCTCCGTGAGGCTGGGAGACTGGGGACGGCTCCGTGGACCCATGTAAACAAAAATATCCTGCGGTAGAAAAAATTAAAAATAAATATATATAATAAAAAAAAAATGTTTTCAAGCTTTTTATTTTTTTTTTAAGCTATTTATTCATAAATGATGTTTTTCCTCATTGAATTCCCTCTTAGATATTAGTAGAATAAAATAAACTTTTATTTTAAATTAAATTAATTTCTTAACTTTATTTTAGATTTATGACAGAGCAAGAGCATCTGTGCTGGATTGACTATAAAATAAAAATCATGTGATTGTTTCTTATTCACAGTTCAGGCAAAGAGACTCATTCAGAGATATTCCCTTCCCATGGGAGGGGGTGAGGCATCAGACGTGGGCTGCAGGCTCCAGACGGCTCAATGAGAACAGAGCTGTTGCAGAAGGCCCTTTGGCTTGCAGTGGCTGAGGTCCGTCCTACCGAGTGACAAACTGACAGTGCCAATTGGACAGGCAGACGGAACCGATGAACCCTCTGTGCAGTAAAAACCTGAACAAAATGCTCTCATCCCATAAACTTCTCTTCTGTTTTCACAAAAGGGAGGGTGCAGATAACTATTCTACCTATGAGACAGCTGTTGCATGCAGATTGTCCAGATAAAGATTGAAAAGCTCCTGGGCCACAGATGGACGGTTTAGCACTGCCATATGGACACGCGTGGCCGGGCGGGCGGGCGCTCGCATCCTGTGGCCAAATCAGATCAAAAAGCTCATCTGGTGTTTTCTTGTTCCTGTAATGTGCATTGTGACATGCGGAATCCTCCTCACTCATGAGTATAAAGTAATGGTCATGCCCGGTAGGTCAGTCACAACATGTGCTCGTGCATCAAACAACATGTATGGATTTACAAAATGGCCATATTGATTCACTTGGTTAAGCAGCCGGCCGATGACGCTTGTATTGGACTGCCATTTAGTTTTACAACCTCCTTTCAGGATTGGGAATACATTACACTCATCTACCGTACCTTTGGGGCTTTACGGCACTGTACGGCCACCTAAGGAACTGATGTAGTTAAAAGCAAGCTGTCATCCACAAACTAGATGTTCATTGGAGAATTGACAAGGGCTGAGAAAAAATCATTTGAAGTCAGCTTTCTCATACCAGTTCTGAATAATTAGATTTCTTCGCCACTTTGGTGATTTTGGCTTGATTCATTCGATTGACTTAAAAGTGAAAGGCCCTTTGTAAGTAATTCCAAGGGAGTAAGAAGTAGGATAGCAATGCAATTTCCCTGATGCAATTAAGTAAAAAAATCAATGTGCATAGAAAAAAAAAAGTTTCAAATGCAATATTTCAATTTGCTAACATTTTCAACATTACCTGTGGTATTGATAAAAGGTGTTGCGGTTGCAGAGCCTTCCGTGCAGTAGAATCCAGGCTTGCAAGGTCCAGATGGGGATGAGAGGCCAGCTCGGGCACAGTAATGGCCAGCCAAGCAAAGCTGACACTCTTCCACAGATGTTGCGCCTTGAATAAACACGTTTTTTTTTTTTACGATCAAATCGATTACTGAAAGAGCGGCTGTGAATTGGTTAACCGTACATAGTAGATTAACCTTGGTTTTATCGAACCACAAGAGATTTGATCACATAATAGATTACGCGTATCAAATATGTTGAGTATATTAGGAGGATACGCTGTTCATAATAATGAATGGGTGGGTAATTGCTTGCTGATTATCTACATCGCACAACTTTCAATCACATGTAGCAGTCTAGTCAGGCAAATTTCCATATCAATAATTGTGTCTAATCACCTTCTATGGTGCTGAAAGTGCCTGCAGGACATGCAAGCATAATGCTGGTGCCCTCTGGGCAGTAGAACCCTGCAGGGCACCGCCCACCAGTTGGGCCATCCTCAGGCTGGGGAGAGACAGATCTGTGGATGCAGAGATAACTAGCCCAGAAGTAGGGCGATGAGGACAATTTGGAGTAGGTGATGAGGGAAAGGATAGTTGTGAAAGCACAAGGGACATTTAATTAGATAGTGTGTCCATACAAAACTTTCTAAATGGAAAATAAAATTCAAATTAAAAGTTAAATACAACTGAATTGTACTCAAGGCTGCAATTATATCAATTATCACTAGAGGGAGCTTATGCACCATTAAGTGCCTAGCCACACTCCATTAAATGACCCCCTAAAAATGGAGGGCTCCACAGTCTTTACATTTTACTTTTCTAACAAACCTGTCACACCATGACGAGATTTTAATCTGTGTTACCCAGGAGAGCAGAACCCACTGGGGGCTTCCAGTCCAGAGGAGGCACAGTACGCTCCGGGAGGACACAGTTCACAGCCCTGTTCAGTAAGCAAGCCCATATGGTCGCTGAAGGTGCCAGCTGGGCATGGGACACCAGACGGTGACCCTGAGCACAAACGGCATATCGATTGTACTGCTGGTCATCAGAAAAGACCATTGTTATCATGATTATTCTCAGATAAAAATATTTGCCAAATAATGTCTGAGCTAATGCAACCATCTGCTTGCGGGGGGACAAATACATAAAAAAAAATTGTCAAAATGGCTGCCGTCCTACCTGGTGGGCAATAATGTCCTTTACGACACAGCATGGGAGTGTGAATCCCGGACATATTGCCCACGTCCATGAAGCAGTAAAATCCTGCAGGGCATGTAACACACTCGGCCTGTGGAGAGACAATTTGCAAATTCATACTTTGGGAAAAATAGAACGACAATGAGCAGATGTTTACTACGATCAACAAACGTGAACCCTTGAGCCGCTCGCTTTGCGGGTAGAGTGTGAACTATAAACTTTCCGATGGTCCAACACTTTAAGGGAACTGTAACATTCACTCGAGTAAGCAATTAAAACATCTAACGACACCGTAAGGATTTTAAAAGGTTATATGCACTCACCTGCGAGATCCAATACAAAGACTGTCATAAAAATGGTGCTTTTACTACCTAATAATAATCCCCTTTGATTGAATCTGTCATGTAATTATAATTTAACAAGAGACTATTATTACTGTGTGTGTTTTTTGGTCCTGTTACGTGGCTACACTCAGAACAAAAATTACTTGTCAATGTGATGTATTGCAGTTCCTACACCATTGTAAACTAGAACCACAATAATATACAAATTGTTTTTCTTAAATGCAATTCCCTATGGCAAATTGTCAGAAGAAAAGAAGAAATGCATCACAGCATATCAGAACAATCCCTGGATACGGTGCGAACACGGCCCAAAGGTCTTGTAAGAACCATTGGTACTGTGATTGGATATGAAGTAAGTGCTACGATCCTCCAGCAATGCCGTAACATATATAATTGTTGTATTACTGTGGAGCTGAGAGAAAAATAAAAGTTCAACATCTCAGAGCCCAAAAACAGATGAGACATATACCGTATTTTCCGGACTATAAGGCGCACCTAAAAAGCTAAAATTTTCTCCAAAGCTGACAGTGCGCCTTATAGTCCGGTGCGCCTTATATATGGACCAAATTCCTAAATTTAAACTGGCCCGAAGCATTGTGACATGAAATCAATCATAAGTGGCCTGCTGAAGACTATGAATCATGAATCAAAAAGACTATGGATCATTATTTTGTGATTATAAAGTAATTTGTTGCGTCTGAAGTTGGAATAAAAAAGATAAAATGGAGAATGATTTGATTTGGATTAAAAATCTGACATGATGCATTAATGGTGCGCCTTATAGTCCGGTGCGCCTTATATAAGGACAAAGTTTGAAAATGGGCCATTCATTGAAGGTGCACCTTTATAGTCCGGTGCGCCTTATAGTCCGGAAAATACGGTAATAACTGGCTAATTGAGCTTGCCCAAAAATGTGTTTTGTGTCAGTTCAATCAAATGGCATCAATGAAAGTGCAAAGAAAGTTCAGCTGTTCTCGCAGGATTTTCCGAACATACGTATTTGTAGTCAGATGTACATAATACATATTTTGACTCCTACATGCTAAGATATTTTTAAGGTATGTTTTTCCCCACTGAAAAGTCACGACTGGAATATTAGTCATCATCTTTCTTACCTGCCCAGGTAGATTTTGAAAGGTCCCTGGCAAGCAAGGTACTGGTTTGTGAGATCCAGGTGGACACCTATTTCCAGAAGGGCAAGGTATTGATGCATTGAGGCTCGGGCAGTAAAAGCCAGCTGAGCACATGAGAGAAGGTAAAGAGAGCCCTCCGGTGGTGCAAAGAAACCCTGCGAGGAGACGGGAGACATCCGTCAACGAAAAGACTAATTGTTGGAAAACGTGATTAACTCGTGCTGACCTGAGGGACACGGCAAGCAGTCAGATATTTGACTGTTCCCGGTTTGATTGCTGTAATGTCCCGCTGGACAAGATAATGGAGCTGAGGAACCCTGTGGACAATAATGGCCCTCAGGACAGCAGTCACCTGTCAAGCCATCATCAGCTGCTGTGGGTGACGAAGCCCCAGAGGTGCAATAATAACCAGCCTTACACTGGCCTGATGCGACAGCCAATCCAGGTGATGCACAAAACAAACCTGCATGGGCAAAAAAAGGTTGAACATTTACAGAAATGTCAATGACTTGATATGAAATGCAACTTTGTGTCTGTCGTGTCTAGCTAGCTAGCTAGATCAGGGGTGTCAAACTCGTTTTTTTCGCGGGCCGCATTGTACTCATCGCTTCTTTCGGCGGGCCACTATGACTGTCAACCCAAATAAATGTATGAGCACCTTATTATATACAGTAAAAGCTACAAAACAAACTGACAAATAACTCATTTTCAAATCAGACGAGTAAAAACTGGTCAAATATTTAAAAAATATATATATTCAAAGTGAAGACAATCTGCAATTCGAGTAATGACACACGAATTTGATGCACAATTTGCCTTCGCGGGCCACATAAAATGATGTGGCGGGCCGTATCTGGCCCCCGGGCCTTGAGTTTGACACCCGTGAGCTAGAAGGATAGCGTGCGAGTTAGCTATCTATCTAATGAAGTTGATTTTAAAATGTAAAAGCAAACAAAAATGAAGAAAAAAAAGTGTGTGTGTTGACCTGGTGGACATGGTAGGCAGTCCTGGACCTTTGCCGTTTGAGTGAAGGGATTGATGGACCCAGCTGGACATGGGTAGAGGAATTTGGACCACGTCCCAACTGGGCAGTAATGACCCTTTGGACACTCATAGAAAGAACCATTACTGTTTCCAGGACAGTAGAACCTATCCAGATAAAAATATTGAATTAAAAAGTAATGTGGAGCACAGTTTTGTTCCATCATTAGCAGTGTTCCCATTGCACAAACATCTATATGTTTACGATGACTGCGTGTCTTGCTTTAGCAGGTTTACCCTTGGGGACAGGCACTGCAGCTGGCTAGGCCGTCCTCCATGCTGATGGTTCCCCGGGGACAGAGCTGAGGAGCCGCGGAGCCCTCGGAACAGTAATAACCTAGTTGCATGTCCACCAGAGTCATGAAAGAGACGCACACTTAAGCACACAAACGCTCGCAATCCGCAACGGATGCACTTCGATTTCCATTGTCGGCACAGCAGCTGTTCATGTTTAGCTAAACCTATTAACTTGAAGAAGAGCTTTGTTTACAAGCTGAGCAGGCTAACACTGAGCTTATGTAAATTCGGAATGAAATTATACTTTCCATTTGCCTTTATGTTCCCTATAGTGACATGCATAGAAAAGCTTGTTATGCCCTGTTGTCTGGGTAACAACATTATCCCTAATTTTGAAACATTTTAAAACCGATTTGAACCGATTTTTAAAACGTGAGTGTCCAGCTTTGTTTGCATTATGTTCCAAGTGTTCAAGTCTTGCCAAGTTTTCTCACAATCTATCTCATGTTATCTGTGACGAGATTTAGCTAGGACTGGTGACTCCCGAAGAATCAAAGATTTATTCTGTGATTTTCTACATTTGGCACACGTTCGGCAAAATCGTACAACGCTGCTCGCTGGGATCCACAGTTGGCTCTAAGTAAATGCTGTAAATAATACTGAATTAAATTTATGTCAGCAAATAATTCCCTAATCCATCTTTAGGAGCAAAATGTGCAAATGAGCCCATTATTCATTCACTCTCAGTTTCACTCTCTCAAACTGAACTAACCCTAAACTGAACGCAGCATGCACGGTGGTATGAGTCATCGACTGACAGAAAATACAACCAGGAAAGAGGAATAGACGTAAAAGAAAATAACTACTAGCTGACTAGAGAAGAAACTCTTATTGACTGCCAACCCAATTAATATCTTTGACGTCTATAACCGTCAATGGCACTGAACACATCCAAAGATGTAATGACTCGAGAAAATATTTCAGAAAAATCCAAGAATTAAGCCTTAGAGAACATTATTCTCCCCATAGATGTCTCATTTGTGTTGATCACCTTTTGGGCACAATCCACCACCGTCGTCTCCTGAAGTTGGATCAGGCCGAAGCGCCCCCCCTGCGCAGAAAAAACCTTCCAAGCATTTTCCGGAAGGCGCCGAGAGGCCGACAGCGTCACAGTAGTAACTAGGGAGACAGGGCTCACAATCCTCCTGAGAGGAGACAAGTGGGTCACAAAAAAAAGGATGAAAAAGCGAGTGTACCTCATTTTAACATTCATAAAGAATTCAATATTGATTGGCTGCCACACTGATTAATTACTGTAAGTAATGTACGGACGTGGCGAGGCGCAGCTGGAGGATAGAAATTATTGATTTACCATAACTGTAATGGACAAGTGTGTATTACCACACAGCGACATCAATGAAAACATGATGCAATAATAAATTGTGTTTTGTTTGGATTTTGCAATTGCATGGGCAATAACTGCATTCGTGCATATGGGTCAATTGGGGTCTCATCCATCCATCCATCCATCCATCCATCCATCCATCCATCCATCCATCCATCCATCCATCCCGACTCACCTGGGAGGCTAATTTGGTGAGGTTGGAGAAAGTACCACGAGGACACGGTCGAGGATGGATACTGGCCTGGGGACAATAATGGCCAACAGGACAAGGCCCCCCCTCCCCTGGTAAGAAGGAAAATCTTTTGACAAGCATCTCAAAACCATTGATGGAGATTCCTCGTCATATAAATGTCAGGCAAGTGGGCAGATTATAAACGAGCAGCACATCCTGGGTGCTTGTTTACCTGCAGCCGGCGAGTCTGGTCGAGGAACGTCGTTTCCACGGACGCAGTAATATCCTTCCTGACACGCTCCACTGACAGCTGTGCCATTTGTGGAGGAGCAGTAATGGCCTCCATCACACTGCTTGCACTGAGTGACAGACCAGTATCCCGGGTCAGGACCATATGTCCCTGATGGACAGCTTCTCAGGTCAAAGCCAGTTTTCTCAGGGCAGTAGAAGCCTGCAAAACAAATATTAGGAGTTTAAGAATAGCAAACAAAAAATGGAAATGTATGTATATTGATGGAGGGAGAAATGTCATAAAGGCAAGTGCTGGGGTCCGAAGTTGTTGGGCTGGAGGGAACAAAAACAACGTGTTCAGCTATTGATTGCAAAACAGTCTGAGAAATGCACATTTCATCAGCCAATATGCAGTACGGCCATGTTGTCATCAGGGACAAGGTTTGCTGGCTGATGAAAAACTGTAGCCATCTTTGATTTACCGTGTGATCAATTTGGCACTCGCTCAGTGTTTAGATCTGAGCAATTGAAGTCTAGGAACTTGTATCAAACCTGGAGGACACGGTTGCAAGATGCCAGTCACGCAGTGCCAGCCTGGAAGACAAGGCTCACACCGAGTGGCATGTGTGACGGCAGCATATGTCCCCGGATCACAAGGTATTGGTTCGCCCGTCCCTTCGGGGCAGTAAGAGCCTTCGGGGCAAGGTCCTCCTGTCATTCCATCAGTCGGGCTGGGTGTGACAGCTCCCCCAAGACAGTAATACCTACATAAACATTATAAAACGATGAGCACTATGCAAGAAAAATAAATCTTGCCAGGCAGCAATTTTGCTGCTTCATTGTTATTTGACAAGCCATGAAAATGCGAATGACCTCAAGACTGATTGAATAAAACCTGAATTAAAAAAAAAAAAGTGGAACGTCTAGTGACTTTCTGGAAACTTTATAAAAGGAAGAGCATGTAGTGTACCCTCCAAGGCAGCGTCCAGTCGGGTAAGTCAACCCAGCTCGGTCACAGTAAAATCCCCCAAGACAGATTTGACAGTCCTCCTGTGTTTGCAATCCTGTGCTGTTCGACCAGCTACCCGTGGGACACTCCATAGGAGCAGTGGCGCCTGTAAGAGAAGCCGAGAAGATTGTAAAAATATTCACGTCACTTTTGCATTCGGAGGTGAAAAAAAAATGCGGCGAAATAACTGACTCAGAAGCCACAATCAGTAGTTAAGGACAAAAAATGGCCTCATTTGACAAGAAAAGGGTCAGTGCCTTTGCTGTGAGTAAACACATTAATCTGAAGAAAGCACTGTTAAAACTTACGAGATAGATGTTGTCAGAAAATCCTTTAGGCCACTAGATGGTAATTAACATGAATAAAACAGGAGTGGCCTTAGACTAGGACGGCGCAGAATGTTAACTGCAGGCGGCATACATTTGCTTATATTAGCTAGAAGTGTGAGCTCAGATAACCCTGGAAAATCTAAGGCTTCAAAAAGTGTAAGGACTGTGACTGAATAGTGTCCAGCATCACCCTTGAGGTATTGTAAATATTTAAGTAACCCATCACATCTCAGCTAGGAGTCAGTCAGTAAAAGTCTCCAGTTGGAATATTAATTGGAACACATAAGAGGGAGCACAGAACTCCCATTCTGGCTTCCCTCCACCCGTGTGCACTTTAGAACTCTTTTTAGAATACCGTATTTTCCGCACTATAAGGCGCACCTAAAGACGTCCAATTTTCTCCAAAGCCGACAGTGCGCCTTATAATCAGGTGCGCCTTATATATGGACCAATATTGAGCCACTACAACAGGCGTGTCCAAAGTCCGGCCCGCGGGCCAAATGTATATATCTTATATATGGACAAAGTTTTAAAATGGGCCATTCATTGAAGGTGCGCCTTATAATTCGGTGCGCCTTATAGTGTGGAAAATACGGTAATTTAATTTTCTCGCCTTATCTCACATGTCTTCTTCCTTTGAATTGATTTATGTTTGATTGTTATTTCTGACGTGGTATGTTGTTATTGTCAATCACATTGTATACATATTGTCTATTGCTACAATATGACCTAGTTACCTGCTGGGCAGTAATGACCAGGAGGACATTTTGAACCGGAAAGATCATCCAACGGGGTCGGAGAGGATGCGCCGCCTTGGCACCAAAAACCAGCAAGGCATGGTCCTAAGGGTAGTTTAAAAATATATATAATAATAATAATAAATAAATTAAAAATAAATTAAAAATAAATAAATAAATAAATAAATAAATAAATAAATAAATAAATAAATAAATAAATAAATAAATAAATAAATAAATAAATAAATAAATAAATAAATAAATAAATAAAGGCATCATAATACTGCAATCACAACATAACTCCTTGATCCAACCTGCCGGCTCTGAAAGTCCTAGCGAAGGACAGTACTGTCCACCAGGACATGGCATGCAGTCTGAAAGGCTGTCCGTGTGCTCTCTTGGGTTGAATGAGCCTACGGGGCAAGGGTGCTCCTTGGACATGCTTGTGCCTTCAGGGCAGTAATGTCCTTTTGGGCACAGCCTCAGCAAGGAGCCGTTAGCTGTACTCAGCCTGGGATCACAGTAGTAACCTTGTGAAAAGAGACGTGCATATATTTAAATAATATGGCGATGTTCTTAAAACAACACTGACACATTAGGTTAATTAGTTGGATTAATGTCAGCATGTGGATCATCATTTAATGTAAACATGTTCAGAGATGCTTGTTCAAGTGTTATGATAAATACCTACATTATGTGGACTCACCTGCTTTACATGTAATGCACGCAGCTTGCCTCTCTCTGTCCTGGTAAGTTCCCGATGGACAAGACTCTGGAGCCGCACTACCACTGAGGCAGAAATGACCCGGTGGACACGGCAGAGCTTTCGCAACAATTTGGCCAGGGGGGCACCAATAACCTGTGAAGTTTTACGAAATAGTTCCATGGCAGTTAATGTCGAAATTCCAATTATGTTACAGAGTTGAATGAGATAAGCAGTAAAGGAAAAAGATTGGCTGGACATTTCTAACGCCCATACAAATTAGCACTAAAAAATAAAAGTCAAGTTAAAATACTCAGTTTTCAGAGTAATGTTGCCACCTAGTGGCAATGTTTTATTTATTTATTTATTTATTTATTTTATACCTATGAGCACTGGCGGAGCTAGGATTATTTTTCCTTGGTGGGGTCATGAGGCGGGGTAACAAGCATAACAACAATAGAAATTACAAACTCAAGCTATTCTGCTGAAAATACTGACGAAGATTCATATGTCCCTTGCGTGTGGAAATGTTGCAAAAAAATTCCTGGAAAAATATCAGAAAATACCCAAAAGTCTAACCATATTTCAGGAGGCCAGTGCCCCCGCGGTCCCCCTCTAGCTCCGTACTGTCAGTGCAATAATTCAATGTTAAAATTGGAATTTTACTTGAAGAAAATTAAGGTTTAATACCAAATTATACATGCTCAAATTTGGAGGTTCCACTATATCATATAGTCATGACGCAAACCTTGATCACAGGGCCCAGTTGGCGTACTAAGGCCCGGTCTACTGCAGTAGAATCCAGCCGTACAAGGTTGACAATCAGCCCTGCTGGTCAGACCTGGTACTGCAGAAAATGTGCCAGCGGGACATAACTGCGGTTCTCCAGAGCCTTCAGCTGTAGGGTGACAAAAAGTTTATTCAGTGGTTTAAGTGTTGTCCTACGACTCCACCATGAACAAATGGAATTTGTTTTTTACTCTTTGATAAGCTCACTTAAAAATGATTATTGGCAATTAGCGAAACAACTGTTCCTCTGCAGTACAGCGGGGCTTACCGCAGTATGTCCCACTTGGACAGATGCTGCCTGTTTCGCCATCTGTTGGCTTGGCCTCAGTGGCTCCTCCTTTGCAATAATAACCTGGAGAACAAGGACCCATCGGCGAAGCCAAACCTGTTGATCATCAACGGTAGATTTGCATATCATATACCGATACTACACCCAGAGGATACTTCACTTTTTAATGAATCCAATATTTCTATCATTATGAAGATGGGGGAAAAAAAACTTTTCACTTGGATTATACATTGATTGTTAGCTCTTGTAAATAATTGAGCTTCATCAAATTCTAATTACCTGAGATGTTACAGAAAGCTCCAGGTAGACAAGGGAGGGGCTCCGAGCTGCCTGTGGGGCAGTAAAAACCTGGATGGCAGCGCCCCCCTGTGGCAGTGGCGGGGCACAGACAGTTGGCGTTGGTGTAATTATCCAGGTCAAAGGGTTGGGAGTTCCACGCTGCTGAGACGCAAAACCAACCTGAGGTGTTTAAGATATGGGACAGGAAAATAATAACCTGACTTAGAAGAAGCTTTTTTGTGCAGTGCTGCTTAATCTGGCACTACCAGAAGTCTGTGTACTGACAATGACAAATGAGTCTTCTCTTTTTTGGGTTTAGAGCTCAACAACAGCAATAAAAAAAGAAATCGGAACTGACCAGCTTTGCATTTTCCAGACACATTAGTAAGCCGCTCCTTCCCACAGAAGTATCCAGGGGGGCAAGGCAAGCAGCTGTCCAGACTCTGGGTCATGCGCTCAGGGTTGTAGTAGCCACGAGGACACGGGTACTGAGTGGCATGCCTTGTACCTGCAGTATACATACAATAGAATTCCACCAAGGCCAAACAAACTAAAGCAAGCTCAGCTGCAAACTGTTTTTTTTGTCAAGTTCATCAATTGTTTGGATTGTTGCAAAATGTCACTTTTGCAACTCCATGACTCACGCAGGTTTTTCCTTGATAATCAGAACCAAAAAAAAAGTACAATTAAATGAAACATCTCATAAAACCAGTGAATACACAATTGAGTGTGAATAATATAATAAACTAAAATAAAATGAAGAATGCACAATTAAGTGCAAATACTAAATAATATAATAAACTAAAATAAAATGAATAATGCGCATTTTAATTTGTTAAAATTCAAAGGGAAGTCTTAGCAAACATCATCTTGGTGACATCGACTTCTTTCAGATTTTCAATTTAAACCTCGATTTTGTATTGGATCTCATTAAATATGCAGGTGTACCTAATGAATTGTCCAGTGAGCAAAATATGCCAAGCAAGAACACAAAGAGGTTTCTGGGTGAGCCTACCATCGGGACAGTAGAACCCTGGCGGGCAAGGAAACTTAGCAAAGTCGCTTGTCTTCTCCGGGCAGTAGTAGCCAGCAGGGCAGGGTGAGCATATTGACTGTCCTGTGAGGTTTGTGTAGGATCCAGCTGGGCAGGATGTTGGGGCTGTACTGCCTTGCAGGCAATAATGAGCGGGTGGGCAAAGACCTCCCTCCGAGCCTGTGGAGGGGAAAAGCAATTAGATGCGGCAAATTACTGCCATCATGACCGTTAAGCTGTTATTATGATGAATCTTGTGATAAAGCCTGACTAATTCATGTATCACTGTCAACAAAGTATCGTCATGCATTCATATTTCCTGCATTTGGCATTGGTGGAGGTCTGTAGGGAAAGAAAGAATTTAATATTGTATTATGTGTTACCTGTTGCTGCTGAGTCTCCACCTGGACAGTAAAAACCTGTCTGACATCTTCCCGACGGTCGACTCAGACCTTCGGTTGCACAGAATCGACCTGCCGGACACGGGCTGCATCCGTTGATATCTGTCACGTAAAGACTAAAAGCACAAAGACATGTCAAAATGTTTCGATTTTAAAAAGGTGTTGTATTAGTTCTCCCTGACCTATCCGAGTAGGTTCCAAGGGGACATGGGAACGGAAGACTGGTCCCCTCAGGACAATATGTCCCCTTTGGACATGCTCCTCCAACTCCAGTACTGTAATTTACATCTGGATTTGGGAAGTTTACACCTGTAAAAAGTTTTTATTTGTAATCCGGTTCGTCAGTATATTGCCAAATTTGAAAATAGCTTACCTGCTATGCAGTAGTAACCAGCCTGGCAGGGTCCGGTGGGCTCAGAAAGACCCCAGTCGTCACAGTAGAAGCCTGTTAACAAGCCAGAGAAAACAAAAACACAAAAAAAAGGCACAATAAAATTGAGTGAGTTCCATTCCAGTGCTGGTTTAGCTAAGTGATACCAAATATGAGACAATACTCTCACCTGGTGGACAAATGAGGCACTGTTCTACTTGGCTAAAGCCCAAATGAGGGTTGTATGTGCCAGGAGGGCAAGGCAGGATGCCTTCGACACCCCTCTCGAGACAATAGTGACCTAAAGGGCAAGGTTGGATGGCCTCCCCTGATAGACAGTAGCTCCCGGGGGGGCAATCTCTGCAGGCTTCTGCGCCTTCGAATCAAAATGGAATTTTAAAATGTATTTGTATTTTATATCGACATACTTCTTTAGTACCTGTTGTGTTTGTGAAGGTCCCATCGGGGCACGGTGTAGGGGAGGCTGAACCCATGAGGCAGTAGTGCCCGATGGGACAAATGTTCCCTGTCAAACCATCAAAAGGTTTTGGAGACACTGCGCCCCCTGAACAATAAAACCCTAAAAAAAAAAAAAAAAAAGACCAGGAGGAATTTAGTGATTTAAAACACTATCAGCCGTGATTTTTTTTTTTATTGGTCAACATCAAATTAGCTTTATAAGGCAATAAAAGGAACATTATTACCGGGAAGAGCTTTTAATTTTTCTTTTTTTGTAGCTCTTTAGATTTTCATTATAAGGAAATTAAAAAAGTCATAATTGCAGAGATTATTATTATTATTAATTATTATTATCATTACTATTTAAAATAAAAGGCTATAAAAGGCAATCATGATTATAGTTGTATGTTTTTGTGTAATGTAATTATGACAGTAATAAATGTATTGACAAATTTGTACATCACCTGGATCACATGTCCCTGAAGGTTTTATTATTCCAGTTGTGTTACAGTATAGTCCAGGTGGGCAGGGCAGGCAGTCTGACAGATTTTGGGCCCCCAAACTATTACTCCAAGTTCCAACTGGACAGGGGTGTTGTTGTGGGTATTTGGTCCCTCTGGGACAAACGTAGCCTGCAGGACACACTCCTCCAGACTCCAAAGCAACCTGAGGGAATAAACGATCGAATCATTGGAAATTTAAATATTAATGATGTCATACCGGATTGCTTGTCTTACTGGAGTAGCTGTAGAAGCTGCCGAGGTGCAATAATGCCCGGGGTCACAGGGGCCCTCTGGGTTAGCGAGGCCAGCTTTACTGCAAAACCATCCTGCCTCACATGGACGACAATGCTGCACATCTTCACCACCAGGCTCATCTAAATACCGACCCTAAATCGTCACATTCCATATTGTTGACATTAAATTATTATCAGTTGCCCCAGTAGTACAAAAAAATCCATTTGATGTATCATGCCCTCAACTGACAATAGGACAAGGGTGAGGAGAAGATGATGCTGGAGGACAGTAGTATCCTTTTGGGCACAGTGGTGTCTGGGACAAACCGGTCTGGTTGCACAGTCGACCTCCTTGACAGTGCACGCACGACTGTGCACCTCGGCGCTTTGGAGAAGAAGAGAAAACAACCTTGAATAATATATCAAGTCTGCATCAGCACAATGTCACTTTTTTCTTCATACTGGCTGGAAAGTTCCAAAAGGACACGGCTCTGGCTTGACTGCTCCTTCCAATGTATAGTGACCCTGCTCTGCTTCATGCTGGATGGGAGAAGCGGATCCGCCAGTGCAGTAATATCCAGGAGAGCAAAGGCCTGAAGGGGAAGTGTTGTTGGAACCTAAACAATAAAAACTTAGAGGAAGGGAAACAAAATGTCATGGGAGGCTCAAGGTGTTAAAACCATTTTTTTTTTTGCCGTAACATGATGTTACCCTGGTGGACAGCTGACACAATCTTGAAGTCTACCCAGACCGGAGCTGTTACTGAAAGTTCCAGGGGGGCATGGAAGAGGCGAGATGGAACCTGGTGGACAGTAACTTCCTGGAGGACACAAACCGCCTGTCTTTCCGTCTATTGGAGTCTGGTTAGAATCACAATAAAAGATTCATGTCATGTGAGGTCCTTATTCTTGGTAGAAAAAAAAATCCCAAAACATACAGCAGACTTAGCTCCCTCTTTACAGTAAAATCCAGCTTTGCAGATACCAGAAGCCTCTGCCAAGCCTACCCCACTGCAGTACCAACCGGCACCACAAAGAGAGCACTCCGACACATCACTGAGAGCTGAGCGTGAGCCATAGCTTCCCTCCGGACAGGTTTGAGCGGAGGAGGATCCTTCAGGACAATAAAACCCCTATAAAGTCAATGATAGATGGACACTAATAAAGGGAAACTGCTGGAAATCTAGTGTCAGTCTATAAAAGAGTGTGTAAAGCCACCTGAGGGCAGACAGAGGGGGTGTGCATTCCTGCTCGGTCACAGTAGTGCCTGGATGGGCATGAAACACACACCTCTCCGCTGTGACCAAATTCTGTGCTTCTGTATTGCCCAGCTTGGCAGGGGTTGGAATATTTGTACCCAGTTCCGATAGGGCAGTAATGCCCGTCGGGGCAAAAGCCAGTCTGCAAGACAAAGTAGTGTGAAATAAATTTCTGTGAAGGCAAATTTCTAATACACTCATTCACTACCATTGACGGCTATAGACGTCAAATATCCGGAGCTGGTTGTGAATGAGTTAACTGGAACTGAGCTTTCAAGGACAAATACTGAAACGTGCATGATTGATGTAGTCTTACAGGTGTTGTGATGGGGTGCTCCTCAGGGTGCTCGGAAAAACAGTACTTCCCTTCAGGGCACGGGACACATTCAGTGACTTCACTTAAACCGGGATTGGCACTGTAGGTACCATTGGGGCAGGGAATGGGGTTGGGATCCTGCAGGGAAATGTGTCGGGAGGTCACAAGCCTTGATGATAAGTCTGAATGTGCACTTCTTAAACTCACAATGCCTCCCCCAGGGCAGAAGAAGCCACGAGGACAGAGAATGGCTGAGCGGCGAGGGTCTCGGGCCAAGCCCTGAGAGCAGAGGAAGCCCGGGGGGCACACCATGACACTTAGCATGGTTTCTTCACTTGTGGTCTCGTTACTGCAGAAGTGCCCCGGCAAGCACGGAGAACACTCTGCAGCACCTTCGTCCTACACACACACAGAAAAAGTTAAAAGGTTATGGAGGAAGATTCAGCAAGTTATTGATGTTAAAGATATCCACCGGTATGGGGGAGGAATATCGCAAGATGGAAACTTAAAAGACAAAAGGAGAAGAGGAAATGGAAGGTTGAAGAAAGAATACATTATATAACGCTTTTATTTGTGATGTCAGAAAAACGAATTCTCTGTTGTCGTTAATTTTTATTGATTATAAATTTTCTGAAATGTAGATAAATATTAATATTGATGGAATTATTGGCTAAAAAACGCACCAAACATCTGGAAAACTGAATTTAAATAGGCATAATAATGAAAACAATAATAATAATATCTCTAATAATCTTTAGGTCCTTTTTAACAAACTACCTACAAAATTAAAAAAAACTTTGTGATGGTAATAGTTTCAGCTTTTGACCAAATGACTTTTCATACATAAAACTAGGAACTTGGAAAAGTCAGCCAGCGTCACAGAGTGAAAAAAAAAAATAATTTGCTCCTCTCCTCTACAGATAGGAGGTGACTAATATGAGCTGTATCACTGCGGAGGCTGAAAAGGTAAAAAAATAAAATAAAATAAATAACACCATCAGGATGACAAACATTATCTGCTTCTTACTGATCAGCTGACCAGTCACAAAAGACGGTGGGCGATGAATCTTACAGAATAGCTGCCGGCTCCGCACACTTTGGGGTTAACCGTGGCTGAGTGGGAGCAGAAATAACCGGCGGGGCA
Organism: Syngnathus typhle; assembly: GCF_033458585.1. Lineage (NCBI taxonomy): Eukaryota > Metazoa > Chordata > Actinopteri > Syngnathiformes > Syngnathidae > Syngnathus > Syngnathus typhle. The sequence continues at coordinate 7,276,480 of NC_083743.1, forward strand.
AGTGGAGCAGTCCTCCAGCGTCTCCCCTCCTTCTAGGCGGCGAAATGTTGATCTGGACAAAGATGGAACGGGAGTGCATATACTGAGCCCTCTCGGTTTTTTAATATCGATGCTTACGGGGGGCAGGGGGCAGGTTTGGAGCTTCCTTCGAGACAAAATGAGCCTTCGGGGCAAGGCAGGCAATCGTTTTTCTGCCTGTTGCCCATGTGGAGGCTATACGTGCCCGCGGGGCAGGGAAACTGGGCGCCGTATGCGGTCCCTGAGGATAAAACATCATGCACGTAAATGGGTTTAGTTCCTCAAGAGATTTCCGATTTTTGTGTACCTTTGGGACAGTAGTGGCCAGAGTTGCATCGGCCCGACGGCGCTCCCGATCCTACCAAACAATACCAACCCTGCGGGCATGGCTGGCATTCGCTCTCGGCTTCTAATCCACTCTGACCGCTCCAAGTGCCCACGGGACATTTGTACTGGGTGGGGAACTTGGTACCGGGTGGGCAATAATGGCCGACAGAGCAGGAGAGAGGTGGTCGGTGGATCCCACCAGTCCCTAAGAAAATAAAATATTAACTTGCTCATCAATATTTTTTCACTTCACTAAACAGGAGCGACGAACCTCGAAGACAAGCGTATCGGGCCGGACACTGCTGACATTGCGAGCGATCCGTGAGGTCCGTACGATTGCTCAGTGTCCCTGGAGGACACGCGTTGCTCGGATCGTCAGGTTTCGATGAACCGGGAGGACACGCAAACCTAAACAGTGAGGGGAGGGGCGCAATTAGTCAAAATGGTCCAGATAATGACATTGACGGTTCCTCACCCTTGCATGCAGTTCACATCTGGAGCCGTCAGAGCGATCCGAGTGCAGGCCTTTCCTGCGTGGCACTCTCTGCAGTCAGCCAACTCGGCCTGACCCTCCAAAGGGTTAAAGGAACCCGGCATACACGGTACAGGGTCACTTGTCCCCTCGGGGCAATAGAAACCGGCTGGGCATCTGAGACAGTCCTTAGAACCTGGAGAAGGAGAACGTTTATTTTTATCTTCCTTTTTCTGTACAATTATTTCGAAGATAACCCCTCTGTGCCCTTTTTTGCATCCCATCTGTTAGGATTCATATTTATCTCATGAGTCATCCTGAATATAAGGACATCATATATGGGTTTATTTTTATCTTACAACTGCAGTGACATATCAAGCAACACATCCTTTAAGGGCAAACTTCAGCTTGGTGTTGGAGGAATTCACGTAAATGATAAGATATTTAATTACATGATATCATAAAATGCAAACCAACTTATTGCTCCTTGATTAGGGGTGAAGGTGCCTCGGGGACATGTGACTTCCTCCGGGGTGCCAGCAGGACAGAACCTTCCGCGAGCGCAAGGCAAGCCAGGAGCTGAGGAGCCTGTCAATACAAACACATATTACATTTTCGGATTTAATTACCGTATTTCTACTTCCAGTCATCAGGTTGAACTTACCAGCAGGACAAAATCGTCCTTCGCTGCATCTTTTGCAAGATGCCCTACTTGTCTGACCGACTTGTTCTCCTGCTGTTCCAGCAGGACAAGGTGACCCATGAGGGATGGCTGTGCCCTCCTCACAATAGAAACCCGCTGGGCACAAGAACTGAGGGGAGGGCCGAGCTGAGGTCCCTTCCAGACAGTAAAACCCTAGAGACAAGTATTTGGGGATAAGGATAAATTACTTGAATCGTTCATCAACAATCTAATCAATCTACTACCTGCAGGACAGATTGTGCAGTTTGCCCGTCTCTGGAGACCCTCTTTGGGACCATAACTCCCTGCGGGACAAGGTATAGCGACACCTCCTTCACAGTAATGACCTATGTTGAAAAAAAAACATAACGTAATTTTTGGACTATAAGACGCACCGGACTATAAACCGCACCAGCTAAAATTCGTGACTCAGGGTTCAAAATTTGACAAAAAAGTAGCGTCTTATATTCCGAAATTTACGGTAAATACTTTTTACATATTACAGACATTATTATCTCCCTACCGGGACAAATGATTACAATATAGATGGACACTAACCTACTGGACACGTAATGCAAACTGAATCCTCAAGTTTGTATGTTCCTGGTCTACATGGACCGGGTTGACTTGACTGCCGCCTCCAGAGAGAGGGCGTGGCTCCCCGACACGATGTGTAGGTATCATTACATCTCTGACACGAGGTCTGACCCGCTGTGGAAGTTAAGCCTGGTGGACAAGAGAGCGGCTGGGACATCCCGCTATGCGGACAGTAACTTCCTGTGGAATATTTTACTTTTATTTGATTAGCTGTTGTAGATCATGTGCACTGATGCATTGTAATTTATTTTATTTTATTTTAACCTGCAGGACACTGAAGGCAGTGGATAGTACACACGCTGGAGTAGAATCCAGGGTGGCAGTCATTACACTCCGTGTGATCAAAATTTGGCTCTTTTCCAGGCGCACACTGTTAGCCATGAAAGTATTGTTAGCAAAAAAAAAAATGCACGTAGCAAAACATAATAATCATCTCTTACTTTGTGTGCAAATCCAAAAGTACAAACTGAATCTACAGGACATGTTAGACACTGGAGAATCCCTTCAGGAGAATGTTCCCCGGGAGGACATAAGGAGATGCTTCCATTAGCTGGAAAGCAGGAGAAACCTGCTGGGCAGAGCTTGCAATCTACTCGGTCCTCGGACGCTATCAGACCTGGGAAACAAGGCTGTGACACACCACGGGGAGTCATGACATAACAGAATCGCTCATTCATAATAGAAGACATAATCACCGTTGGTATTCTAGAGTGCATCTTCACGCCTAAGAGCTAAAGAATGAGGTCACCATGCTCCGTGTGAGGCCCCCCCCCCTTCTTCTATAACCACATGAATAGTTTTTCAGTTCAAAGTTAGGAACACGTCGTCTGTGGGTTTTTTTTTTTCAATTGTTATGATTAATGGCTCTCAAGTGTAGACAAATATAATCTTGGCAAGACCTTAAGGCCATTGTGAATCGTGTTGAAGTAGGACTCGACATCACTTATTGGACTTTGTAGACCAGGCGTGTCAGTTATTTTTGTCACGGGCCATATCGTAGTCATAGTTTCCTTCCGAGGGCCATTATGACTGTCAACCCAAACATTGTATAAGCTATGAAACAAACCGACAAATAACTCGTTTTCAAATTAGACTAATAAAAACAGTTCAAATATTAAAACCAACAATGGAAAAAAAGGATTAAAAGTGAACACAATTTGCAATTTTAGTAATTGATTCATTTGATGCACAATTTTTCCGCCGGCCACATAAACTGATGTGGCGGGCCGTATCTGGCCCCCGGGCCTTGAGTTTGACACCAGTTTACCTTGCAGTCAGTGCTTCTGCTTTTCCCCGTATACGGATTGAATGTTCCCAAGCCACATCTCTGAGCCGCTGATTCATTTCCAGGACAACTGTGGAACAGCCATACATCATCAAATCAATATTTTACCTGCATTTTTTTTTCTTTGATTTTATTGGGGGCTTACAAATGACCCGAGGGGCACTCCAAGCAATATTGGTGGGAGAAGTAGGTTCCTTCTGGACACTCAACAAATTCATTTGAGAATTGATCTGTGCTGGCTTCAAATGATTAGACACAAATATAACATATGAGATTTGACTTACAAAAAGAGATGAAGTAACATATCGTTCTTACCAGACGTCAATCCGAGTTGGACGCACATCACAAAAATCAATAAATCTAAAAACCACAATAGATGCATTTTCAATAAACATCCAATAAGGCCTAATAGGCTTTGTTAATTCCGAATTGTTTGGTCTGAACCTGCGTGACTGTTTAATGTATGAAAGTGAGAAGCTCTCAGTCGCTGAAAGTGAAACGAGAACACGATTGCCGAGGGAGTGCCGAAGTTGATAATGGTGTTCGGTGATGGAGTGTAACTGGATTCTTCTTCTTCATAATGCATGACTATGTGGGAAAGAGAACTTCGTATCTACGTTTGTAATTATTCATGCAGCCTGTGCTATTCGTGAGGTGCTGACAATGAGGCGAATGGAACGCACGAAAATACAAAAATGATGTGCTTGTTTCAAACATGCACATTTAGGATTTAAAGATTAACATCCTGTTTGAAATGATCATCAGTCGCATTTTCTAAAGACATGTACCACATCTTCATCTATTGCATCATTTATCCAACGCTTTTTTTTCCCAACAATTTTCTCGCGCCTTTAAATATCAATGATTGGGTTTACAGTTGGCATATCATCTTTGACGACAAGCTTGTCATCTCTCAACTGAACTTTCCGTAGCGATGCGCCAGCTGCGACAAAATGGAAAGTTATTTTCTTACAGTCGTAGGTACGCCACTTCCTGTGGTTAGATGGGGGCTTGGCAGTATATTTCCAAAACTCTGTAAACGAGCTGAGTTCATTTTAAAGGCAGCACTCGACAAGATTTCACTTGAACAATGCTGATCATATTCCATTTAACATTGCTTTATCTATGGATAACCAAAGGTAACATTGATTTGATTTTTCTGTAATTATATCATCATCTAACAAATAATTTTCTATTTCTACAGATACGGTGTGCTGCAATGTGCCCTTTGAATCCAAGCTTGTTACATTGGGGCAATCCCTCACACTAAAATGCCATTACAACTGTTCTAAAGAATTTCTTCGGGGTTGTTGGAGCAAAGAACCCGAGAGCTTTGAGTGCCTCGGGGACCGAAACCGCACCTCTTGCGTAGTAACTCTTCATCTACCCAGAGTTTCCACACAGGATCTGAAATTTAACTACACTTGTTACACACAAGCAACAGATGAACCGGATCTTAACACCAAAACACATCAAGTTGTAGCTCTTTATGTAAATGGTAGTCAACGCTATAATAATATTGAAGCTAGGACAAGTACCCGAACCTGGAAAGTTGCTCCAACTAATAATAGTAAGTAGAAAAAATCTGGCACTCTGTATTTTACATATTGTCTGATTCATGAAATGCATTTATTGACATTACACATTTTCTTTTGCCACCACAAACTGTGATTTTCATTCATAGTGCCTGCTACTGTTAAGCCAATGGATTCAAGCGGAGGTGAGAAACCACTTGTTATATAAATACACAATAGTAAATATATTCATTAGCAATGAGATATGATTTTTTTTTCTTCTCTCTGGAAGTATGGAGATTTACAGAAACTCAAGTTTTGGCAACTTTTTCCGTCGCTATGTGTATGGCGGTGATGGCTTTGGTCGTTTATTTGTGTTTGAATCGCAAACAATGCCGGAGGAATGGTAAGTATGATGGGAGAAGTATAATCTGTCCAATTTATTTGAAATTTGAATACTATTCAATTGTTTGACATGTTTCAGAGTGTGATGATGACGAAGATGATATACCCAGGTCAGGGTTAATTTTTGATATAATATATCCATTATTAGGACTTTGTGATTTCTCATTTTTGTTTACTCCAATTTCAGTTCGCCGACACATTCCCGAGCGATTTTCTCACCCACAAATGGTAATATGAAAAAAAATGAATGCACCAAATGAAAATCTGCTATTTACCATTTCATTATCCCGTCCAGATTCATCGGCATCCCAAAATGAACAACGGACCTTAAGGGTTACCTCTGAAGGTGAAATTGTCCCTGCAAGATACTTTTGACAGACGATGAACTTGTGTTTAAATAAAATATTCTTTAAATTTACAGACAATGAGAGTCAAAGTGAGGTTCCATATGCCGAAATCATGATTTCAATCAGAGGTGTCAGCACACCAGAACTCACTCAGGCCTATTTGGCAACAGAAGACTTACAACGGGTAAGCGAAGGGACTATCTAACACTATTAGTGTGGATTTTTATGTGCAGGTTGTTTTTTTAATGCTCTATTTACTCTAATACTCACACTCTTGCTCTGCTGTTTCAGTGGCGAGGCTGCGAATCAATGGGTCACATAGAGGCCTCGCGCTCAGCTGAAAGACTTCACCTCCCGCAGCCCAGAGAGGTCAGACGCAAACTGAGCACCAACTCGGAGTACGCAGTCATCACACACGCCTGACTTGAGAAGATATTAGCAGCCATCATCTGCAAGGAGAGACAGAAAATATGGGGTCTATGTATTCTGTCTGATGGATCGATGGATAGAGAATTATCTTTTGAATCACTATAATCTAAATAATGCCAACATGTTAGTATAAATGCAATGTGGCTGTCTGTATTCATGTTAATCCTTTGCAACCTGAAAAAAAAAAAGTTTCCTGAGATAGGCAAAAATACATTTTCAGTGTGTGTGTGTGTGTGTGTGTGTGTGTGTGTGTAACACGCCAAAACGGACTTCTAAAGGAATGTAAAGGAGCATTTGGATCAATACTACATTGTCCTAAAGGTTAGACACATGTTTCCTCAATTTAGAAGTTTTATTTTGACTTTTAAATGTATTTCTAATTTGGGGAAAAATATCGCGATGTAGTGAAGCCGCGATAAACGAAACGCGAAGTAGCGAGGTATCACTGTATATTATATAGAATTATAATATAGAATTATGTTATTTTAATGAGAGTTACCACTAGAAAATGACGCCGACGTTTGGAAAGGCCCATACAGCAAAATCAAACTACTTTTTTTTTTTCTATAAGATCTGGGCCTTGTCCGTCGTTACAAACGTTGCCTAGCAACAGGTAACAACAACAACAGCGTCTCCACACACCGTTAGCATAAACGTTCAGCTACTGAAGGTAGGTCACAGCGGTTTGTCTAAGTCGTCAACCTTAATACACATAAGTATATTTTAAACGTATTAAATTCTCAACAGAAAAGGAGACAGATTGTCAGACATTTCAATGACAAGTATGACTTTAGAGTGCTAGCTGGTTAGCGGCAGAGCCTCACGGACAAAGTTTCCGCGAGTTAACTTCCCTAAAAAAAAGAGATTCTTGCTTCAACGAGTTGTCAACATGTCAGTGCCTTTCTGCAACACCCAACTGAGAATCCCACGG